>NC_064924.1:385219950-385575783 GCF_023897955.1 Schistocerca gregaria
TGCCTTTTGCTGCTAAAAGAAAATAATTTCTGGAACAAATGAGTCAATACTACTAACTACATTATGTAATAGAACTAAATATGTTGTTCACTATAGAAACTTAAAACAGTACTTTAAATTTGGAATGGAATTAACAAAAAATAGAGTACTTCAATTTAATCAATCTGGCTGGGTAAAGAAATGTATTACTGTTAATACACAAATGAGAAACAAAGAAACAAATGAATTTGATGAAGATTTTTATAATCTGATGAACAATTGAGTGTTTGGAAGAACGATGGAAAATATAAGAAACAGAATTGATATAAGATTAGTATCTGATGGAAAAGACTGTGATTAAATGTAGCTAAACCAAAGTTTAAAACAAGAACAATATTCAATGATAATCTATCTCCAATACATAAGCAGAAAACGAAAATAACGTTTAATAAGCCGATTTATGTGGGTATGAGTATATTGGACGCCATCATCATTTAATCATACAGTAAAGCTGCATGCCCTAGGGAAAAATTATGACCATAGTTTCCCCTTGCTTTCAGCCATTCGCAGTACCAGCACGTCAAGGCCATTTTGGTAAGTGTTACAAGGCCAGATCAGTCAATCATCCAGACTGTTGCCCATGCAACTACTGAAAAGGCTGGTGCCCCTCTTCAGGAACCACATGTTTGTCTGGCCTCTCAACAGATACCCCTCCGTTGTGGTTGCACCTACAGTACGGCTATCTGTATCGCTGAGGCACGCAAGCCTCCCCACCAACGGCAAGGTCCATGGTTCATGGGCGATGTTTTGCCAACTAAGGTATTTAAAAAAAGTTGTAAGAACAAGAGTTGACAAAAGACTGGAAAATATGGTTATACTAGTTATTGCAAAAATGAACACTATAGGGAATTCACTATTAATAATAAAGATAGAAGAGCATAATACGGTAAAAACTATAGAAAGAAACATCCAGATGAAGTAAAAAGATGTTCTGAGATTAACACTAAAAATTACTTGAGACAGTTGTTTGTGAAAGTGGGAACTATGTATGTAATTCTTATCTCAATAAACATCAACAAACAAGAAGTCATATACTGAAGACCATACATTTAGATCCATTGTATCAGAAAATTCTTTGTGAGTGTCGAAGAAAAACAAAGGAAATGTATTACAAAAAAAATCTTGGTTTAAAAAAATAGATTCTACCTTACCTATTTTAGAAAACAATACTGTTACAGATATAGGCACTGAAACAGCAGACATATATGGTGAATGAAACCAGTTATATATTTTATTGTGGACCACCATGATCTAACAAATTTAAACATATATAAATGAAAGTATTAATTCTCACTTTCTTATTGCCAAACACAGCTGTGGGAGATGATAGTTATGATAATGAAAAAGTTATAAAATACTAACATAATTATGGTTACCTGGATACCGAAAGTGATAATATTGAACTAATTTCACAAAATAACTATAAACAGAAAGAAGCCATTATCTTATTCTAACAAATAACGATTTAAAGAAACATTGGATTTCATGAATAGACTTAGATGTGGTGCTGAAGATCATGTTGCAACATTAACATCACACATTTCAAAATGGAATAAAAAAAAATGGGCATATTTGTAGTCACTAAAAGAATGTATGAAATAGTAGAATTAGCTTTTCAGACTTGGCAAGAGAAAACTGATTTAATTTTTGAAAAAGATTATATAAATTATAATATTATAATTTCCAATAAAAGACTCTGAATAGAAATGAATCTTCTGGTCGATATTTTTGTCCAAGTCGCTTTGATGGAAAAGTGTTTGCACATGTATTCTATTCAAACATTACAGAAATTCATATGGATCAAGATCAGGCTTGGTACTTCAACATTGATACAAAAACTCCGAAAGATAAGTAAATTTTTACACAGTTTTGGTTCATGGAATTTGATATACATTAGGTTTAACACATTCGAGCACATAAGAATCAGTTATAAGTGCAATATATAATAGTTCAAACATCGAGTTACAGAAAGATGATATTCTTGCAATACAGAATCTATATGCAAAACCGAATGACCCTGATCCACCAAGCCAAGCACCAACAAAAAATAATGTAAGTGAAACTGCACCATAGTTGTGTGTGTTGTATAATAATATGAAAAACTTTTTAGCCCCTGACCAATTGTTCTGTATTTGCTATGGTAAATGGGTTTGGACAAATGATTAAGAAAATATGGGCATAAATACAAAGTCACAGACGAATAGGGCTTAGTTAAACTTGTTGTTGTTGTGGTCTTCAGTCCTGAGACTGGTTTGATGCAGCTCTCCATGCTAATCTATCCTGTTAAAGCTCCTTCATCTCCCAGTACATACTGCAACCTACATCCTTCTGAATCTGCTTAGTGTATTCATCTTTTGGTCTCCCTCTACGATTTTTACCCTCCACGTTGCCCTCCAATGCTAAATTTGTGATCCCTTCATGCCTCAGGACATGTCCTACCAGCCGATCCCTTCTTCTAGTCAAGTTGTGCCACAAACTTCTCTTCTCCCCAACCCTATTCAATACCTCCTCATTAGTTACGTGATGTACCCACCTAATCTTCAACATTCTTCTGTAGCACCACATTTCGAAAGCTTCTATTATCTCCTTGTCTAAACTATTTATCGTCCATGTTTCACTTTCATGCATGGCTACACTCCATACAAATACTTTCAGGAACGACTTCCTGACATTTAAGTCTATACTCGATGTTAACAAATTTCTCTTCTTCAGAAACGCTTTCCTTGCCATTGCCAGTCTACATTTTATAGCCTCTCTACTTCGACCATCATCAGTTATTTTTCTCCCCAAATAGCAAAACTCCTTTACTACTTTAGTGTCTCATTTCCTAATCTAATTCCCTCAGCATCACCCGACTTAATTCGACTACATTCCATTATCGTTATTTTGCTTTTGTTGATGTTCATCTTGTATCCTCCTTTCAAGACACTGTCCATTCCGTTCAACTGCTTTTCCAACTTCTTTGCTGTCTCTGACAGAATTACAATGTCATCGGCGAACCTCAAAGTTATATTTCTTCTCCATGGACTTTAATACCTACTCCGAACTTTTCTTTTGTTTCCTTTACTGCTTGCTCAATATACAGATTGAATGGCATCGGGGAGTGGCTGTGTCACTTCCTTCCCAACCGCAGCTTCCCTTACATGTCCCTCTAGTCTTATAACTGCCATCTGGTTTCTGTACAAATTGTAAATAGCCTTTCGCTCCCTGTATTTTACCCCTGCCACCTTTAGAATTTGAAAGAGAGTATTCCAGTCAACATTGTCAAAAGCTTTCTCTAAGTCTACAAATGATAGAAACATAGGTTTGCCTTTCCTTAATCTTTCTTCTAAGATAAGTCTTAAGGTCAGTATTGCCTCACGTGTTCCAACATTTCTACGGAATCCGAGCTGATCTTCCCCGACGTTGCCTTCTACCAGTTTTTACATTCGTCTGTAAAGAATTCGCGTTAGTATTTTGCAACTGTGGCTTATTAATCTGATAGTTCGGTAATTTTCACATCTGTCAACACCTGCTTTCTTTGGGATTGGAGTTATTATATTCTTCTTGAAGTCTGAGGGTATTTTGCCTGTCTCGTACATCTTGCTCACCAGATAGTAGAGTTTTGTGAGGACTGGCTCTCCCAAGGTCATCAGTAGTTCTAATGGAATGTTGTCTACTCCTGGGGCCTTGTTTCGACGCAGGTCTTTCAGTGCTGTGTCAAACTCTTCACGCAGTATGGTATCTCCCATTTCATCTTCATCTACATCCTCTTCCATTTCCACAATATTGCCCTGAAGTACATCGCCCTTGTATAGACCCTCTATATACTCCTTCCACCTTTCTGCTTTTCCCTCTTTGCTTAGGACCGGGTTTCCATCTGAGCTCTTGATATTCATACAAGTGGCTCTCTTTTCTCCAAAGGTCTTTTTAATTTTCCTGTAGGCAGTACTTATCTTACCCCTAGTCAGATAAGCCTCTATACCCTTACATTTGTCCTCTAGCCATGCCTGCTATTGTGCTGTTTATTCTAGGTATCCACTTTGGACCTCCAAACTGAAAGCATTTGTTCCAAATGTCGGAATTCTACCAACAGATGTTGGATATTAGGCCCGTGCTATGAAAAATACTTGCAGCAGATTTAAAAAAAAAAGAAAAAGCTTTGACACACTACGGATTCAGAAGATGCTGCGTTGTTGAGCACAGTTCTTTAGCGTTACCCGGGGCCTGTAATGCAAGGCTAGCTGCTGCTTGAGAACACGGTGACTGCTGAAACTGATGTGCCATCAGGAGGACTGAAGATGTAACTGGAAAATTTTTAGAAGAGGGCGGAGGAAATTGAGAGCATTGGTTTTTTTAATGTTTCACATCTTCTTGGTGGGAAATGTTATTAAAGAAACGATTACTCCATTGACAAGCCGATACAGCTTCAACTAGGACTGGTTGTCAAGTTTATTGGCAGGAAGAAGGGAGCTACTGACTAGAAAGAGAGGCTTTATTTCCGCTCTGATCACATCGGTACTCCACTAGTTGCAATCTCAAGGGGGACAGCTGGTTGGCGTCCAATGTTCGAGTCCTCAGCAGAGCAATTCTAACATCGTATTTCATGGCAGCCAGACGTGGTGTCACCACTCTGATCTTAATACAGCAAAGCTTATGGTAAGCACAGGCTGGATCTCTGACATGTCAGGGCAGTCGCGAGTTGGAAGTTCAGATTCGTGATAGGATTCACTGTCCCACATTCGTTAGCGCATTCTCAGATGCATGGTCTTCTTTGGTTTTCTAGGCACACAAACAATCACTGTAACTCTGATGTGTAGGCAGTTGAGACAAATTTCACAAAGTCAGATGCATGACTATTAAACAGTCGCAACCCTATCGAATAGTTTTGCCAATCGAGAGTTTCATTTTCCAATTTTTATCGTTAATTATACTTTAATTTTAGTTACTTCATGAAGATTTAGATGCCTTGTCCATTCTAGTGCTTTTTGTAATAAACAGTTCACTACAATCTTGTCTTTATTATCACATTTAATACTTTTCAGTGATAAAATTCTAATTCTCCACCTTAAGATTCATTGGAAGGACATCAGTATTTCATAGTTCAAATGAATCCATTGCACACATTTATTTCAGCATTGGTACTCAAGGTTGTGTCTATATCACGATTAGTTATGATTTAGTTTAATTAGCTTACACACACAAGGGGTTCTGCATAAATTGGCAAAATTATGTTCAGGATCGAATTAAAATAGGAGATTCTAGAATGCAGCCAGAAAAATAAGCTTCTGTTAGTCTTTAATGATTCGGTAACTGGACACATTTAGGACTACGGTAGCCTATAGAACGATTGGTTGAAAGGGTAACTAAAAGATATACTTAATTTTCACCTTTCTTTCTCTGTTTTCGTGCATTATGTTCCACTTCTGATTGGTGTAATGATTTCAGTATTGAAAATTTTTGGAAGGGTTATGCTTTATGTAGAAGGGTTTCGTTTGAGTGATGGGGTATGGTAAGAAGTAAGCTGTCACGAGGTTCCTTTCTTGTTGTGTTAACAATTGTCTTCAGTGTTTAATCTGATTGAGAGTGAGGAGTACGAAGTAACTAGAAAAAGAACAGGCTAAGAGTAAAACAATAAATATCGTGGAGCACGGTCAGGATTGGGTCGATGGTGATTCAGGAGAGGTGCAGTTGGCCTTCCTCACGACAGTCAAGTCCAAATGTTATCGAAATGAAGCACTTGGATTGGACAGCATACAAGTGGATGACGAATTAAATGATGCAAGGGGCAGCAATAACTAGGAGGAAGATAAAGTTGCTTCACGACATGCTGAAGCTTTGTAACAATAACTAGAGACAAAAATTTAAGAATATTAGATTCTTTAAAAATGTGGATGAGGAAGCACAGTAGCGGGCAGTCAAGGAAAGAATTAAAATATATAGCAGGAAAGACTAGGAAAGTAGCAGGGCAAGCACTCAAAGAAGCACAAGAAACCAGAGAAACAGCGCAAGAACTGATTGACCGTACAAGAAAAATGATGAAGGATTCCCGAGACAATACGAGGAAATTAACCTATAGAACTGTAAACGATGAACATGAAAAATCAATTTTCAGGTCTGCAACAGGATCAAACGAAACTGCACGAATGCTAGAAAGAGGTCGAGGAATGTGTTCATAAGACAGAGAGTGAGTGGTAAGATCGAAGAACTGACTGACACATCGAGCGAGGTGGCGCAGTGGTTATCACACTGGAATCGCATTTGGAAGGACGACGGTTCAATCCCGCGTCCGGCCATCCTGATTTAGGTTTTCCGTGATTTCCCTAAATCGCTCCAGGCAAATGCCGGGATGGTTCCTCTGAAAGGGGACGGCCGACTTCTTTCCCTAATCCGATGAGACCGATGACCTCGCTGTTTGGTCTCTTCCCCCAAAACCAACCAACCAACTGACTGACAGAAAGCTAGATGCCATGAATGAATTAAGGATTCAGAATTGTGAGATTGTAGAAGAAGAAATATGTAAACCTCGTGTATGTTAAGACTTTATCAACCAGGTATTAACAGCAGAAACCCAGTAGGCACAGTCACCGCTTTTGTAATGAACAAGAAAGCATCATTCAGAGGCAGTGAAAATGAATGATGAGTAGGATAAGTATTACAACAGGCTTCAAAAGGAGGTATCGCTAATGTTAAGCTGGAAAACAGAATCAACGGAAAAAATTGGAAATTTGTGGTAAGTTCCTATGGGACTAAACTGCTGAGGTCAACGTTTTCTAGGCTTTCACATTACTTAATCTAATTTAAACACACACACACACACACACATGCCCGAGGGAGGATTCGAACCTGCGATGGGAGGAGCCGCGCGAAACGTGGCAAGGCGCATCAGATCGCGCGGCTACCCCGCGCAACCCAGAATCAAGCGAAACACCTAATTATGTAACACTGAGCAGAAGTAATGCTCATGGGGAAAGTAAAAGTAGATCTGTATACAGCATAGTGATAACTTCCTAGACGTACATGATTACTCTGCAACTCGCAATTAAATGCCTGGCAGAGGGTTCACCTTTAAGCTACTTTCCTACCGTTCCATTCTCGAACAACGCATGGGAAAAAAGAACACTTAAATTTTTCCATGCGAGTTCTGATTTCTCTTATTTTATTATGATAACCATTTATGAATATGTAGTTGGACGCCAACAAAATATTTTCGCACTCTGAGGAGGAACTTGGTGACTGAAATTTCATGAGAAGGCCTTTGTCTTAATGACTGCCAACCCCATTCACATTATCATACCCATGGCGCTCTCACCCCTATCTTGTGATGATACAAAACGAGCTGCCCTTCTCTGAACTTTTTCGGTGTCCTCTGATGTGGATCCCACATTGCATAGCAACACTCCATAAGAGGACGTACAAGCGAAGTGTAGGCTCTTTAATAGACCTGTTATATTTTCTAAGTATTCTGCCAGTAAAGCGCATTCTTTAGTTTACTTTCCCCACAGCATCATCTATGTTATCGTTTCCATTTAAGTTATTCGTAATTGTAATCCCTTTGTATTTAATTGACGTCACAGGTTTTAGATCTGTGTGATTTATATTGTAACCGAAGTTTGGCAAATTCCTTTTAGTAGCCATGTGCAGGACTTCACACTTTTCGTTATATAGAGTCAATTGCAAATTTCTACACCATACAGATATCTTATCTACATCACTTTGCAATTCGTTTTGATAATCTGATAACTTTACAATTCGGTAAACGATAGCATCATCAGCAAAAAATCTAAGAGGTCTGCTCAGATTGTCTTCTAAATCGTGTTTGTAAGTAAGGAACAACAGAGCGCATGTAACACTTCGTTGGAGAACTCCAGATATTACTTCTGTTTTACTCGATGACTTTCCGTGAAATCTTCCCGTCGATGACCTTTCAGACAGGAAATTACTAATCGACTCACACAACTGAGATAGCCCATAGGCACGGAATTTAATTAGAAGTCACTTGTGAGGAAATCTAAACATACAGAATCAGTTTGGCGTCCCCTGTCGATAATGGTCATTACTTCACGAGTATAAAGAGCTAGTTGTGTTTCACAAGAACGATATTTTCTGAGTTCCTGTTGGCTCTTTGTCAATAAATCGTTTTCTTGTGGTGATTCTTAATGTCTGAGCGCAGTATATGTTCAAAAATCCTACTGAAAATCGACGTAAGTGATATGGGTCTGTAAATCAGTAGATTACTCCTATTTCTTTTCTTGGGTATTGGTGTGACTTGTTCAACTTCCCAGCCCTTGGGTACGGATCTTTCTATGAGCGAGCAGTTGTATATGACTGCTAAATGTGGAGCTATTGTATCGGCATAGTCTGGAAGAAACCTGACTAGTTTACAATCTGGACTGCAGGTTTTGCCTTTCTCAAATCTTTTAAGTTGCTTCGCTATACCAAGGACATCTATCTGCCTCTGTCGGGCAGAATGGCCGCGCGGTTAGAAGCACCATGTCACTGGTTGCGCAGCCCCTCCCACCGGAGGTTCAAGTCCTCCCTCGGGCATGGGTGTGTGTGTGTTGTTCTTAGCATAAGTTAGTTTAAGAAGTGTGTAAGTCTAGGAACCGATGACCTCAGCAGTTTGGTCCTTTCGGAATTCACACGTATTTGAACATATTTTATCTACTTCTAAGTTACTCATGTTGGCATTTGTTCTTCATTCGAATTTTTGAATATTTACTTCGTCTTCTTTTGCAAAGTAATTTTAGGAAACCGTGTTTAGTAACTCTGCTTTAGTGGCAATGTCATCAATAACATCACCATCGCTATCTCGCAGTGAACATATTGATCGAGTCTTGCCACTGGTGCTCTTTACATACGACCAGAATCTCTTTGGGTTTTCTGTCAGATTTCGAGACAGAGTTTCGTTGTTGAAACTATTAAAAGAATCTCACAATCAAGCTCTCTCTTAGTTTTGAGCTTCCGTAAAAATTCTCCAAATCTTGGGGATATTATGTTGTTTTAAATTTGGCGAGCTTTTTTCATTGCTTCTTCAACAGCGTTCTCATCTGTTTTGTGTACAAGGGGGGATCAGTACCACCTCTTACTAGTTTATTTGGGGGATTTCTTTCAATTGCCATCGACAGTATTTCTTTGAATTTAAACACCATCGGGTCAACGTTTATATAGTCAGATTGGAAGGAATGGAGACTGTTTCTTCAGAAGGTATAAAGCGAATTTATATCTGCTTTTTTTCAATAGATGTAGTTTGCGTTTATTTTTGGTGGGTTTGGATGTTACGATATTCAGTATACAGGATGTTACAAAAAGGTACGGCCAAACTTGCAGGAAACATTCCTCACACACAAAGAAAGAAAATATGTTATGTGGACATGTGTCCGGAAACGCTTACTTTCCATGTTAGAGCTCATTTTATTACTTCTCTTCAAATCACATTAATCATGGAATGGAAACACACAGCAACAGAACGTACCAGCGTGACTTCAAACACTTTGTTACAGGAAATGCTCAAAATGTCCTCCGTTAGCGAGGATACATGCATCCACCCTCCGTCGCATGGAATCCCTGATGCGCTGATGCAGCCCTGGAGAATGGCGTATTGTATCACACCCGTCCACAATACGAGCACGAAGAGTCTCTACATTTGGTACCGGTGTTGCGTAGACAAGAGCTTTCAAATGCCCCCATAAATGAAAGTCAAGAGGGTTGAGGTCAGGAGAGCGTGGAGGCCATGGAATTGGTCCGCCTCTACCAATCCATCGGTCACCGAATCTGTTGTTTAGAAGCGTACGAAATGTGCAGGAGCTCCATCGTACATGAATCACATGATGTGTCGTACTTGTAAAGGCACATGTTCTAGCAGCACAGGTAGAGTATCCCGTACGAAATCATAATAACGTGCTCCATTGAGCGTAGGTGGACGAAACTAAAGTGAGCTCTGACATGGAAATTAAGCGTTTCCGGACACATGTCCACATAACATCTTTTCTTTATTTGCGTGTGAGGAATCTTTCCTGAAAGTTTGGCCATACCTTTTTGTAACACCTTGTACATACAACAACCTGGAGGTCGGTAATCCCTGAATCTGTCATGATGCTTACTATTTGGTGAGGATTATTTTTTGCTTAGAGGTCAAGTACGTTTTCGCAACCATTTACACTTTGAATGGGCTCCTGAACTGTTTGTTCAAAATAATTTTCTGAGAAGACATTCAGTAGGATTTTGGATGGGTTTAATGGCTACCACCAACTTTAAACAAGTATTTTCACCAACATATCGAGGGTGGATTGAAGTCTGCATCAACTATAATTGCATAAGTGGGGTACCTTTTTGAAATGACACTAAGTTTTCTTTGAACTGTTCAGTAGCTGTACCATTTGGGTCAGGGTGGGTTGGTAAAGGAACAAATTATTAATTTAATACAGTTGTGAAATGTAACCTCTACCCATGCTATCTCTTTCACTGCCAGCCACACAATGGAATGGTCTCCCACTCAACGACAGGTAAGGGATCAACCTCAGTACAGGTAGTACCAGGTGTAGCCACAGTAGTGGACCGATCGGGGAACACATGGGTTCTGCTGGACATCCCTTGGATCCCCACATCTGGAGCCCCACAATGCTGTCCCACTGGCAACAGGCTCAAACAGCGTGACCAAAGCCTACACTGCCTAGAGCTGTAAGCAAAGTATCACCAACTCAGCTCTTATCTGAATATAGCAATCACATTTCCTGCCCATACAAAAGACGGCCTGATAAATACACAGACATGCAAGAAACATAGGAGTTGACGTTAAAGAACATTGATGAAATGTACGGCCATTCAGTTTTTATTAGAAGCTGTGTCAACTCCCAAGTACTCTAATGTGCAGCTGCTCCTGCTATGAGAGCTATCACTCAACTGAGGGGTTAAACTGCTACAAGTTACTCTTGAAATATAAAACGAATGCCTAATGCGACGCAGAAAGCAGTTACATGTACTATACTGTTAACAAAGTGTGGAACTGTGATAAAATAAACAAAAATACATGAAATATAGTTTAAGCTGAAGAACACTGACGAAATTTAAAATAAATCGCTTCTTATGAGGAACTGTGTCAACTCAAGTACTCTGATGCACTGCTGCTGCTATGAGACTACTGAATTGAAGAAATAAGAAGCACTTGACGAACAGTAGTAAGGTCAGATACCAGAGAGGCAGAACGGCTTAACTTCAGATATATATATATATATATATATATATATATATATATATATATATATATATATATATATATATATATATATTGTTGTTATGGTCTTCAGTCCTGAAACTGGTTTGATGCAGCTCTCCACGCTACTCTATCCTGTGCAAGCTCCTTCATCTCCCAGTACCTACTGCAGCTTACATCCTTCTGAATCTTCTTAGTGTATTCATCTCTTGGTCTCCCTGTACGAGTTTTACCCTCCACGCTGCCCTCCAGTACTAAATTTGTGATCCCTTGATGCCTCATAACATGTCCTACCGACCGATCTCTTCTTCTCAAAATTAAAAGGATAGTAGGGATACACTTCAACTGAAAACCTGGATTGCTCAGTTTGATCTATCGTTCCCACCTCCATGGTCTTTGTAATTTGAGCTAAAATTCCTTTCTGCTCGCCTCGAACGGGCAACAGCGGGAAAAATGAGAAGATATCTGGAACTTTCACATCACACAGAGAATTCAGCGGTGCTTTCCTCACGAATCATCGTCACGAGAGATTCAGGAGGAATAAAACACGAAATGGTAATGTGCAAATGATTTAACAGCATCCATGTCCAAGAGCCATGTGAAGTAATGATCAAAAAGAATCAATTCTTAGACATTATTTGCAGGCCAGCCAATATCCTATAATACTCTATGATACTGCCGACGAATTACTACCAAGTACAAACGTGGTCCAGGAGACATAAAATCTAGACTAAAAGCAAAGGAAGAAAGTCATTAGATCAGATGAGTCTTGTTTCACACAGTATCCCAACTCTTAGCACATTTACGTCAGGCGCGCATTGTCCCAAGAACTACGATACAGATGCTAGCTGCCATCAGTGAACCATGGTAGCGGTTTCGTGACGATTTAGGCAGCAATCTCATGATATTTCATAGAGACCATGGTTTTTCTACAAGGCCCCACTACTGCCAAGGATTATGACCATATGATCATTTTGGCTGAATAATATTTATCATCCGATGGTGATGTGTTCCGGGACGACAGGGCCCTGTCCACGCAGCTCGCATCATCCAGGTGTTTTGTCAGCACAAGGATGAACTGCCACTTCTCCCTGGCCAGCGCAGTCATCAGAGCTCCATATTATTGAGCCTTTGTGGGTGGATGATCGTTACCCACCTCCATTGTCGTTATCCGTATTATTTTCTGGAAAAATAACATATGATTCCCTTGAAAACCGTATAGGACATGTATTTATCCATTCCGAGACGACTGGAAGCTGTTTTGAGTGCCAATGGTTGTCCTACACTGTATTAGACACACCAATGTGTTGTGCTTTTGGTGCGTCCAAATTTTTTCCATCCCCTGTAGTTGCCAACGGCGTCTTGGTCGTGGTTTCTTTATACACGCACGACACAAACAGATCCAGGTCTTCGATTAATGTGCCCCGATCCTCTTTTATGTGTTCACCTCTGTTAATATCACTTCCTTGTATTACTCCTAAGCATTTGATGACAATATTAGTGTTAAAAACATAGCGTAACAGCCGGCCAGTGTGGCCGAGCGGTTCTAGGCGCTTCAGTCTGTAGCCGAGAGACCGCTACGGTCGCAGGTTCGAATCCTGCCTCGGGCATGGATGTTTGTGATGTCCTTAGGTTAGTTATGTTTAAGTAGTTCTAAGTTCTAGGGGACTTATGACCTCAGATGTTAAGTCCCATAGTACTCAGAGCCATTTGAATCATAGCCTAGCATATTTCTCTGTCGCGAGCCGCAAACAAAGTACCTGCACTTCATCAGCAGCAACACAGCGATTAGTTTCTTAGTCTCTGGTTTTGGAAAACTCTGGGCAGTCTAGACATCACTGTGCAGCTTCCCTCCTCATATGAAGGAGCGAGACATGGTATGATTTAGAGCAGAGTTTGCATTACACTTTTATACATTTTCTCCCATTTCGGAGATGGGTTTTACTTACTTGAAATAGACCTTCATCGTCACATCAAATTCAGATTCTTGTACCAATCAACAAATAAATATCTATTTTTTCTTCTTTCTTTTGTACTTTACGAATTACTAGCGAACAGACAAAAAGAAATTTTCTGCTAGTGAATGGTAAGAATTCCAATGTCAGGAATAAAAGTGAAGCACATTATTTAAATGGAACAAGTTGCAAATCCACTGAATGGAATGTCAGATTGCTTAATCAGGTATGTAGATTAGAGAATTTAAAAAGGAAAATGGGTAGGTTTAAGTTAGCCGTAGTGGGAATTTGTCAAGTACACAGGCAGAAAGGACACGATTTGTTGTTAGGTCAGTACAAATTTACCAACACAAAATCAGTTGGGGTAATGCAAGAATAGGCATAATAACAAATAAAAAAATAGGAATGCAGGTAAGCTACTATGAACTGCATAGTGAACACATTATCATAGCCAAGATAGAAACAAAGCCGTCGCCCACCACAATACTATGTTTATATGCCAATTATTCCCGCAGATGATAAAGGTATTTAAAGATAGTATGATGAGATAAAAGAAATTATCCAGGTAGTTTAGGGAAACGGAAATTTAATTGTGATAGATGACTAAAGTTGATATTAGGAAAAAGATGAGAAGGAAAAGTAGTAGGAGAAAATTGACTGGGGAAATGAAATAAAAGAGGAAGCCACCTGGTAGAATTTTGGTCGAAGAATAGTTTCTTCATCGTTAATAGCTAACACTTGACTCAAGAAACATGAAATAAAGTTTTATACGTGGAGGAGACCTGCGGGCACTGGAAAGTTTAAGATTGACTAAATAATGGTAAGACGCAGATTTGAAAACCAGATTCTAAACTATAATAGATTTCGAGGAGCAAATACAGAATCCGGCCATACTTTGTTGATTATGAACTCACAAGGAGAGGTCCCCAGCGGTGCTATTGAATTTTTGGAACTATGTATACGATGATGTAGCTTAAGATCCCAGGTATCACACACAGCCGCCATTCACCCTGGTGGACCCTCGTTTCCGAGTAACTGACGAGAAAAATCGGAATTTTGTGTGATACTCAATGGCGTTAAAAAAATTGTATTATGTTGCCTAGTTGCGTAGCATAATATGGAGTCTTTATCAAAATGAATTTGATCACCATCTTTATTCAGTTCATTAATTTAAATGTAATTTTTTAATTCCATTCCTTTGTGACAGCATTTTAATCACTGTATGAACTTTTTCATGTTTCATTTTTTCTGTATACCCTCTTTGTCCAATCGGGATTTTTGTGAATATGGATTAAGTTATATTTATCTGTTGTAATATTCAGTTATTTGAAAATTCCGAGCTATCAGTTAAAAAATAAAGACAAATGTGCAATGGTGTGAAAATGTTTTTTGGTACCAGCTGTGCAATTTTTTGCGCGGTATTCGTCATAAAAATATTTAAAACATAACCTAAATATCTGTTGCACTATGGACAAAATACTGCAGATGAAAATTTAAATAAAAACGGGTGAATAATTAAAAGGATATCCAAGCAAAAAGAGAAATAGATGTAATGAACGTAATAATGTGGACGAAAGAATAGGATAATAAAACAGAAATTAATAAAGATTGCAAGTGGAGAGAGAATGATAGGAAGACAAATGAGAGAAAATGAAGAAGTTGATATTATGATTAAAATGGTGTGACAAAGGAATTGCATTAGGAAATACATTTGAATCAATTACCTGAATAAAAATGATCAAAGTCATTTTGGTAAAGATTTAAAAATAAAAGAAATCTTACTGTGCTTGACAAGACTCGAACCCACAACCTCCTTCATGTGAAACTCTTATGCTATCCATTATACTACGCAGCCAGACTATAAAGTAAATTTTTAACGCTATTATTAAACAAAATTTCGATTTTTTTCGTCAATTACTCGCAGACGAGGGCAAACTCGGGTGAATGACTGCAGTGTGTGATATCTACATCACCGTATACATAGTTCCAAACAGTCGATCGCACAGCTGGGGACCTCTTCTTGGCAGATTTAAACTGAAGAAATCATAAAAAAGTCGAAAATTAAGGAGATGAGAAAAGGATAAACTGAAAGAACCAGAGTTAGTTAAGAATTCCAAAAAGAGCTTTTGGCAACAAAGAACTATAAATGGAGAGAAAGGAATAAAATAGGAGACGAATGGATTGCTTTAATAGATAAAATAGTGAAGGGAATAGAGGATCACAGAGGTAAAAAGAGAAGGTCTAGTAGAAATTCGCGATTAACACAGGACATCTTGATTTTAAGTGGCGAGGGAAGAAAACACAAAAATGCAGCAAGTGGAGCAGGCAGAAATGAATACAGTTGGTTTAAAAATGAGATTTACATAAAACGCAAAATGTTTGAGTATTAACGGCTAGACGACAAATGCAAGGCTGCAGAAAAATGCATGGTGGGGGAAACGATAGATGCTGCCTATACGAAAACTAACAAGGCTTTGGAGAGAAGAGAATCAGTTCTATGAATAACTGCAGCTCAGATAACAGGCTAGTACTAAGCAAAGAAAGGAAAGGTGAAAGCAATGCATAGAGCGTCTGTGTAAGGGAAACAAACTTGAGTAAAATATAGTAGGATGAGAAGAGCAATTAGGAGACGATTGAGATACGATGCAGCGAGAAAAATATGACAAAGCAATGAAAGACTTAAGTAGAAACGAGGCCCGCACTGAAAGACGTGAGAAAAATCGAGGCCTCTGGAGCAGGCGACATTCCCTCAGAATTTTTGAGATCCTTGGGAGAGCCTGTTATGGTAGAACTAATTCATCTGGTGTGTAAGATCCGGGTGACAGGGGGAATACCCTCGTACTTCATGAAGAATGCAACAATTCCAATTCTAAAGAACGCTGGGTACTGACGAGTGTAAATTTACAGAAATATTAGTTTAATAAGTCTTGTCACAAAATATTAACACGAATTATTTACAGGTGAATGAAAAAGCTGGTTGAAACCGACCTCGGGCAAGATCAGTATGGGTTTGTGAGAAATTTTGGAACATGTGAGGCAATACTGACCCTAACTCTTACGCTAAATGGTAGGATGCTGAAAGATAAACCTATATTTATACCATTTATAAATTTATAGAAAGCATTTGACAATATTGACTGGACTACACTCTTTCAAATTCTGAAGGTAACAGGAATAAAATACTGGGGGTGAAAGTCATTTATAGATTGTGAAGAACCAAGATTGCAGTTCTAAGATTCAAAATCCATGAAAGGGAAGCAGTAATTTATAAGGGAGTGGGCCGGGATTATAGCTCATACCTGATCTTATTCAGACTGACCACTGAGCAAGCACTAAAGGTAAGCAAGGAGAAGATTCTAAAAGAAGTTTAAGTTCAGAGAGAATAAATAAGAACTATAACGTTAGCCAACAACATTGTAGTTCTCTCAGAAATGGCAAAGGACTTTGAAGAGCGGTTGTGCGGAATGGATAGTATCTTAAGAAGAAATTATAAGATTATATGAACAAAAGTAAAAGAAGGGATATGGAATGCCGTCAAATTAAATCAGCCGATGCTGAGGGAAGTAGATTAGGAAATGAGACACCAGAAGTAGCACACGAATTTTGCTATTTATCCAGAAAAATATGTGACGATGGCCGAAATAGGTAGTACATTATGAAAGTGTACATATGAAATGAAGACTAGCAATAGCGGCAAAAGCATTTGTGAAAAAGAGTAATTTGTTAATATTCAACAGAAATTTAAGTGTCAGGAAGTTTTTTCTAAAGGTATTTGTCTGGAGTGTAGTCTTATACAGAAGTGAAACGTTGACGTTAATAGAGTTGGACAAGCACAGTAGAATCTTTTGAAATGTGTTGCTATGGAAGAATGCTGAAAATTAGATGGATAGATCGAGTAACTAATGAGGATGTACTGAATCTAACTGCGCAAAACAGAAATTTGTGGCGCGACCTTGCTAGGAGAAGAAATCGGTTGATACGACACATCCTGAGGTATCAATTAATAATTAGCATGGTAATGGCGTGAAGCGTGGCATGTGGGGGGTGGTAAAAATTGTAGAGGGAGACCTAGGAGTAAATAGAGTAGGAAGGTCCAAGTGAATGCAGGTTGCAATATTTATTCACAGACGAAAGGTCTCGTGCAGGAGAGACTAGCGTGGAGAGTTGCATTTAACCTGTCTCAGAATAATACCAGACATAGGTGAAATAAAAATAAGAAAGTTGATATGTACTTTACTTGCTTTCAGTCCATAAAATCATGCAGTGTCACATTGTGGGATGATTCTCAAAATCAAACAATTTTTTTCTGAGTCCAAAAGCGGGTAATACACATTATTTGCGGCGTGAGTTAATCAACTTCTGTAGAAGGCTAGTCAAGTGACTGGGTATACTAACTACTGCTTCGCGATACAGTTATTAGTTAATGGAATTAGTTGTAAATAATATATCCCTTTTTCCAACAAACAGCTCTGCTGTAAAATCAGTACTAGGAACATGATCTAGATAAAGACCATAACGAACTCACTTTAGTCCAAAAGAAGGGGCCAATTTCAGGATACACATTTCATAATTTGCCAGAAATCATAAAAATTTATCTACAAATGAAGTTCAGTTTAAGAGAAGAATGAAAGATTTACTTCACCCCAACTCCTTTAATTCCTTGTCGAATTTCGAAACAGAATCAGCTGAATGCACTCTCTGTAGTGTTACTCACATTATTATTACTACATATTTTTATAAATTAATGTCAAATAACGTAAAAAAATAAAAATGTTACAAATTCCACATCCACGATGGTAATTTCCTCAAAACCATAGGTATCGAATGTGGGATTATAAATCGATCACGCGACTGTGGTGGCGGGCGTTATGAGCATGTTTATAATGTTCTCTACAGCAACGACAAAGGAAGAACGTTACTAAAAAAATGGTTCAAATGGCTCTGAGCGATATGGGACTTAACTTCTGAGGTCATCAGTCCCCTAGAACTTAGAACTACTTAAACCTAACCAACCTAAGGACATCACACACATCCATGCCCGAGGCAGGATTCGAACCTGCGATCATAGCGGTCTCACGGTCCAGACTGTAGCGCCTAGAACCGCTCGGCCTCTTCGGCCGGTCGTTACCGAAATACTTGTAATTACCAAGGAAACGACTTACCTCACTCGTCATCAACGTTGTCGTCATGAGAAAGTCCATTTGATGTGTATGCTAATTCCTTCATCATCTGCGGATTTAATTGGCATATAAACATAGTATTGTGGTGGGTGACGGCTTTGTTTCATTCTTGGCTATGATAATGTGTTCACTACGCAGTTCATAGTAGCTTACCTGCATTCCTATTTTTTTATTTGTTATTATGCCTATTCTTGCATTACCGCTATTTGATTTTGTGTTGGTAAATTTGTACTGACCTGACAACAAATCGTGTCCTTTCTGCCTGTGTACTTGACAAATTCCCACTACGGATAACTTAAACCTACCCATTTTCCTTTTTAAATTCTCTAATCTACATACCTGATTAAGCGATCTGACATTCCATTCAATGGATTTGTAGCATGTTCCATTCAAATAATGCGTTTCATTTTTATTCCTGACATTGGAATTCTTACCATTCATTAGCAGAAAATTTCTTTTTGTCTGTTCGCTAGTAATTCGTAAAGTACAAAACACAGAAGAAAAAAAATAGATATTTATTTTCTAATTGGTAAAAGAATCTGAATTTGATGTGACGATGAAGGTCTATTTATTGGATGTAAAGCCCATCTCTGAAATGGGAGAAAATGTATAAAAGTGTAATGCAAACTCTGCTCCAAATCATACCAAGTCTCGCTTCTTCATATGAGCAGGGAAGCTATATAGTGATGTCTAGACTGCTCAGAGTTTTCCAAAACCAGAGACTAAGAAATTAAGCTTTGTGTTGCTGCTGATGAACTGCAGGTACTTTGTCTGCGGCTTGAGACAGAGAAATATGTTACGCCATGATTCAAATGGCTCTGAGCACTATGGGACTTATCATCTGAGGTCATAAGTCCCCTACAACTTAGAACTATTTAAACCTAACTAACCTAAGGACATCACAAACATCCATGCCCGAGGCAGGATTCGAACCTCGGACTGTAGCGGTCGCGCGGTTCCAGGTTGAAGCGCCTAGAACCACTCGGTCATACCGGCCGGCTGTTACGCTATGTTTTAACACTAATTTTGTCATCAAACGCTTAGGAGTAATACAAGGAAGTGATGTTAACTGAGGCGAACACATAAAACAGTATCAGAGCACACTAATCGAAGACCTGTATCTGTTTGTGTCGTGCATGTACAAAGAAAACCAAGACCAAGACGCCGTTGGTAACTACAGGGGATGCAGAAAAATTTGGACGCACCAAAAGCACAACACATTGTCGTGTCTAACACAGTGTGGGGCAACCATTGGCGCTCTAAACAGCTTTCAGTCGTCTCGGAATGGATAAATACATGGCCTATACGGTTTTCAAAGGAATCGTATGTTATTTTTTCCGCAAAATAATCGCAAATTCGGCTAACGACAATGGAGGTGATTAGCGGTCATCCACCCACAAAGGCTCAATAATATTCACCTCTGATGACTGTGCTGGCCAGGGTAGAAATGGCAGTTCATCTTTGCGCTGGCAACACACATTCTGGATTATGCGAGCTGCGTGGCCAGGGCCCTGTCGTCCCGGAACACATCACCATCGGATGATAAATATTATTCAGCCAAAATGATCACATACTCATAATCCTTGGCAGTAATCCTTTTTGCCGCAAACGGGGTAAACTCTGCCAATATCACGCAAAAATATGGGTAGAGTGTCACATGTGCGAACTTTTCCTTGCAGCCGCAAGTTATAAAAACAGAGGTACTGAAACAAGTAGAGTTCGTCTGTTTCTCCTGGACACCCCTTTATTTTAATGTGAGATTTCACAGATTTCTACAGCCGCTCGATCTTCTGCGTGTGCACATTGGGGTCATCCGAAGACATGAACTCTACAGAGTGGTTGACGCACTCGTCGTTGAATCCTTCTCCTTCCAGTGTCTTGTAGGTCTGAAAGCCGTCTGTTATCACTTTACTACCGGGCAGCACAAAGTGCTTTATCGAACTGACTAAAGTTACCTTGTCTCTAGATAACAGCCTCACAACAAAACACATCCGAGACTCTCGTTCTATACCTTCGAATACCCAAACGTGTTTGACTGCATACTTCGAAGGTCGTCCTCTCTGGTATTTCCTTCTTGCTATGTGAGATTTGTTCACTTAAAGAACTTTACTTGGTCCACCGATCGGTACACTGTCGTTCGTCACTATTACATAACACACTTCTCTGCAAAACCCGAAATAGTCGTACACGGTATTAGTAGGTAAGTCAGTTTCCAACGCTGCTGCTTGCAGCGTGTAGTCCCTAATCCAGCAAGATAGAAGAATTACGCTGGTCTGGATGGATAATTTGCAATAGTCAAACCACGTATTCTTCCTGATAGTCGTTCGTTTTCCGCACTTTCCGCAATGAAATTATGACGGTATCAGAACTCTTCTTACGAAGTTTTATAGACTTCGCCCTACTGCCGTCTACACACACCCTCCTTTCGTCATCCGGTATTAGTTCATATTTGGGGCACAAAGTCAATTTCCTACATTGCATAAGCGTGGAATCAGATTCTTCCACGTGATGCAATCGGCCGAAGAAACGACAAAAATACGAGACATCCCATTCACTACCGACATAAATCGTCTGGCTTTCCCTAGAAACTCACAAATAATTTATCATGACGCCCACCACCACAGTGGAGTGATTGATTTAAAGTCGCACATTCGATAGTTATCGTTTGGAGGCTGTGGATTCGACAGGCAAACATGCTTAGAAATTACCTCCACGAGAAACATCTCAGAATAGACCCATGCAATGAAGAATTCATATAATCTGATCTAATATAAAATCACACGAACAGGACAAAATTAGAGACAACGTCCATTATGGTCTTGCATTGTGATGACTAAAGTAGAAAAGTCGCTGCGACATAGCGCGAACCTTTGTCGTTCGCCAGAGCCTTGCCTGAAGGAACACTATTTATGCAATTCGCACGACGCATCTCTTCGGCGGGAAGTAAGGATACTAGGCATGTTAGCTGGATGTATAGTGCCAAACAGTCTATATTTCCTGAGAGAACTATGTAATCCTTACGCCACAATCACATTCAAGTCGCGAGTTGTACGGATTTCTCAGCCGAATGAAGCGTTATTTGGTACTATAGTGCTGCAGAGCTTAAACGAAAATAGGGTGTAGTGTACAGATAACAGCTACGCAAGTCTGTCGATAATGTCCGTCATTGGTTGGCTTCCTGCCGTCGCTAAGCAACGAAGCATCGTTACTACGTTGTCGGTACCAAAAATTCGTCTCCCTGACCATAAGGAATCGAATCAGAATAGAGCTCATAATTGACAATGACGTGTGGTGATCTATGGTAAGTCGAACACAAGTTTGTTGTAACACTTGGTTATCGCAGGTAAGTATAAAGGAACTGGTGACAAACCAAACCGTCCTAACAGCGAATCTGTCCGTGTTGACATAAGGAGCATCTGGCTCAGCTTCTTCCTAGGTGGCTGGCTTACTCGCGTGCAAGAAATAGAATTGGAAGAAGTACTGGCTGCTGAACAGTTTGTGCCCACATTTAAGGCACTAAGCAGAGATGTCGGTTACACAAACAGGAGACGCTGTAGCCGAAGATTTTACGACCAGCAGCTTCTAGATATCAGTTGTAAACGATTCGCTTCTCATATCACTTGCTGTCGTGGGACACGGGAGAAACAAGAATTTGGAAGAATGGAGTAGAAATTTAAATCAGTCCTAGATCGTTTTCATGAGCATTAACGCTTAGCTTATGCGGAAGCTACCAAATAACAACCTAATATAGAATCCACCTCAATCTGTAGGGACACTGCCTGATGTGGGTCACAGGGAACGGAAAGCCAGAACATTCTACACGTCCACACCAGTAATAAAAACTGCACAGTTAAAATAAATCTCTCGAAAATGCTCTCACCATATATTGCATTAAATAAATTATGTTCTCTTGTAGCAGTTTATAAAAATACGAAATATAGGAATAAAAATGATACTCCTCCAAGAGAAAAAAGTATATCTGTTGTAACTGACGCCGAATCAATATCTACTGGGACTACCGTTGAAACGTCCCCTTAGAAAAATTGTGCAAGACTGTGCTTAAACTGACACACAATATTTTTAGCGCAACGCAATCTGACTTTCAAAAATCCCTACAAAAGAATGGCTCTGACTAACACTAACCTATACCTTTCACAAATCGCTTACCTCACAAAAATCTTTGTTACTCGAACTACTGCAATACAGCGAGCGCCACTACTGCCAGCTAAATAAAAGATTCAGACAACTGAAGGCACTAACTGCTGATAGGCATAGTTAGCAAATGAAAGATTTTAATAGAGAACAAACAATGTATTTACCTTAATAGTCATAATATATATAGCAGTTCATGACATCCAGTCTGTCAAAATTCAAAACTCTTTCTCTCCCCACATCCACCACTGCTTGCGGCTCACCTCCAACTGCGCAGCGCTATGCGCTGTTAACATCCAGCTGCCTAACACTATAATGGCGAGTATTACAACATTGCCAACCAGCCACAGACTGCACACAGCACAGCCAGTGATTTTTCATACAGAGCGCTATGTGGCGTTACCAGTAAAAAAACCTAAACAGCCTACTTACACCGTGTAGTGTAGTCTTCCCTTACATATTTTGTCGTTGTGGTCTTCGGTTCGGATACTGGTTTCATGCAGCTCTCCGTGCTAGCCTATAATGTGTAAGCCTCTTCATCTGTGCCTCTGAACGTGCTTACAGTATTCAAGCCTTTGTTTCCTTCTACGATTTTTACCCCACACCCTTCTTTCAATTATAAAATTGATGATTCGTTTGGGTTGTGTACTAACGCCTGATCACTTCCTTTACCGAGTTGTATCATAAATTTCTTTCATCCAACTCGATTGATTACCTTTCTATCTAATCTTCAGCATTCGCCTATAGCATCACATTGCAAAAGTCTCTATCCTCTTGTTGTCTGAACCGCTCATCGTCAACGTTTCACTTCAATACAAGGATACACTACGCTAAAATACCTCTAGAAAAGAATTCCTAAGACTTTATATTAGATGTCAAAAAATTCGTCTCTTTTAGAAATGCTTCTCGTGCTATAGCCAGTCTGTCTTTTTTAATCTGAGGGTAAGACCATTCACAGAAAATCAGTTAGTTATACTTTTAGAAACATTGTTTACCATTGCTTCTGTTGCTGAATAGATCGTTAAATTCATTACAATACTAGTGTCATCCGCAAAAATAAATCAGTTTGCTTGTTGTAGATCAGATGTAAAATCGTTTACACACATAATACACAATATTGTACCTGACATTGAGCCTTGGGGAACCCATACATAACTTCTCTGCAGTCAGAATACCCCCTGAACTACATTGGTTGAATTACTAAGTACAACATTCTGCATTCTTTTGGTTGGCTTCAAATGCCTTAGATAGATCGCACTACTTCAGGCATCAGTTGTTGTTCTCCTTTTGTTTATATTTATCTTATAATCTCTTTTTAAGTAACTATGCTTCCGTTCAGTTGATCTTTCAAGACCTACGCAATCTCTGAGAGAATTACAATGTGGTCAGCTAACCTCTAAATTTTTATTTCTTCTCCCTAAACTTTAATTTCCTTTCCAAATTCTCCTTGGTCTCCTTTGTTGCTTGCTATGTGTACAGACAGATTTGAGTCGTGGTCAGGCAGTAGACTACACTCCTGTCTCACTGCCTTCTCAAAAACTGCTCCCCTTTAGTGTCCTTGGACTGTTGTAACTGCAGTCTGATTTTGCACTAGTAAATAACCTTTCGCTCCCTGTATTTTATCCCTGCTACCGTTATAATTTTAAATAGTATAGTGCAGCCAAAATTTTCAAAAGCTTCCTCTAAATCAACAAATGCTGTAAACGTAGATTTGTTTTTCATCAATCTATCATTTAACATAAGGTATCTAACATAAAGCGCAGGGTGAGTTTTGCATCACTTTTTCCTACATTAACCTATACTGATCATCCCTGAGGTCGGCTTCCACCTGTCTTCCCATTCTTCAGCAAATAATTCATTTCAATATTTTGCAACTATTCTCGATTAAAAGGATGGTTCAGCAGTATTCACACCTTTCGGCAACTGCCTACTTAGAAATTGTAATTATTACATTCCTCTTGAATCTGAGAATATTTCGCCTGTGTCATATACCTCGCCTATCAGGTGGCTGGTTCACCCAAGGATCTCAATAATTTTGGAAGAATGTCGTCTACTCCAGCAGCTTAGTTTCTGCTTAGGTCTTTCAGTGTTCTGTCAAATTCTTCTCGCAGTATAATTTACATCAGCGTCTATATCTACATCTACATAGCCACTCCGTAAGCCAACGTACGGTGCATGGCGGAAGGTACCTTGTTCCGTTATTAGTCATTTCCCCTCCTGTTCCACTCACAAACAGAGCGAGAGGAAAACGACTGTCCAAAACCCTCCGTACTAACCCTAATTTCTCGTATCTTATTTTCATAGCCCTTATGCGAAATGTACGTTGGCTGCAGTAGAATCGTTCTGCTATGGGTCTCAAATTTGAGCAATGAAATCTCATATGAGTGCAGCGCCGGTTGCTACAAGTGGGATATGTGGATATACAAGACACTGTCTACTCGTGAGTAAGAGAGGGAAAGATAGGTTGGCAGGGCGTCTTGCAGTAAATGCGCAGGGGGCCACCATCACACAAAGTAAGGTCTCTGTGGATACTGACATCAGAGACGTATCTTTTTTAGGTTAGAAACAGCATTCAGGCAAGCTGCTACGAAAGAAGTCAAAATAACAGCAGATCCCAAAACATGCTTTTGAATGTACAGAAAAGTAAAGGTAACTTGTTTCATCAGAAAATTACATGACTGTGTAAACGGTAGACGAGCTTCTCGTCTGTTTGGAAAAATACAGAACTCAAAAAAATAGACATCATGTGCCCATCTGAGCAGCAAATAACCACAGGGTTAGATAAGTTACACGTAAGAGATTACACTCTAGCAGCTTGTTCATACAGAGCTAATATGAGAAAAGGAAACGTTGTTACATATATTAAAACAGAACATAAGTTCGAAAACATTGAAAGAAGTAGATTTTGTAATGATCAGTCCATAGAAGTGTATGCTTGTGAACCAATATTGAAAAATAGTTCACTTTTAATGTATCTGTAAGCAGATAGCCACTGGGTAATTTTGAATTGTTTATGAGGAATCTGGATTCCTTACTACGCTAGCTGTCAGGCAGCAGCGAGCAAGTAATAGTCTGTGGTGACTTAAATGTAGATTATCTGAAGGATTCTGCCAGGAAAAATTATCTAGAAACCTTATTTGAATCCTGCAATTTGAACTCAGCAAATAACTTTCTAACATGGGTGGATAAAGACAGTAGGGCCCTGATTGAAAGTGTTTTCTTTGGTGAAGTTCAAAGCAAAAAAGTAACTGTTTAGCATGTAACAAACTCTGTCTCTGTTAATGACACACAGTTACTGAGGTTAAATAAGACTATGTCTTAAAGTAGACATCACTTAGAACAATTAATGACTCCAGGACACACCTTCTTAAGAGTAGTTTACAAGAGATATGGCATGAAATTTATAATGAACCAAATGCTAACATAACATTTTATGTATTCAATGATAAATTCATATAAGCTAATCAGAAAGGACATTAGAAAGCCATGTGAAAAAAACCATTTATCACTAAAGGGATTACAGTGTCTTGTGAAAAGAAAAGGGAGATTTATCTTCTGGTAAGAACAAGTGGAGATCCTGCAGCAGCTACACACTACAAAACTACCTAAAATTACTGACTAAATTTATTTAAAAATCACCCACTGTAGTTCAAAAGGAAGAATGATATACATAAATGCACACCAAAGGAAAAAACATTCATTACCTCACAATAAGGTTGTCTTTTGCAATAAAAGAGTACACAATGCCACAAGTAAAATTTTTGAAAACTTACTCAGTGATATAAAATGTCTGACAGACAGCATTTTAAAATTTTAAAACAAATTGTAAAAATTTCTTCTTGGCAATTCCCTCTATTCCGTAGAAGAATTTCTATTATTGTAATGTGTGTAAGGTGGTGGGTAGGAATTGGTGTGTATGTTAAAAAAGGTATCCTGTAAATGAGCAGCATGTAGGAATATTTACAAATACTATCATACGAAGTGAATGTAAGATGACTCATTTCACGTCTGTGCGATCTATCGTACAAATGATCCTAACTGGTCTATACTTCCTTTTTTCTGCTATATCTGCTGCATTCTTATCTTTTTCCCCTCTGACAATTTAATTTAACTTATATGACAAGTATCAAAACGGCTTTTACAAATACCATTAAATAAGGTAATTGATTACTTGAAATATGCCATAGACAACCATGAGGCCGCTATATTGGCACTACCAGACTTCAGGAAAGCGTTTCATGCCGTCAGATTTGAGGTACTGCTCAGAAAACAGCAAGAACTAAGTTTCTCATATAGTAAGCTTAAAGGGTTTGCAAGCAAATGTAATAACTGAACACCAACGTGTAATGTGGAAGCATGTTCTCTCAGAAGCGCCACATGGATCAGTCCTGCGTCCACTGTTGTTCTGCTTATGTATCAGTGACATCTTGTCAGTTCCGTTCTCCAGTAAATCTCATTTTTATGCCGACGTTCTCCAGCTTTACCGAAGTGCCAGGCTCGAAGGCATCAATAGTGGTGCCTTCCGCGTGCATAATGATCTGTCTTCAGTGGTAAGATTGGTGCAAAATCTGAGACTTGAATAAAATGTGAAAATGTCCCAAGTAATTTTAATATCCCACAAGAAACTAATAAGTTCTGAATTCCGAGAACAGATACCTCCTCTTTGTCTCTACTGTATTCCAATAACTTATAAAGAAACAATGTAGAATTAGGGTATAACGAACATCTCAGCTGGGCAGTAAATACTGTCGACAAACGCAGGAAGATTTCCAATCACCTCTAAGTTTTGGAATATATTTCTACAGCATGTGAAACGTTAACTTATTCAGCCACTCGTTCTACGGGCCGTCCACTGCCACGATGTAACACAGCGCAGCACGAGCATTGAGAACGCTAGTCGTCTAGAACTAACCGTGAATGCTTGTGTGCGTCGCATCTAAAATATCCAAGTACAATAACATATATTTTAGTCTTCTTTATTCCGAACTTTTATCCCAGGTGGCCCTCTGTCACTGACAAGGGAAGGCCTCAGACACAGCCAACCGATTCGGCTCAAATTTTGCAGGTCGTTTGTGTACAACCTAAAACGAAGGACTCTAAGATATTTTAGATCAACATCCGAAATTTTGAGAAAATCGCCCCTAAAGGTTATGACCAGCAATCGGCTCAAAATTGAGGGATAGATAGATAATTGTAAATAGAGAATTTTTCATCATCAGGTATGGGGTCTGCAAAAGCAAAATTTTCCAGAAATCGAGGAAAGAAACTTTTACAACTATCGCTTCTGTACCCACACGGTAAACGCCTTTCGCCGACAGCCCCGATAGCGCAATGGCCAAGGTAATTGGCTGGGAATCGGAAAACCCGGGTTCGAATCTCGAAGGAACGTAGCGGATGTTATTCTTTTCTATTGTATTTTTCCATATCTCAATTGAAAGGGATAGGAAGGTTAATAAGGTAAGTAAATCAATAAGGAATGATAATAATACTTACCTTGTTAACCCTCTTATCCCTATTAATTGAGGTATGGAAAAATACAAACGAAAAGAACAACATCCGCTAAGTTTCTTCGAGATTCGAACCTGGGTTCTCCGAGTCCCAGCCAGTTACCTTGGCCGTTGAGCTATCGGTGTTGTTGGCGGAAAGCGTTTACCATGTGGGTACAGAAGGGGCACATGTAAAAGTTTCTTACTTCGATTTCTGAATAAGTATGCATTTTCGGACCATATACCTGATGATGAAATATGCTCTATTTACAATTATCTATCGAGCCCGGGAATTTTGAGTTTACTGTCGGTCATAACCTTTAGGGGCGATTGTCTCAAAAGTGAGGGGGCGTTGTCCCAAAATATCTTAGATTCCTTCGTTTTAGGTTGTACACAAACGACCTGCAAAATTTGAGCTGAATCGCTTGGCCGTGTCTGAAGACTTCCCCTTGTGAGTCATGTAAACTTCGCTTTATGTCGTACTTTAACTATTTGTGTAACATTATTTCTGGATAAACGAGCACGGAAAACGGCTTAAAACGCAAACTCCGGCAGGACAATGTGCCAAACCAATTGTGGTTATTCCGTCGAGCGAATTCATTCATGGCCAGGTACATTAACCAGCACAGGGTATCGGACGAAGAACCTTGGTGTAATTCTGGATCAGCATCTCAGTTGGGCAGAGACTACCGTCGCCACATGCAGTAACACTTCCACTTACCTCTATGCCTTCAAAAAGTTCCGGAACGTATTTACGGGGGATGTGAAACGTAAACTTGTGCAATCACTCGTTCTACCGAATTCCACTATTTCGATGAAATCCAACATGCCACGAATAATGAGGACAGTAGATGATTAGAACCAACAATCAGTGTATGTGTTGCATTATTCTGCAACTTCCGTCTATTTTACCATGTTATTGCTTCATATGCCCAGTGAGACTGGTGGCAGCCAAACAAGTTTCGGGACCATAAACTTCATCGTCTTCTCACTGGACATGCATCTCAATATCTTGCATCACAGGTGTCATCTGCCATCTCATCATAATAGAAACACAAGGTGTCAGTCCTCTAGTATTCTAGCTGTACCATTCATAAAACAGAAATTTTCATAAACTCCTTCCTTTTTTGTTGCCGTCAACCTCTGGAACATGCTGACCTACACTCCACCTACAATTCCATACCCTGTTGCTTTTAAGAGGAAGTTGAAGCGTTTCCTCTGTCATCCTTATACTGTTCTCCAAAAATTAATGTACATGGCTCGTGCTCCCTTCGTCAACCCATTTACGCTTCTTGCTCCTTTCATTTCTCTTTCAGCCACGTCGCACTCTTTGCCCTTATTTTCATTAATAGCAGTTTGTCATGTTTCTCTTTCTGGCCGCTTTCACCCTTCTCTCAAGTCCATTGCTCCTAGCCTCCGTGGTTTAAAGCTTCCTTCTCGTTAACTGTCTCTGCTGTGTTCTAATGAACGAATGTAACCTTTATTTTTTCCCTTTCTCCACTACAGTAATCACTAAATGTTTTATAATATTGTATGTTACATATAACTTACAAGATGAATATCGCAATGAATGTAATGTAAATTTTGTATAATGCCTGGTTAGATGTAAGAGAGAGCCTGAAGGATCAAAATCTTGTCACCTAATTAAATAAATAAAGTGCGTAAGAATTTCGTAAAAATCGTTTAGAACAAAAAAGTACTATTATTCTAACAACTAATGGTTTATTTAACTTCTGAGCCGGATTATAGCAAAGTTCCAAACGCACATTTTTTATTATTAGGTCATAAACTGCTGCATAAGTGGTACAGGTATTTTAAAATGTAAACATTCCCGCCCAGAAACCGAATACTTATTAAAATATTTTGCGGCGTTATTACTACGTGGTCAAATGAATTTCTTGGAGACTCAGCGTGTCGTCCCCCACGTCGAAGGACAAGATGAAAGGGATTGTTACTTGTACGAAGTTGCGATTCGGACCCTGGCTCACTACCTGACTGTAACGAGATTTCATTTTCGCGTGCTCCTGCAGAGGCGCAAACTGAAGCGAAAAAAAGCTAAAATTAATAAAAAGAATGGAAACGAAGGTTTATTGCTAAGTTCCGTTGATGACGATGTCATTACAGGCACAACACTGTTTGAAAAAACTCTCGTGGTAATCGTCTCCAATAATTTCGGAAATAAAGCAACAAGAGTTCGGATGATTATTTCAACTGAGTACGGATAGTGTGTCTTCACGAGTCCGCCGCCTTATGAACAATAAAGAGGAACGAAGGCAGTTGATATCGTTGGTGATGATGACACTAAAATTATTAAATTCGATGTGGTTGTCTAAATAGAGCAAATTTAGTCTATCATTATAAAGAAGCATAAAAGAAATATTCATATCTACTGACAACGTTTGCAGCCACATAAAATGTTTAAGTGTTGATACTGTAAAAATGTTTATAGTCCAGTAATTTTGTTTCATAGCTGGAAGTAAGACCAGAGTCTGAAAAAAGGTGAGCCGTTTAAGGTGCGAGATAAGACGTACAGGAATAATTATAACCGAACTACGTAAGTAGCTGCTTCCTTGACGGGTAATTTCCACTCGAGAGAAAACGTGTGAAATACGACTTTACATTTGTGAGTCGGGTATCAGTTTTCAACTTGTACTGTAACGACGTCCTGTTACACGCTTTGGGAAGACCAGTTTAAATGCATGAACCTTATCTGGAGACAGGAAGTTGAGAACAAGTTTTTGTTACTGCACTCTCAGGCACGAATCTCGCACTCCTCTTAATTTCTAATATTAAGTGCCTGAAGAAGTTCAGAAATACATGGAGGGGCAAAACCGAGAATAACGTAACCTTCTGAGACTCTCTGACAGGAAACGATTCTGTTTTACGACCTGAATCTATTTCACTCGACACGGCATATAACTTGGGCGGTTACCCCGACAATTCCTATATGAAGCAAACTCACTTCTTGCTTCGGTGTAGTTCGTGGTGCAGTTCGTCTCTTCTCTTTCTGGAATAATAATTAATGAAGCTCGGCGCTACACACGGGAAGCAAACGAACATCTCATGATATAATTTTATTCGTTTTGTGGTATCACAGACTATGGGGTGGAAAGTCATAATCAAATGGTCTGTTTTTTTCGTTATGTCATTGCAGAAATACTTAAATTGTCTATTCCTGCTTTCCACCTACCTTCGCCGTTTACATGAGCCTGAAAACTATTTTTGCTGCCAGCCAGAAAGCGATGGAGAACATACTGACGACAATTTCTAGTTTTCAAGTCCACATTACTCTTTGTGCTAATTGAAATTAAATGTTCCTAGTTGCTATTTACTCAGCGGGATCATGAATTATGACTATAAATAAAAGTTTTGAGTTTAAGTAATCGATATATTCTGTGTAAGTTCACATACACAAAATATAACCCTTAGTATTGTAACTACCATCCCTATCGGAAACGGCACTATTAATAGTTAAGAGGCGATCTCTATAGGAAGTTGCAAGTAAAATGATCTCCGACTTCTATTCACCAAAAGTTAATTTCTCGCCTTAAAAGTGGAAAATAATCTCGTCACTTCCTATCCTGTTTTGTCAATATTATGAGCGGCATGGAACAATTACTTTCTGGAAATCTAAGCGATCCAAGACGGTGTACTGTCCTCGTAAGTTCACTTCCTACTTTTGCATTCAAGTCTGCCCAGCTCTGACATCATCCGAGCCAAAACCTTATGCGTGCGTTTGACTGAAGTGGAGAGTTCTACATCTTGGTGCGAAGTGTGTCTTAACACTGCCTCCCTGGCGGTATTTATATAGTGGCGTAACGGACTACAAATTGGAACATTGCTATTACCCACTCTAGGCACAGACAGCAATATCTAAATGGTTCTTTCTCGGACACCTATTTATTAATAGCTATGTTATTTAAAAATTTACAATCTCCTTACTTTTTTAGAAATAGAGTTAAGTTTCCTTTAGTTACTAAAAGAGTTTTAACATTACTGCATTTAAACTTTGCTGGCTAGAATTTTTAGAAGGGAACCAACAGTAGAACATGACCTCTGAACTGCCTTTTTAAGACTTCTTATTTACAGTAGTCTTGAAACTTGGGACAGTGGTATTATTGAATGATTGTAGTCGAGTGTTATAATTAAGACTTTCTAACAAAAATACGAATCATACTTAATCTACCACCAATATGAACGTTTTAGTTCAAAATTTGATATCTTAGTGAATAACTTGAAAACTAATAGAGTGTCACTAATTAGTGTCACATATTTCATGTTATTACATGAAACTGAGTCTGGATATGAATTTTGAGCTTTCTGTGTCTAATATTTAGCGGCTTCAATTTTCCGTAAAAATGCCCATTTTAACCGAAATGTTACTCTGATCAAGTTGAGATATGTAACTTTTAATTGTGACACATTTGCAAATTCTGACCAATTTTTAGCTTTCTAGTTTCATTATTCAGCGTCACTTATTTTTTTGTAAGATATTTTACCTAACGTATTAATTTGATCATTCAGAGTTTACAATGTTAACGTTAGTATACTTAAGTTCACATTGGCGAACTTTGGAAAAATTATTTTAATATTTATTTTCACTCTTAAATTATGATACAATCATTTGTATATTAAGCACAGGCCTGTTATGACGAGGTGGCGCTGGCAGTAGTGAACTGGGTTAAGCCCTGGCACACTCGCTCAACTGTAACCTCTTACAATGATAGAGCGCTTGTTTCGCCTCAATAATGTGATGGCTTTAGATGCTGGCAGTATCTGACTAGCCACACGTAGACTGTCAAAGGATCACTTACTCTTCTTTTTAAATGCACTTGGCTTTTTAGTTTCATACTCAATCTCAAAACCAGTGACTTCGATACAAGTACACTACATGTCCCTGGACTACTGATTGCCAGAGTTCGATTACTGGCAAATAATAACACAATTACTAACAATTAAAAGCAACAGTACCAACACGTATGGCAGTACGCTCAGTAAGAAATTCCAGGCCTGAGCCGACGTGAACGTTTTCGTTATTTTTCCGATAAGGAAAAATATCCTAAAGTTTGTCCCTCTAGTTCCCAGTAGGACTTTGTATTGAGAACATGGTGCTCCTATGAAGGTAAGCAATTTCCTAACTTAACTTTAACAGTGGTGTCACTGCTGTATACAGGTAAAGCTTCTCGCACATACAGAGTGCGCCAGGAGGTATGATCAATATTCGAGGATATGACAGGATCTGTCATTCGAAGCAAGAAAGTCACGTAACCATGGGCTCTAAACTGATGATCTTAAGAATTCTGAGCTCTTGTTGATTTTCTCTACTGTGAAACAAATCTCTTCTGCTGTAAGCTCTTTGCTTTCCATATTTTGAGAAGCAGTAATATGGACCAAGCCAAGAAAGAAGATACGGTAAACATGGGTTCTTAAAGGCTATCTGAAGAGCTATGATCACTTGTTCATCTTCGCTACTGTGAAACCCATCTCTTCTACTGAAGAAGTGCTAGTAGAGCCAATGTTTACTAGACTTTTTTGCTTCCAATGATCGGGTCGTTCCTATCGTATCCCTAAATATTGACTATTCCTCCTGCGACACATGTATTTGTTGAATCAAGTAATGCAGACACCACGATTGTTTCGTAAACAGTCTTACGTTGCGAAATAAAGTTTCGCCGTATGGTAGTAATCAAAACCGCAGGTAATTTGCAGTGTTGGTAATTTTATTTATTTCATCCACCGAAGAACTGAAGCAATCATGGTTTTGCTAAGTTGAATGTTATTCTTTTATACCGGTATTGACAAAGGATTTCAGATCGATTCCGTATTTCTGGATTTCCCGAAGGCTTTTGACACTGTACCACACAAGCGGTTCGTAGTGAAATTGCGTGTTTATGGAATACCGTCTCAGTTATGTGACTGGATTTGTGATTTACTGTCAGAGAGGTCACAGTTCGTAGTAACTGACGGAAACTCATCCAGTCAAACAGAAGTGATTTCTGGCGTTCCCCAAGGTAGTGTTACAGGCCCTTTGCTGTTCCTTATCTACGTAAACGATTTTGCAGACAATCTGAGCAGCCGTCTTCGGTTGTTTGCCGAAGACGCTGTCGTTTATCGACTAATAAAGTCATCAGAAGACCAAAACAAACTGCAAAACGATAGGAAAGATATCCGAATGGTGCGAAAAGTGGCAGTTGACCCTAAATAACGAAAAGTGTGAGGTCATCCACATGAGTCCTAAAAGGAACTCGTTAAACTTCAGTTACACGATAAATCAGTCTAATCTAAAAGCCGCAAATTCAACTACATACCTAGGTATTACAATTACGAACAACTTAAATGGGAAGGAACACACAGAAAATTTTGTGGGGAAGGCTAACAAAAGACTGCGTTTTATTGGCAGAACACTTAGAAAATGTAACAGACGTACTAAGGAGACTGCCTACATTACGCTTGTCCGTCCTCTTTCAGAATAATGCTGCGCGTTGTGGGACTCTTACTAGATAGGACTGACGGAGTACATCGAATAAGTGCAAAGAAAGGCAGCACGTTTTGTATTATCGCGAAATATGGGAAAGAGTGTCACTGAAATGATACAGGATTTGGGCTGGAAATCATTAAAAGGAAGACGTTTTTCGTTGCGACGGAATCTTCTCACGAAATTCCAATCACCAACTTTCTCCTACGAATGCGAAAATACTTTGTTAACACCGACCTACATTGGAAGGAATGATCACAGCGATAAAATAAGGGAAATCAGAGCTCGTGCGGATAGATATAGGTGTTCATTCTTTCGGTGCACTATACGAGATTGGAATAATAGAGAATTATGAAGGTGGTTCAGTGAATCCTCTGCCAGGCACTTGAACGTGATTTGTGGAGTATCCCTGTAGATGTATCCGGAACATCGTGAAAAGTGTTTAGTGACAAAAAGTCTGTGAAGGCTTTCAGTGAAAATTGCGCAAAAAACCTAGGTAATTTCCAGGATACAAGCACCAAGGCAGGCGTAAAACACAACTTCTGCTTTGTAGCATACTACTTTCAACATCGGGACGAGATCGTTCTACAGCGTTTACACTCTTAGCAGAGGAGGAAGAGTGTCTTGCCGCCTGCATTTGTAGTTGTATAAAGAAAACTACGTAACTGTTTTTACGTAAACATCACTGCAAGCATTAAGACACGTTATATCGCTAAAATCATGTTTCAGAAACATCCCAAATTCCGAGTAAGAAAGAATATAGTTCCCCTTTTAAAAAGAAAAAAATAGTTTCAGTATATACGGAAATAAAGAATACACAAGTGTTACCAACACAGTAAATTACTTAGTTCACATAGTCCTTTGCGTAGAACTTTCTTTTGGCACCTAGGACCGTTTACAAAATATCCGATATATTAAAGTTACTTCTGAGTAGCAAGTTAGTTGAAAACCAAAGTAACTATGTGCCATACGAAATTTGCTTTTCATAACGAGAAACACCTGCTGTGACGTGATGAGTAGGTCCCAGGTGATTGGACGGTTCTTTAGTCACGATTTTGTCCAAACCGGAACAGCGGAGTTGTGTAAACAATGAACAAGACCCGGCCCTATGGCATGACGGTCCGATGACGATGGCATTAAGCAACATCGGTAGTCGTGATTTTTACGACGTACCGGCGGCTTTAAGCGAATCTAACACTGAGGATCGCAATAACGGCACATATGTACCTCCAAGCCGTCCTAGCGTCAATGAAGGAGGAAAATTGATGTACAGTTATCGGTCTCACGTGGCAGTTAGAATACTCCAGTGCTTGTCAAACTGTACGACGTGGCATTCCAGGGCAGCACTACATCTGCGATCCAACAATGGTGTAGAGCAGCGGTTTCCAACCGAATCAGCTGTGAGTACCACCCAGTTTGTTAAAAAAATAAATAAATAAATAAACATAGAGGCCTAGTAAAAAAGTAAAAAATATCAACACACACACACACACACACACACACACACGAACACACACACACACACACACACACACACACACATACATACATACAAATATATACTTCTGAGTGCCTGCGAGGGCCCTACACGATATTGTGCAAAAACAAGTATCTGTCGTACTTGTTAGATCGGTTACTGCTGCTACAGTGATAGGTTTCAAGATTTAAGTGAGTTTGAACGTGGTGTCATAGTCGGCGCACGAGCGATGGAACACACCAGTTTCGAGGTAGAGATGAAGCGTTGATTTCCCATACGACCATTTCACGAGTGAGCCATGTATATACGCTGAAGAGCCAAAGAAACTGGTAGACCTGCTTAATATCGTGCAGGTCCCCCGCGAGCACGCATAAGTGCCGCATCACGACGTGGCATGGACTCGACTAATGTCTTAAGTATTGCTAGAGGGAATTGACACTATGAATCCTGCAGGACTATCCATAAATTCGTAAGAGTACAAAGGGGTGGAGATCTCTTCTGAATAACACGTTGCAAGGCATCCCAAATATTCTTAATAATGTTTATGTCTGTGGAGTTTGGTGGGCAGCGGAAGTGTTTCAACTCAAAAGCGTGTTCCCGGAGCCACTCTGTAGCAATTCTGGACGTTTGGGGTGTCAGACTTTACTTCTGGAATTGCCCTCGTACGTCGGAATGCACAATGGACATGAATGAATGCCGGTGACCAGACATAACGCTTATGTGCGTGTCACCTGCCGGACAAGTATCTATACGTATCAGTGGGTCCATATCACTCTAGCTGCACATACACCCCCACCATTACAGAGCCTCCGCCAGCTTGCTGACATGCACAGTCCACGGATTCACGAGGTTGTCTCCACACCCGTTCACGTCCATCCGCTCGAAACAATTTGAAACGAGACTAGTCCGACAAGGTAACATGTTTCTAGTCATCAACAGTTCAGTGTGGTGTTGGCGGGCGCAGGACAGGCGTAAGGCTTTATGTCGTGCAGCCATCAAGGGTACTCGAGTGGACCTTCGGCTCAGAAAGCCCATATCGCTGACGTTTCGGTGATTGGTTTGGTTGCTGACACTTGTTAATGGCCCAGAATTGAGATCTCCAGTAGTTTGTGGAAGTGTTGCAGTTCTTTCACACTGAACGATTCTCTTCAGTCGTCGTTGGTCCCGTTGTTGCAGGATATTTATCCGGTCGCAGCGATGTCGGAGATCTGATCTTGTATCGGATTCCTGACATTCACGGTACACTCGTGAAACAGTCGTACGGGGAATTCCCTACTTCATCGCTGCCTCGGCGATGCTGTGCCACATCGCTCGTGCGCCGACTATAACACGACGTTCAAACCTACTTAAATTTTAATAACCTGCCATTGTAGCAGCAGTAACTGATCTAACAACTGCGCCGGACACTTGTCGTCTTATTTAGGCGTTGCCGACCACAGCGCCGTATTCTGCCTGTTTACATATCTCTGAATTTGAATACGCATGCCTGTACAAGTTTCTTTGGCGCTTCAGTATATATATAGTGGGTGTGTGGTTATGTGTCAACAGGCTTAATTAATAAAACATAGTGTGCAAGAAGGATTTGAAAATATTTATATTTTTTATAAAGAGAAGATTTTTATTATATTCATTTAGCTGTCACAACTAGATGAAAACTCGAAATAGAGTGCTCATTGTAAAAAAATCAATCGTGATTTTAACATCGTTTGTGACCAACAAGTGAATCAATATGTATGTTAAAATTGTGAAATTTGTAGTATCAGATCACTATCTGCATTCAGTCCATTCCTGTACTTATTTTTCAAAAACTTGAAGTTGAAAAGGCTCAGTCACGCAGATAGTTTGTCGAAAACCCCGTCAAGTGCGTCAGTGCTTCGGTAATAGCCCTCGTATCTTGAAGGGGACTGAGCGAAGTGGTGTAGTGACTAACGCCCTTAACTCGCATTCGAGCGACCAGGATTCAGTTTTCGGGTCGCCCATGCAGATAGCAGTTCTCTGCTGTCACTCAGGTCATTCCACGCAAATGGCGGGATGGTTGCTTAAAGGGGCTGTGGTTGCTTGCTTCCCCTTTAGTAGTAATAAATTCGAGCAAAGCTCCGTCTGCCATAAATTAGCTGAGGACAGGATATAAAACACTAGTCGTCCTTCCTTCTTCTTATGTCAGGCTATCAAATGAGCAAAAATTCTAGCAATTTGTTCTTGTGTTCGAGAAACTACCAACTCTACAAATTGTGGTCAGATTGTGGCTCGTTATGTTTTTACTCCGTGAGATGCCAGCCAAGCCAGCCCGCCAGTCCTGTAGCGTAGCCTGTAGGGGCACAGACTTAAGCCGCTTGTTGGCACACGATGTTGGTAAGTTTAAACGCAATATAAATCTGGCGGTCCGAATTAGCAGCGCCATTTGATCTGTTCTTTCAGCGTCTGTTAAAAAAAAATCGGTAGGTTCCGACATGAGAGAATGGGCCATGGCATAGGGTAGCGATAGAGCATTTCAACTCTTATTTCGCTCTGTACTCGCTGACTTTGACGACTGACGAGCAAGACTTGTAAAGCGCCAGATAATTTTCATCTTGTGACCAGTGCTCGCGGCACAGTTCCACAGTGCCCACGACTCACAATAGTTGGAAACCGCTACTGTAGGGGTCATTCCATGTCAATTCAACGCACCTCTCAACCTGACCGTCTCGGATTTCTTTCACATTTGGTGTATTCAATGACCCAGATAAGAGATGGGAAAATACCAATTTGCAGACGTGTATTACAACTGTGAAGTAGGTTACAGGTCTGGAAAGTTTGGTATTTTTGCTAAATTTACATGCGTATGTCACAACATAAATGACTGTAATTCTGGTTATAATTCAGTTACAGCAATAAAAATGGTACCATTAGAAAGCTAACGAATAGGTCTTTACATTGATTCGCCACATGGCAGGTTTCTTAAAATACTCATACTAAAGGTCATTGACCTTGACCTTTGACCTTGAATATCTCAAAACACGCCATCTCAATTTATTTAAGAAAACATATTTAATTGCTCCAGTATGTCACTATAAACATGGTAAATATCAAGACAGCAATAGACATCATGCCCAAAAATTTATATTGTCAACTTAAGTACACCATCACATGCAGCAAGCAGCTATGTATCCAGTTGTCTCTACAACACCAGCCAATAGCAGTACTTTTATTCAGACCAGTTCTTTAATATTTCTAGCTGTGAACAGCCAGTGAGAGACACTTTTTTATCAACCAATTAACATTAGCCTGTTTTAATGAACAGCCAATCAGAGAGACTCTTATTTCAACTAGTCACCATTAGTCTCTATATATTATGCAAATTTTGATTCATGTGTTTTATGGCTGTGGCTTTTTTTAACAAAGTATAGTGTAAATGTGTCGTAAAGTAATATTCAGTAAACAACGGATTTCAAGTCAGAAATTTATTATTGCAATCCGTTTAAGGAAGAATAATTTAAGGAATGTTCAGTAGTGAATGATAAACAAATATCCTAATGTATTGTTAGGTGGAAAAATGTGCAGTAAATGTAGAAAAAAATATAGCAAAACCCACACAATCATTGCAGATGTTGCCTCAGTTGTGCCAGGTACTTCCAGAGAAGATTTAAGTGAAGATGAAGTAGCATCAGATCTGGCACTCAATGTTTTAAATAGTAGCCTTCAGTATTTAGGTCAATCTGCTGTGAAGAAAAAGAGGCTTCAGAGTGAGAAAAAGGACCCAAAGCAAAAACTGAAAAAAATATCCTCTGTGTTGAAGCATACTTATGTGGCACAACCGGAAAAAGAAGAGAGTGAAAATTCTGAAAGTGAAATTATCACCCAGCTGAAAGATAAATTTCACAATTCAGAGTGTATGTGCGACAAAACACAAATTCTAACTGTAGTTCCAAAGAGTTGGAGTACAAGGAAAACTATGAAAGAATTTTCTGCTTCAGATTACATGGTACGGAGAGCAAAACAGTTAGTAGCAGAACATGGTATATTAGTGACACCAAACTCGTCTAGCTTGAAGGGGGAAACCAGATGGCGCCTATGGTTGGCCCGCTAGATGGCGCTGCCATAGGCCAAACGGATATCAACTGCGTTTCTTTAAATAGGAACCTCCATTTTTTATTACATATTCGTGTAGTACGTAAAGAAATATGAATGTTTTAGTTGGACAACTTTTTTCGCTTTTCGACAGAAGGCGCTGTAATAGTCACAAACGTTTAAGTACGTGGTATCATGTAAGATTCCACCACTGAGGACGGTATTTGCTTCGTGATACATTACCCGTGTTAAAATGGACCGTTTACCAATTGCGGAAAAGGTCGTATCATGTTGATGTATGGCTATTGTGATCAAAATGCCAAACGGGTGTCTGCTACTTATGCTGCTCGGTATCCTTAATGACATCATCCAAGTGTCCGAACCGTTCGCCGGATAGTTACGTTATTTAAGGAAACAGGAAGTGTTCAGCCACATGTGAAACGTCAACCAGTACCTGCAACGACTGCAACAACTGATGAAACCCAAGTAGGTGTTTTAGCTGCTGTCGCAGCTAATCCGCACATCAGTAGCAGACAAACTGAGCGAGAATCGGGAAACTCAACAACGTCGGTGTTGAGAATGCTACATCAACATCGATTGCATCCGTACCATATTTCCAAGCACCAGGAATTGCATGGCGATGACTTTGAACGTCGTGTACAGTTCTGTTACTGGGCACAAGAGAAATTACGGGTCGGTGACAGATTTTTTGCACGCGTTCTATTTAGCGACGAAGCGTCATTCACCAACAGCGGTAATGTAAACCAGCATAATATGCACTATTGGGCAACGGAAAATCCACGATGGCTGCGACAAGTGGAACATCAGCGACCTTGGTACGGCATTATGGGAGGAAGGATAATGGTCCCCATTTTATCCACGGCAATCTAAATGGTGCAATGTATGCTGATTTCTTACGTAATGTTCTACCTATGTCACTACAAGATGTTTCACTGCATGACAGAATGGCGATGTACTTCCAACATGATGGATGTCCGGCACATCGCTCGCTGCGGTTGAAGCGGTATTGAATAGCATATTTCATGACAGATGGATTGGTCGTCGAAGCACCATACCATGGCCGGCACGTTCACCGGATCTGACGTCCCCCGATTTCTTTCTGTGGGGAAAGTTGAAGGATATTTGCTGTCGTGATCCACCGGCAACGCCTGACAATATGCGTCAGCGCATTGTCAATGCATGTGCGAACATTACGGAAGGCGAATTACTCACTGTTGAGAGGAATGTCGTTACACGTATTGCCAAAAGCATTGAGGTTGACGGACATCAGTTTGAGCATTTATTGCATTAATGTGGTATTTACAGATAATCACACTGTAACAGCCTGCGTTCTCAGAAATGATAAGTTCATGAAGCTACATGTATCACATTGGAACAACCGAAATAAAATGTTCGAACGTACCAACTTATTTCAATTTAAAAAACCTAGCTGTTGTCAACTGTTCGTCTAAAATTGTTAGTTTTTTCGTTTGACGCTTATATTTGGCCCGGTCACGATCACTGGACCACCCTGTATGAACAGAACTCAAGAATTGAGTGAACAAGTGCCTTATAAGCCACTTCTTTCGTGGAGGAGTTACATTTCCTTAAGATTTTCCCGATAAATCTGAGTCTGGTATCTGCTTTCCCCACTATCTGTTTTTTATGGTCATTCTACTTGAGGTCGCTCTGGGTAGTTACGCCTAGATATTTTACGACAGACGCTGTCTCCAGCTGTTTGTCACCAATAGTGTAGCTGTAAAGTAGTGGTTTTATTTTCCTACGTATGCGCTATATGTTACATTTGTTTACGTTCAGGGTCAACTGCCAGAGCCTGCACCATTAATCAATTCTCTGCAGGTCGTTCTGTAAATTCTTACTATCTTCTAGCGTTGCTACTTTGATATAGACAACAGCATCATCTGCGATTAGCCATAAAGAGCATCCGACGTTTTCTACCGGGTGCTTTATATATATTGTAAACAGCAACGGTCCTGTCACACTTCCCTGTGGTATTCTAGATATTACCTCTACATCTGTCGCTTTTGTTCCGTTAAGAGCGACGTGTTGAGTTGTATGTGTAAGAAAGTCTTGAATCCAATCGCAAGTCTGCTCGGTTACTCCGTAATCTATTTTTTTTTTTTTTTTTTTTTCAGAATGATATTTTCACTCTGCAGCGGAGTGTGCGCCGATATGAAACTTCCTGGCAGATTAAAACTGTGTGCTGGACCGAGACTCGAAGATAGAACACGAGGTACTGACGGAATTAAAGCTGTGAGGACGGGGCGTGAGTCGAGCTGGGGTAGCTCAGCTGGTAGAGCACTTCCCTGCGAAAGGCAAAGGTCCCGAGTTGGAGTCTCGGTCCGGCACACAGTTTTAATCTACCAGGAAGTATTATTTTTTTTCATTAAACGGCAATGCGTGACAGTGTCCAATGCCTTACTGAAATCAAGGAACATGGCGTCAGCCTGAGCGCCGTTGTCCACTGCGCTGTGGATCTCATGGAGGAACAGAGGTAGCTGAGTTTCGTAGGATCTCTGTTTTTGAAATCCATGTTGATTTTTATAGAGGTGATGTCCATTTTCCAAAAACCTCGTAATTCTTGAGCATGAAACATGTTCCATAATTCTACAACAGATTGACGTCAACGATATAGGTTTATAATTGTGTGGCTCTATCTTACGGCCTTTCTTAAAAGTGGGCATGACCAACAATTTTTTTCCAATCGTTAGGTACCCTCCGTTGCTCAAGCGATCTGCGATAAAATACTTCTAAAAGGGGAGCAAGCTCTTTCGCATAATCTTTATAGAATCTTATAGGTATATCATCTGGTCCTGACCCGTTTCCACTACTAGACGACTGTAGCTGCTTTTCAGTTCCGCGATAAGTTATCTCAATAACCATTCGGCGTTCGTACGACGATTGAAAAGAGGGACATTGTTACGATTTCCTGTGGTGAAAGAACGTCGGAAGACCGAATTCAGTATTTCGGCCTTTTCTCTCTTACCTTCCGTTTCGGTGCTGATGTGGTCGCTGAGAGAATGAATAGATGATTTTGACCCACTTACTCATTTTACATATGACCACAATCTCTTAGAGTTCTTACTAAGGTCGGTTGACAACGTCTTACTTTCAAAATCATTGAGCGCTTCTCTCATCGCTCTCCTTATACTCGTTTTCGGTTCGTTCAGCTTTTGTTTGTCAGCTATGTTTTTGCTACTGTTGAATCTGTGATGAAGTGCTCTTTGTTTACGTAGCGCTTTTCTAACACGGCTAGTAAACCATGGTGGATCTTTCCGATCCCTTAAAACCTTACACGGAACATACTAGTCTATGGCATATTGAACGATGCCTTTGAATTTTTTCCATTTTTACTCCACATCTTCGTCCTCATCACCGAATATTTGATGCTGAGATATTCTGAAATTTTTATCCTGTAACCATTGCTGAGCAAATGTATCTTCCTACCATTCTGAACATTCCATTCAGGACTCGTCGTCATAGATGCTGCCGCAGCCATATGGTCATTGATACCTTCCTCTACGTTAAGTTATTCGATAATTTCAAGCCTGTTTGTTGCCAGGAGGTCTAAGACGTTACCCTCACAAGTTGGTTCTCGGACTATATGCTCAAGGTAATTTTCGGACAAGACATCCAGAACAACGCCACACGAATCTCTGTCTATGGTACCAGTTTTGATGGCATAACACTTTCAGTCTATACCTGGTAAGCTGAAGTCACCCCCTACTACAACGGCATGATCAGGAAAATTACTAATGACTTCTGCAAGTTCTGTCTGATGCGCTCTAAAACTGCAGATCCCTACCCAAGTGGTCTATAAAAACATCAAATCACTATTTTTGACCTTTCTTTGATACTCAGTTTTACCCAGATTAATCCACATTCTGAATCCGTGATAACCTCGCTAGATTTTATCGAAGTTGTGACTCCAATAAGCACGCCGTCACCACTGGCAACTAACCAGTCCTTACGGTAAACATTCCAATCTGAACTTAAGATTTCAATGTCATTGACGTCCGGTTTCAACCAGCTTTCTGTCCCCAATACTATCAGTGCATTCCAACCTTCACTAAATGATACTAATTCTGGGACCTTTCCTTGGATGCTCCTACAGTTTACTAAAATCGCATTAATCTTTTCTATCTCCGATCTGCGAGGACCAAGATTCTCCGAGGTCACTGTGGCTGATCTAACGGGAAAATCGTCCTTTATCCCAAGAGAAGGGTACTCTAACCTAAAAAGACACCATGTCCACGCCACACGTACTCCGCTAGACTAGTTGCCGCCCCTGCGTGTTGTGCACGCTTGACCTATTAAGGGGAATCCTACAATTCTGCACTCGACAGCGGAGGTCAAGAAATTCTCATCCGATAATGTCGCAGAGTCGTCCGAGCCTCTGGTTTAGACCTTCCACTCTGCTCCAAACCAGAGGGACGCGATCAACCCTGGGTACGATGTTAAAAATAGACAGCTTAGCCTGCACCCCGCGTAAGTTGCTAGTTGCCTTCACAACATCAGCTAGCCTTCGAAAGGAGCGGAGGATGGCCCCGTAACCCAAGAGGCAGGCGTCATTCGTGCCGGCATGTGCCACTACATGCAGCAGGTTGCACCCAGGGTGCTCGATAGCCGCCGGCAGGGCCTCCTCCACATCTCGGATGAGACCTCCTGGCAAACATGCTGATTGCACACTGGGATTCTTTGCCGCCTTGCCTGCTATCTCCCTGAGGGGCTCCATCAGCCCTTAACATTGGAGCTCCCAATAACAAGCATACCCACCCTCTGTGCTCGTCCAGACAGGGCAGGAAAATAGGCCGCTTGCCCAACAGGAGAGGCATCGGGTGCTGGCTCAGAGTTATCAACAGCAATGGGTAACACCTCGTACCTGTTGCTAAGACATAGGAACCCAGCCGCACAGCCTGCTCCCTCTTTCGCCTTCTGCCCTGTGGCACGCGAACCCACCAATGTCTGCCACCCACTCTGAAGAGAGGACGGACTGGTCAGATGTTGCGTATCAGAAGCCGCAGCCATGTCAGGGTCCCCAGGGGATTCCAGTGGCACCGAGAGTGTCGCACGTCTCGTTACTGGCGTCCCGACGTCACCGCAACTTTGAGCATTAGCTAGGTGCTTGTCGACGGTAGTTAACGCAGCTTCTAGCTGCTTACCGACATCAGCCAACTCTACTTGTATCTGCTCACAACAAGGACACTCCTTAACCATTTCGTACTGTGTATAACATAGATATAAGGTCTCAAATGGCGCTACTAAGTTTAAAATGCATACAAAGTATACCGAAGGAAAATAAAGTAACACTAAAAATTGCTATGCAGATTTCTCAGTGTACTTTAAGACCGCAGCTATCAAACAGAAATAAATTTCTCTACTGAAGTTGATGTATTTACAGATACCTGTTATTAGAAACCCTGTTTACTGAAAATTTACTGAACGAGATAAATATTCAAACTAGAATGCACTGATCTAACGTGTATGCTGTCTACTACCACAAACTTAAAACTTAGTGGCGTGACGGAGTTTCTGGCGACGGGAAAATTTACACTAGGAAGTTGCCCTACACAAAGATATGCACAAGACTTACGAAAAAACAAAAACTAAGAATAATTTTCTAGCCACTATATAGTAAAATACACACGTATTGTTCACTTCTTTGCAGAAGAAAGCGAAAAAAAACAGACTAAATTAATTTACTATTTACCTGATAATTTCTGCTGCTACTGCTGCACGCCCTCTCAACTCGGCGGCCGACGCTATATTAATATGGAGCCTGTAGTCAACGTCCACTTACGCAATTGAGTCACGTGACGGGTCTGGCGGCGGGAGAATTTAAACTAGGAAGTCGCCCTACACAAGTAGCAAGGGAAAGAAACACTAGTGGTGGGAGAGCTGATGTAATCCCTCCAAGCCACCACTGCTGTCATACCGCAGTTTAGTAGTGTGGTAGTTACATTAATTTTTAAAATTTGATGCTATAATCATTCTACAATATGCAAGTATTTCTGGAAGAGCAAGATAGAATTGTAAATCAGGAGGACACAGCGCAAACGTATGGAAGTGAAATTTTCATACATGTGATGACACTTTAATTTTAACTTTACATCAACAAATAACAGCGGTAAAAGTGACCAAAGTGTGTACTGTGGCTGAACAAAATTAAGGTAAACTGTATACTTTGCAATTAAGTTAAAATGCCCCTTGAAAGGCAATAATTGAAACTTCTCTATCAGAGGGCTGAATGCATTAAGGTAACAAAAAGATACATTTCCCAAACATTCGTCAATAGCAAATAAGGCTTTGCTAGCATTGTACAAAGTTTCTTACAGAGCTGTGAAGTACAAGGGTGAGCAATAAACTGTACTGGTTACTGTAGTATAGACAATATTATGATCGGGCACCTCGCAGGGAAACGGTTTTCAGATGTACCTTCGTCTAGAAATGCTACCAATCATTACTGAACTGTTGCTACTCACGGTGATGGCTCTCTTGTGGCAATGTGTTCTCTCGTACTTCTCAGTTACAGCATAAAAAGTACATTTCCGTTGGAGATGAAAAATAAAATGACGCCAAACACTTGGCAGAAACAGATTTTTTGGTCGAACTAAAATTTTTATGACATGTACTAAAAGTTTAAAGGGACTGAATCTCTCCCTGCGAGAAGACAACAAACACATTTCAACATTAAACGGGAAGCAATCAGTTTTTGAAAAATTATTACTACATAAAAGACAAATCAATGAAGACGATATGGATGATTATTTTTTCCTTCTTGAACCAATTAGTAATCTCCAATGAAGTTCGTGTTACAGTAAAAAATCTTATTTTGAAATCTATTCAATGACACGAAAAATATTTGCAGGTAGTTAAAGAGCAACAAATTTGCATGAATTCAAGGCCAAATCATCTCGGTCATTACAGAATTGTTAACTTCTTACTTTCATACCCCAATATGCACACATCTGTGATCAAGCCATGTTGATCTGCTATCTTTGGTTGTGTTGTTGCACTATGTCTACCTAAGGGGCTCACACTGAGAGCAATTGGTCGAATTGTGCTGGGAAACTGATGTGGAACTGAATGGTCAGCAAACTTCTTTCTGGAACTGAGCAGCTAAATACTGAATACAGATTTGTTGGAAATGATTTAGTAAGACAATGGTGAGAATATTATTGGATTTTGAAATGAGTTTTACGTAACATTGATTTGTGGTAAATTTACAGCTTTACTCATTTGCACTCTGTTGTAAAATTAATTGTCGTACAGAAATTTGGTTGAAACACGTCCCATGGATTGCTCACAGCTAAATAAGCTAGTTTTCCTCCCCGACATCATACTTTTTTGAAATAATAGAGACCATATTGGGTAGCTTAATCCTTGTGAAAAGTAAAATTTTTGAATAATCAACCTGTTTAAAAAAGTCACTTTCGTGTAAAGTCAGTATTGTTCTTCATCTTGAAAGTCAAGCTATAAAGCAATTTTTTGCTATAAAACTGTTTCAGGAAAATTATTTTCGAACATTAGCACCCAGAATTATTCCCATGCGAGAAAAATTATGTTGCACGTGCCCGCATTGCATGTGCAGTATACATTCTTCAATATCGTTTTTAGCATATCATTTTAATTTAGCATTTCTGAGTCACTGCTTGCTGTGGTCCAATTTCGAGAGGAAATTTTTACTGTGCCAAGGTGAGTGTAAGACTAGTTCAGGGCCATAGTCACACAATTACACTATACAAACAGAACAATGCAGTTACACAGTTAATCTGTGATTACGTCAGATAACTTACGTTCAGTTTGGATGTTCTTTTTTGCTATACCAAGTACATTTCAGTGAGTAGTATGATATATTTGCGTGTGAAACATTGTTCGTATTTTGAGTTTCGTTTTGCAAATTAGCAACGTAAATCTGCGGTGGATTTTAATTAAAGTAATTTGGATAATAATTTATTCGGAAAAAAAATTTAATAGTTCATTTCATTTCCAATTTTTATTGGTTTTATTTAGGCATATTTCTGAGATATTGGAAACTATCCACTGTGACAACAAGCACCACACCACAGTTCACTCGACAGCGCAATACAGGGCATAAGTAATCACAAATTGTTCAAATGGCTCTGAGCACTATGGGACTTAACGTCTGAGGTCATCAGTCCCCTAGAACTTAAAACTACTTAAACTTAACTAACCTAAGGACATCACACACATTCATGCCCGAGGCAGGATTCGAACCTGCGACCGTAGCGGTCACGCAGTTAAGTAATCACATTTTCCAGTAATTAGTTTCGTGACCTTACAGTCTACACTACACAAACACACACACACACATAAAGACACGCATAAAGAAGAAAAATTATGCCTCGATAACATTTTGCCTAGGATGCGACATTTTAGGAGCTTCAAGATATTGTCTCAATAGTGAAGCTATAACAATCACTTTTGCGCACTCGCTGCTTTTCTGGATAATATTACGCAAGAAATGTTGTATACTTTTGTTTGTGTATTGTCATTTGTATTTCATGATGCGTGTAATTTTATGAGAATTTGTTAGGTATTTTCGTGACTTTTTGTGGATTTGTAAGAAAGAAATTGTACAGACTGAAGACATTGTAGCTCAGCTTTAACTTGATTCTGTTTTAGTTATCTGTTTGTGAACAGTGTATGATTGAAAGCTTTTGGGCTGCATTTTATTTTTGTTACGAAACGGTATAATGAGTACCGAAACTGTATCTGAAACAGAACAACGTCAGTAGAAACAAAAACGGTCGGAAACAGATCAAAAGGCAGATGAGATGATGTCAAATATTGACACGAATCAACTTCAGGTCAAAGAGCAACTGTTAAGGAAAAATGATAGCGTAATGCTAACAAGGGAAGTTCCCTTGTAAGTGCTGTGTTCGCACAAGAAAATAAACAGAAGATGCAACTTGTCGTTATTATTCGTGAAATATGCAAATAGAAGGAAGCATTGAAATTACAGTCGGGAACACAAAAAGAACAATTGGGTACTATTTCTTAGAAGCGGACGAACTTACTTCGAGAATAACAAATTTTTAGGCTAGTACAGATAGACATTTAGCCAACGTTTTATTGGTTCACTTTTTGAAAACAGTAGAAGGCAAAATTTCGAAACGATGTAATGACGATCAGACGTGATTGAGCCGAGAACAGAAACGAGAAATGCCAACATAAAATTGGCCAACACGAGTTTAAACGGCGAAACAAATCCACGCAATGTCTAACATATATAGAAACAATTATTTATACAAAACAATGTAGTATCCTGTACCATTGCAGCTCATAGAGAACAACAAATCGAACATCTTCCTTCGTGAAGAACATGAAAGAGTGACATAAGCAGAAACTCAGAAAACATTTTACTAGTTTGTTCTTCCCGTGCAAAGAAAAGTGAAGCTTTGAAGCAGTGTACACACGATTATGTACGGATAACAGAACAACAGTTTACACATAGTGAAAGAAAATGTAAGTGAGATGATTTAGGTACTGAACGAGGTGAAGAACTGGTTGTTAGCACACTGGACTCGCAATTAGGAGGACCGGTTCAGACCTACATCTGGCTATCCTGATTTAGGTTTTCCGTGATTTCCCTAAGTCGCTTCAGGCAAATGAAAGGATGTTTCCTTTGTAAGGGCACGGCAGACTTCCTTCCCCCATCCTTCCCTAATCCGATGGGACGATGACCTCGTTGTTTGGCCAACTCCCTCAAATTAAGCAGCCAACAAACCACTTTCGGTGTTTGTGTGTATTCAAGGCATTTATGTGACATTTCGCGAGTACAGAATCTCAATCGCAGACGAAACAATGAATAGCCTTGCCGGTATACCAAAGCAACTTTCATACAGTCAGTCTTCTTGTACAAAAATGTACTTACGCACAAGACGTCTACTGTATACTGAGCATTTGACCAAACTAATTACAAAAAGAAGTGACAATCTCGATTCCATGCATTTCTCTTCGCTAAAATGTACGTACGGGATCAATTATACTTTCATAGATACATTGAATGGTGAACGAACCCTCCCCGATGTGGGTGTCACAATTTTCCTGTTCCTTGGTACACTCGTCTTCTGCTAATATTTTTTTTAGTCGATAAGTACAAGAAATTTTCTTCTACTACCCTCATGAAAATTTGTTGAAAATAATTTTAGTGATTCTATAATTTTCAATGCGATAGGGTCCGCAGCTGCGGTGAATTTTTTGAAAGATTTCTTGATGTCTTCATCTGCCATTCTCTTTATTTCATGTATGATTGTACAGTTTCGGCCTTAGGCCGTTTTCAAGTATCTAAAACGGAAGTATCATACAATGGATACATTCGGGACACTTGCGATTTTGATGTACGAACAAGTCATATTTACAGATGTACTAGGCGCATTGTAACTTACTTTATGGATAATTTTTTAGTAGTAGATTAGGTCTTTGACGTCCTTGCTGCTATGACATCATGCTATACACATAAAATAAATCCAAATTGTTCACGCAATTTTAGGAGCACGTTACTTTCGAGCAGTTGTTGCGAAGCTCTTATATGTAAGGCCCATGTTTTAACGTACTTAACACTAGGAGGATTGTAATTATTTTACAGAAATTTGCTACTTAACCTGAATATACTTTTGTTCTCAGTTATATTTAATTATAGTTCATTATTAGTGTAAATATGACTGTATGTAATTTCTTTAAAATAACTTGTAAACTTTTTGTCTGGAGCATATGCAGGTTAAGTAGCAAATTTCTGTAAAATAACTGTAATCTTCCTAGTGTTAAGAGCGGTAAAACATGGGCCTCATATATACGAGTTTTGCAACAACAGCTCGAAAGTTACGCGCTCCTGAAATAGCGTGAACAACTCGGATTTATTTTATGAGCATAAGATGGTGTCATAGGAGCGATGACGTATAGGACATAATCCATCACTAAAAAATCATCCATAAAGTAAGTTACAATGCGCAGAGTATATCTATAAATATGACTTATTCCTACACAAGTGTCACTAATGTATCCAATGTATGATACTTCCGTTTTAAAGACTTCAAAATCGCCTAATGCCAAAATTGTACAATCGTACATGAAATAAATAGAATGGCAGCTGAAGGCATCAAGAAATTTTTTAAAAAAATTATAATTTTAGTGATTGGTGAAGTATGATTAAGAATGTGTCATACTGGTTACAAAGTACACTCCTGGAAATTGAAATAAGAACACCGTGAATTCATTGTCCCAGGAAGGGGAAACTTTATTGACACATTCCTGGGGTCAGATACATCACATGATCACACTGACAGAACCACAGACACATAGACACAGACAACAGAGCATGCACAATGTCGGCACTAGTACAGTGTGCAGTGCTGCTTTCGCAGCAATGCAGGCTGCTATTCTCCCATGGAGACGATCGTAGAGATGCTGGATGTAGTCCTGTGGAACGGCTTGCCATGCCATTTCCACCTGGCGCCTCAGTTGGACCAGCGTTCGTGCTGGACGTGCAGACCGCGTGAGACGACGCTTCATCCAGTCCCAAACATGCTCAATGGGGGACAGATCCGGACATCTTGCTGGCCAGGGTAGTTGACTTACACCTTCTAGAGCACGTTGGGTGGCACGGGATACATGCGGACGTGCATTGTCCTGTTGGAACAGCAAGTTCCCTTGCCGGTCTAGGATTGGTAGAACGACGGGTTCGATGAAGGTTTGGATGTACCGTGCACTATTCAGTGTCCCTTCGACGATCACCAGAGGTGTACGGCCAGTGTAGGAGATCGCTCCCCACACCATGATGCCGGGTGTTGGCCCTGTGTGCCTCGGTCGTATGCACCTGCACGGTGCCAAACACGCATACGACCATCATTGGCACCAAGGCAGAAGCGACTCTCATCGCTGAAGACGACACGTCTCCATTCGTCCCTCCATTCACGCCTGTCGCGACACCACTGGAGGCGGGCTGTACGATGTTGGGGCGTGAGCGGAAGACAGCCTAACGGTGTGCGGGACCGTAGCCCAGCTTCATGGAGACGGTTTCGAATGGTCCTTGCCGATACCCCAGGAGCAACAGTGTCCCTAATTTGCTGGGAAGTGGCGGTGCGGTCCCCTACGGCACTGCGTAGAATCCTAAGGTCTTGGCGTGCATCCGTGCGTCGCTGAGGTCCGGTCCCAGGTCGATGGGCACGTGCACCTTCCGCCGACCACTGGCGACAACATCGATGTACTGTGGAGACCTCACGCCCCACGTGTTGAGCAATTCGGCGGTACGTCCACCCGGCCTCCCGCGTGCCCACTATACGCCCTCGCTCAAAGTCCGTCAACTGCACATACGGTTCACGTCCACGCTGTCGCGGCATGCTACCAGTGTTAAAGACTGCGATGGAGCTCCGTATGCCACGGCAAACTAGCTGACACTCACGGCGGCGGTGCACAAATGCTGCGCAGCTAGCGCCATTCGACGGCCAACACCGCGGTTCCTGGTGTGTCCGCTGTGCCGTGCGTGTGATCATTGCTTGTACAGCCCTCTCGCAGTATCCGGAGCAAGTATGGTGGGTCTGACACACCGGTGTCAATGTGTTCTTTTTTCCATTTCCAGGAGTGTATATTCCGATGGTGACACAATTAAAATCTTCGATTGCACGTATTTCCTGATAGTAACAAAATTTGACTTGGTTAAAAAATTTTAAAATTAAAAATTATTTGTATTTCATGAATATTTGATCGAAGTGGGAACAGATGAAAAAAAAAGCGGCATTTCACTGAAGTTAGACTGCGGCACATACGTAACAATGTATGTCAGGAATGTACTACATAACAGTGGGTTTCAATTCCGATAGTAAACAATGCATCACTTTTACACAGAATATATCGCAGCTAAACACTAAACTTCGTTCACTTGCCCACCTCTCACAAAACAAGACATTTTAATTTCGGTACAGTTTTTTCAATACAACGTTTTGTAAGTAAAACACATGCTGACAAAATAAAAAAACAGCTTTACACACCATCATTTTTTACATACAGCAGTAGCCATCATGATTTTAAAAAATGGAAGATTTGGTACCAGTTCTGATGAGAAACACAGATTATTGAGATTATAGTTGTGTTGTCCAAATAGAAAGTCAGTTTTTCAAATAGTAGCGTAATGATGAATTATGAGCATATGAAGGATTTGCTTTCAGTTCAAGTACACGTGCAGGTTGTTAAAGGTAAGATTTGTGTTGTCTGAAAGAAATTATCAGTGTTGGAGGTAGTATGTATTGTTTTGGAGATTTTCGTTTCATGATCAGTTGTGCAGTGATGAAGTTTTGTTTGCTCACTGGTGTTGTTTATGAAGTGTGGCTGTTGAGGCCTACTCGTGTAAGGACTGATCAATGAAACACAGCAGGGAGTATTTACTACTGATTACTCACAAGATTTGAGGATATTATGATGATATGAGTTATGTGAATATAATCATGGTATAAATATGATGATATTATGATGACATTACAGTAGAGAGAAATATGTTGAAAGCATTGATGATTATTAATAATTATGTTTATATGGATAATGATAATATGATAGGAAGGTGCAATGGTTAGAAATTACTATATATTGTGAGGAATGAATAGGTAATGATCAATATGTATGTTAAGGGCCCTGTTTTTATTGAAGTTGATTTTTTCTTTGCATTGATGTGTTTCACTAGTTTGCACATAGTTGTATGGTTAGTAGCACAACAGAAATCTGAAATGGTATAACATGATGGAAGCAGATCGTACAGTAATGAAGATTATCAACAAACATTTTGACCGAAATCATTTAATTTTTATCCAGCTTTTACAATTAAGCCATTTTTTTCACATGGCAATAGCATAGGTTTTAGTATGGATGGTTATCCTTGTACTAACTTTGGAATTTCTGTGTTTGCAATTCACTATGTATTCATGTTTTCTTACATTTTCTTATAATTTTTCAGTATGATTTAATGATATTCTCTTTTCAGATCATAAACATTTTGTAGAGAACATATCATATGCTTTCCTTGACAATTTTATTCCGATTGTTTTACTAAAATGTACAACTATAGAGATTTCGGTGCATTGATTCATTTGTGGTTCAAATGGCTCTGAGCACTATGGGACTTAACATCTATGGTCATTAGTCCCCTAGAACTTAGAACTACTTAAACCTAACTAACCTAAGGACAACACACAACACCCAGCCATCACGAGGTAGAGAAAGTCCCTGACCCGGCCGGGAATCGAACCCGGGATCCCTGGCGTGGGAAGCGAGAACGCTACCGCACGACCACGAGATGCGGGCAATTTATTTGTGTTATTGTAGAGCAATAATGATAGCACTCTTTTGAAATATTTATTAATAGTATTAAGGTATTTTTACGGTTATGATTAGACTGACTATGTGATGTCTTTGGCAAACCCTTCCTTGAAGTGCACTCAACTGCTTTTTATAATTATGTAAACTGTGGTTACTCACTTATTTAAACATTCCCTTGTTTCGTTGTTCTCTCATTATTTGCACATGTTTGCACTTTCTCCATTCATGTGTGTTTCCCATCCTTACGTGTTTATGTCAGCGCTGCTCCCTGTGCTTATGCATAGTTGTAGATTGTAACTGAAGATGGTACAGATTCTAGTCAGTTGGTTGGACTGAGTTTTTTTTCTGTTCTTGTGTGCATACAATATTGTAAATCATGATTTCCTACTTTTGAATAGTTTTCATGTTATTATCACATAATGTATTTGCTATTTTTACCTTTTTTGTCTCTCACGGAATTTGCTATATCATATTTGTAAACATCCTAGATTACCAAATCATCAAATTTTCTTTTCCTCTATAGCTTAAAATTAAACTACATGTACAGCACAAGTCCATAATTTACATGATTTTGTTATCATCCTTTCCTTCGGTATTGCTTCTTTTTGTACAATCTGAGTAACATAGATTTAGTCTTTTTCATATTTTGTTTTATAACACGCAATACTGATCACTGGGATCTGGCAGGGAGAGTCTCATCATTTATTGCACGAGAACTAACAATGTGTGCTTTGAATATTACGATAAAGTCCAAGGACGCACACTGAAGCTACGACGATTTTCAAAACTGTAATAAATGTACCACATGCATCGACATTTTCTTTAAGAAATGAGTGGGTCGACAGTTGAGAACATCAGTATGTCTCACTGAGTCAGCCTCTTATTTGTTTGCCGAAAGAGAGTCTTACATTCATCAGTGGTAACTTCTGTCTGAGAGGCTCACAGTGAGAGCACTATTACTAGTGGAACTGTGTTGGGAATCAGACGTGAACTGAATGGTCAGGAAACTTTCATCTGGAATTGAGCAGCTAAATATTGAATACAGATTTTATGGAAATGATTTAATAAGATAACGATGAGCGTATTTATGAATTTTGAAAAGACTTTTGCAAAGAACTGATTTACGGTAAATTTGTAACTTTGCGTACTTGTATTGTAGTTATCACTGTGTTGTAAAATTAATTACATACCGAAATTCGGTTGAAACATATCTTATGGATTGCTCAAAGCTAGGTAAGTTAGTTCTCCTCCCCCACTACACATTTTTGTGAAAGAATTGAAATCACTTTGGGTAGATTAATCTTTGTGTAAAGCAAAATTTTTGAATAATAACCTGGTAAAAAAATTCATTTTTGCATAAAGTCAATATTCTTCACGATCTTGAAGGTCAAGATATAAAATTGTTTCAGGAAAATTATGTGCAGAACACTAGCACCCAGAATTATTGCCATGCAAGAAATTTTTGTTGCTTGTGTTGGCATTGCACGTGGAGGTACACACACTTGGGTATCATTTTTAGCTTACCATTTTAATTTCGCTTGCTGAGGCACTGCTTACCGTGCTCCACTTTCGAGAGAAAATTTTTACTGTACCGAGGTAAGTGTCAGAATGTTCAGGGTCCCAGTCATAGAGATACACTATGTATACAGAGCAATGTCATTACACAGTCAATCAATGATTAGGTAAGATAGCTTATATTCAGTTTGAAAGTTATTTCCATTTATACCAAGCACATTTTTGTGGAAAGTGTGATACATCCGTGAGTGAAACATTTTTCGTATCTGAGTTTTGTTTCGCAAGTTAGCTACGTAAATCAGCAATTTAGTTGTTCGTATCATGTATCTGTTTTATTGGTTTTACTTCGACCTATTTTTGAGATGTTGAAAACATCACGTCAGGCAACACGCCACTGTTCATTAGACTTCCCAATGTAGGGCTTAAGTAATTACATTTTTCAGTAATTAGTTTCGTGGGCTTACATTCTATGCTACACACACACACACACACACACACACACACACACACACACAAATACACACATAAAGAGAGAGAGAGAGAGATGGGGGGGGGGAAGGGTTATAAAAAAGAAACATTACATTTGAAGAACACTTTCCGTACGATGCGACATTTTAGGAACTTCAAAGCACTGTCTCAATAGTAAGGCTAATAGTAACGCAAGAAAATTTGTTTATTTTTATTTGTGTATTGCCCTTTATGTTTCATGATTTGCAGTCAGGGTGTGTGGGATAAACACGAGAGAGCTTTTGCTGTCGTAAGAAATCGCACCGTAGGCTATAATTCCTGATGTAGGGCTCCTTTGTCTATGACGCAGACAGGTTTGTTACAGCCGCCCAACACATTACCGTCGCTGGCACTGAGGCAGAACCAGATTTCATTAGAAAATACAACAGATCTACTCCCTGCCCTCCAATGATCTCTCGTTTGACACACCTGAAGCGGCAAACGGCTGTGGTTTGGGGTCAGAGGTATCCATCTAAATGTTGTCTGGTTTTCAGCTGTCCTTGAAGTAACCGATTTGTAACTGTTAGGTGTGTCAATGTGGTGCCATCTAACGCTCGAATGCTGCGGCAGATCCAGTACGATGTGCCAGAGCCGTATTCAGTACTGTACTGTTGTGTCTCGTGTTTGTTTTCCAATGTTAATTGCACGTTAACAGTGACACGCAGCAGTATGCTGATAAAGAGTTGAGCAGTATGCACTTCGTGAACGGTTTCACTGAATGCTGGAGGAGAGCAACAGAACAAACCCATGTTGAGCTGCTCCCACAGTGACGACAACCACGTCAGAGTACCTTTACATCTCTACACAGGCTTCTACTGGAAATCAGATGTGTTGTATGTTTTCGTGGTTGCATATACAATCTTTTTCGCTATTGTGTCGGCATTTGCACAGAAACGAAGTTAATTGGGGTAACAAACCGAATAAATCATAATTACATTATTATTCTGAAACTAGCGGCTTGAGACCGTGGGTCCCTTGTACCAAAATACTCAGAAGGTACCTCTGAGGAGCCTCTGAAAGTTTGTCGGTGGAGTTCTGGTGGTATCTCTTTAGTCGACCACACATAGCTCATCGCGTGCCGCTGGCATCTCCGTTGGAGCTGATACATTTAAACCTCCCGCCAGTGCGTTTCCTTCCGCCCCGCTCTCTCAAGCGATCACCGTCTTAGATGGATGGCTTTACGGACGCCATCAGAGGAAATCGTCTTCGCGTCATTCACTGCAGCTCTTTGAAAGTACTTTTAAGACGCCACACTCCGAGGTCAGCCCAGATCTCGGACGATTTGCAGTAAGAATACATCCAAATAGCACGACAGAGAATATGTTTACGGCAGTTTGTTACATTAACGAGCACGATAAGTTCGTGTTGCATAGTCTTAAAAAGAATTTCGAATTTACATGTCCATACACTGTCAATAATGATGCTTTAGAATGATGGTACTTCCGCTTCTAAGACTAAACAACAAAACGATAGCTGTCATCTGCGACACAGCTTAAATCAATTTTCTGAGGGTGTGAGATTCCCATTCTAGCCCCGAAGTCAGTATACGTTAGCGAAACTCACGAACCTTCCTTTCACTTGCGGTTTACGACGGACAGACGTAAATAAAACGAACTCAGTTTCCGTCTTTTGTGGCGTACAGTCCGCGCTCTTATGCAATGGGGTGACTGTAGTTACTCGCTGACCCGTTACGTACTCGACAAGAGACAGCGGACTAACCACAGGCCTTCCTCGTGACGTAAGCCCGCGTCCTGTGAGGCAGTGGTGTCAGCTGTCGGAACAGACTGGGGCTGCAGTTTCAATGGAGTGCTGCCTGTCTCCATCCTACTCCACTTCAGATGGTTTTTGCAGCCTGTCTCCGCTAAGATATACATCTGTTTGTGAGGGGGCTACCTGTTATAAAAAATAATTCATTTTCTTTCGTTCACTGAAATATCTGTGCTTCCCTGGGCAATTGTGTGAAGAGGATAGGAAGTCACTAGCCAATTTTAACCTCTTACATCTACAATGCATCGAAGTTGAGCCGCCCTCTACCGATACGTTTTGGCCTCATATTTACCACATTTCACGGCTAGCTTAAGAAAAGTTTTATTACAATTTTTAAGTGATCTTCGGAAACAATACCTTTCTAGGAAGTGCGATTCAGATCCGTCGTAAGTCGCGACGTAGTTTCGAACTATTGAGAGTACAAATGCACACTAGCTTCTGTCATCTGTCCATATAGGTCAGATGCAGTAAAGGTAAATTTAGAATTCAGAGCGACTCCTGAGACGGAACTCGAACCTACGACTTTCACTTTACGAGGAAGTGAATTTACTCCAGCAGCACGAAAGACGGTATGAAAGGAACTAAAACTTTCGTACTGGCCTCATATAGTAAACAGATGACAATGAAGTCAGTATTTATTTATACTTTGACATTTTCATTTCATTACCAGTAATTTGCGTCTTCTTATATTCCCGAAAGGCGTTCGACTTTTTATCACACAGTCGAGTACTAAGAAATATAAGATTACACAGGGTCCTCTCAAATATGTGATTTGCATGGAGTGACTTCGACCGGTAGAGAAGATTGGGTCCACTATATGGAGAATGTTCGATAGAAACGAATAAAATCGGTTGGGCCAAAGAGAGCGCAATAGGAAAGCGTAGGCCTCAAAAGATTTGTCAGACAGGATTAGCAGTTCTTTCGTAATGTTCTTTGGCAATGTCAATATTTAAAGAAAATTATCTCTATCCACATCCATACCCCACGTGCCACATTTCGGAATGTGACGTAGACTACTTGATATTCCATCATCGTTTCTCATCTTTCTTGACCCACTCGCAAATAATGCACAGGAAGAATGGTTGTCTGTTAACTTACATTCGAGCACGAACCAACGTGGTCATTTCGCGAGTTATGTGTGAAGGAATTACACTGAAGAACCAAAGAAACTGCTACATCTTCATAATATCGTGTAGGGCCCCCGTCAGCACGCAGCAACACGACGCGGCATGGACTAGACTAGTGTATAAAGTAGCTGGTTGGTTGGTTGGTTGGTTTTGGGGTTTGATGGGGGCTAAACGTAGCGGTCATCAGTCCCCAGTTCCAAACAGACATACTTGTAAAAGGCCTATACAGTAAAAGCGTAACCTCTGGCCCCAGAGGGAGGGAACACCAAGGGGTACAGAGCTGAAATGAACACCGCAGTAACACAAAATAGAGGTCACTTAAAAGGAGCACAGCAAATAGTTGACTAGAGTAAAACAGACTACAGTGGTTGATGGATCAGGTAAAAGGACAACCTCTCAACTAAAAATGAAGAACCTCCAGCTGGAAAGCGTTGATAGAGGTACCAACATAACTTGTTACCATAAAAGACACTATTATGGTATCCACGTCACAATTAAAAGTCGTTGGAGTGGGTGTAGCCTGAGAAATCAGACGAGAGCATCCACACTAGAGCGAGTGATAAAACCCAGCTGCACAGATAAAAAATTAAACTGAGTCAGCTGTAGAGGCATCGTCACCTATAATTAAAGAAAGTGCAGCTGGTAAATTAAAGGACTGCCGCAAGGGGGCTAAAAGGGGACAGTCCACCAGAAGATGGACCACTGTCAGCCCTGCATCACAGCGACACTTGAGTGGGTTCTCACGACGAAGGAGATAACTGTGGGTCAACTGCGTATGTCCAATTTGGAGACGGCAGAGAACAACTGAGTCCCTACGAGTGCCCCTCAAGGATGAGTTCCATACGGCCATGGACGACTTGACCATGCAGAGCTTATTTGACGTGTTCAAGACAGGTCATTCAGAGCTCCAGGCATCACGGACCTTGCGATGTAGGGCTGACTGGAGGTCTCTTTCCACGAGACCAAGCTCCAGGGGTGGCGAAGTGGTGGCCTGCTTGGCCAACCGATCGACACGTTCGTTTTGGAATGCCGATGTGACCCGGGGTCCACGCAAAAGTCGCTGAACGACCACACTCGGCAAAAACAGCATCTTGAATACCGCGCACTAAAGGGTCCCGAGAAAAACACTGGTAGAGTGCTTGCAATCCACTCAGGGAGTCACTGCATATGTCAAATAACTCTCCAGGGCGGGAGAAAAGGTGAGCGAGTGCACGATAAAGAGCGACCAGCTCCGCAGTGAAAACACTGCTCCCACAAGGCAGGGAATGCTGCTCAATGTAGTCGCCGCGGATGAAAGCAAACCCAGTGCGTCCAACGACTACAGAACCATCTGTGTAGACTACATCTGCATGGTGAAATGAGGCAAGAAGAGCCAGGAATTGTTGACAAAGACTGGCAGGTGGAATGGAGGACTTTCAGTCGCAGGACAAATCCAAGCCAAGCAGCAAGCGAGGGAGGGCCCAAGGAGGGGTAGAAGAAGAGGGCCGGAAGGATGGAGGAAGGGGAAAGGACTCGAGTGACGAGATAAGGGAATGAACGCAGACCGCGATCGGGAGACCCGACCTAGGCCGCCGTCGTGGGGAGGGGAGTGCAGAAGATGGAAAAAGGAGACCGCAGTTTTGGTGGTCGGGCGAGGCATGGGTGTGGGCGATGTATGACGCAAGCAACTGTTGTCTGCGGAATCGTAGAGGAGGGATACCAGCTTCTACAAGAAGGCTATTCACTGGACTAGTGCTGAAGGCACCCATCGCCATTCTGACGCCACAATGGAGTATTGGGTCGAGGATCTGCAACGTTGAAGGTCCTGCTGAGTCGTACACAACGCTCCTGTAGTCGAGACAGGACTGGACTAAGGCCGTATAGAGCTGTAGGAGGGTTGTTCGTGCAGCCCTTCAAACGGTGTAGCTGAGGCAGCGAAGGATGTTGAGGTGCCGCCAGCACCGTTGTTTAAGCTCGTGAAGATGAGGTGTCCAAGTGAGCTGAACATCAAACAGCATGCCAAGGAATCGATGCGTCTCCTCAATATGAAGGAGTTCACTGGCAAGGTAGAGCTCTGGATGGAGCTAGACCGTGTGACGACGACAGAAATGCATCACTCGGGTCATGGAGGTTGAGAACTGAAAACCATGGTTCGATGCCCAAAAATGTGCCTTACGGATAGCTCCCTGCAGCCATCGTTCAGTGACACTGATGCTTGGGGAACTGTAATAAAGACAAAAGTCATCAGCATATAGAGAGGAACAGACCGCCACCAAAAAGAGGGGAACACTCAGAACTGAGCCCTGTGGGACACCGTTCTCCTGAACATGAGCAGAGCTAAAATATGTGCCAACTCGAACCCGAAAGGAGCGATTGGAGAGGACATTCTGTAGAAAAATTGAAAGTGGACCCTGTAAGCCCCATTCGTGCAGCATAGAAAGGATTTGATGGAGCCAGGTGGTATCATACGCCTTCTGAAGATAAAAAAAAGAGCAACTAGATAGTCTTGCCGAGTAAACGCTGTACGAATAGCCCACTCTAGCGAGACTAAATTGTCGATTGCTCAGCGGCCCTGATGGAAGGCCCCACCCTGTTGCTGGGCTAGGAGGCCCAAAGCTTCAAGGATCCACATGAGCCACTGACTCACCATCCGTTCCAGGAGTTTGCACGTTTGTAAGGCTGACAGGGCGATAGCTATCAACCACCAGCGGATCTGCACCAGGTTTCAGCACTGGGATGGTAATGCTATCCTGCAACCGAGTTGGGAAAACGCCCTCCATCCAGATGCTGTTAAACAGGGCGAGTAATTCACCCAGACAGTGCCCCGAGAGATGGCAAAGAAACTGGTTGTGAATTCGGTCTGGACCTGGAGAGATATCGGGGCAAGCTGTAAGGGCACTTTGGAACTCCCATTCACTAAACGGGGCGTTGTATTGTTCCCAACGGTGCGTGCAAAACGACAACTGCATACACTCAGCCTGCTCTTTAATGGCACTGAATTCTGCACCGTAGCCTGCTGTCGCGGAAATACGAACGAAGTACTCTGCCAGCTGTTCGGCGATGGCGATTGGGTCAGTACAAAGTGTACCCCAAAGAGAACGGCAAGGGACAGACGCATGAGGGCGAAAGCCAAAAATGCGCCGAACTCGCGACCACACCTGAGGTGGGGATTTGCGAGAACCTAAGATGGCGACATATCATTCCCAGCAGTCCTGTTTGCTCTGATGGATTAACCGCTGAGCCTGGGCCCACAGCCCTTTAATGGCAACCAGATTCTCTAGGGAAAGATGACGCCAGTGTCGTTGCAGGGCTCGCTGGCAGTCCCAGATAGCTTCTGCAATTTCTGGTGTCCCCCAAAAGACTGACTTATGCCTTAGGGTACTTGATGAACAAGGGATAGTTGCCTCGGCAGCAGAAACAATGGCCATAGTGACTCGTCCACAGCCAAATTAATGTCACCAGGAAGAAGAGCAATGTCCATAGTAGCCGAGGTGTAGGCTGCCCAATCAGCTCCAAGAAGAGACCATCGTGACACCTGGTCAGGGGGTTGGGATTGAAGAAGAGAAACCAGGATAGGAAAGTGGTCGCTACCACAGAGGTCGTGGACCCTCCAACTGAGGTATGGATGAAGACCTGGGCTACTAAGAGAGAGGTCAATGGCCGAGCATGTGCCATGAGTCAAGCTAAAATATATGGGAGCACCAGAGTTAAGGAGGCAAATGTCCTGCTGTGCCAAGAGAGCCTCAACATTCCTACCCTGGCCCTAGATCTGGGCCCACCCCATAAAGGGTGGTGGCCATTAAAGTCCCCCAAAAGGAGGAATGGCGGGCGGAGCTGGGCAAGCAAGGCGACTATGTAGGCAAAAGGGACAATCTCATCTGGGGGAAGGTAGAGGTAAGCTCCATTCCTGCTCGGATTCTAACAGTCACAGCCTTGAGAGCCGTGTGAAGTGGCACTGGGGCACTAGGAACAGTGGCAAGAACATAAACACAGACACCACCAGACACCCTGTCGTATTCTACACGGTTCTTATAGTAACCCCGATAGCCACATAGGGAGGGGGTCCGCCGAACAGGAAACCAGGTTTCCTGTAGGGCCAGACAAGTGGCAGGGAAGCGGCATAAAAGCTGTGTCAACTCAGCAAGGTGGTGGAAAACACGAAGGCAATTCCACTGAAGGATAATGGTATCTGACTGTGAAGACATGAAAGAACCTGGGGGAGGGAGGGGGAGGTAGGTTACACCTTAGAAGCGCTCGCCGCCACTGATTGCGAAGTAACCTGATCAAGTTCCATAGGAGCTGTGGGTCGAGCAACATCTAGCTCCTGAGGGGACGCTAGATACTCCACATCATCTTCAGGTGCAGTGGTGAACTGCTTTCCTGTCTCTAAGTCCTTCTCCTTTTGCTTTTTCTACTTTTTGGTAAGGTCCCGTTTGTCCCTCGGTTTATCAGGCTGGGTGGGACCAAGGAAGACCTGGAAGCCCTATGGCCCTCAGGTGGTGGCATTTTCAGCCACTGGCTGACATCTGGATGGGCAGTAACCGTAGAAGGGAGAGCACCAAGCGATCCCTTCCACGTTAGGGGAACCGGAGGAGGTGGGCACTTCTCCGGTGCAGAGGTGGGGACTGAAGTCCCCAAAGAAGCAGGGGTTGTTACTCCCAATGTTGATAACAGGGGAGCAACAGAAGAGGGTGTCCCTCAATTATCTGGGGGGCAGGAATAGACGGCTGGGCTGGAGGGCCCACAAAAAGCGGCTGAGCTTGGCGGCTCGTCGCCAGGGACGGCGACATCAAAGCTGCTGCACCAAAGATCGATTAAATGCACATAGGTTGAAGTTGGTCGTACTTGCGTTTAGCCTCTGTGTTTGTCCAAGGTCTTATACTCCATAATCTTCCACTCTTTTTGATAAACTGCGCAGTCTGACGAGCAAGTCGAATGTTTCTGTCCGCAGTTGACACAAACAGGGGGCGCCAAACACGGGACGTTGGCGTCTCATCTCGATGACATATGCCCAAACCTCCAGCATTTAAAGCAGCGCATGGGAGGATGGACATAAGGCATAAAATCACATTGTTATATCATCACCTTGACCTTCTCGGGCAGTGTGTCTCCTCCCTCGAAAGCCAAGATGAAGGCGCCGGTGGCGACCCTACTATCTTTAGGTCCCCTGAAGACACATCGTACAAAGTGGACACCATGGCATTCCAGATTTGCGCGAAGCACATCGTCAGACTGCAACAACAGGTCATGATGAAAAATAAGTCCCTGAACTATATTGAGGCTCTTATGAGGTGTAATGGAGACTGCAACATCACAGAGCTTGTCACAAGCAAGTAATGCCCGTGACTGTGCTGGGGATGCTGTCTGTATGAGGACTGCTCCAGAACTCATTTTCGACAGGCCTTCAACTTCTCCGAATTTGTCCTCTAAACTTTCCACAAAAAACTAAGGCTTTGCGGTCAGAAATGAGTCCCCATCTGTTCAGCTTCAAACCAGGTAATTTAGACCACCGTTCCTCCCCTGGTGTGGGCAGGAAGGGAACTATTGGGGGTCATACTGTAAAGCATTGAACTTTCCTTCCTTAGATACTCGTGCTTGCGCACTATTCATATTTCGTTTCATGGCGGTCCCATGAGCAGCTAAGGGAAGGAAAGTCCACACAGACAGAGCCCCACTTGCCTGGGTAAGCCTAATACAACTGGGGGGGGGGGGGGCGGCAGGTTCCCCAGAGGTCGCCCACTAGCAACTGTCCTACCTCAACAGCCATGCGTCTCCTCGGCGCGCAGCACACCTTGAGAGTGAGGGTTTTTTTTTTTTTTTTTTTTTTTTTTTTTTTTTTTTTTTTTTTTTTTTTAGAGGCTTATATCATCCTCGCGACCAAGGCAGTTAAGCCAAGATCCCCGGGCTCTATACGGTACAACGTTTCACTGTCACGCCTTACAGTGGTCACTGAAGCACACTCAGAGCTTACGGTATTGAGGATGGTGGCGCTTCCCAGTATCCAGCTCAGGGACCCCGGGGTCGCCAAGCACGTACCCAGCAACTAAATGCTGAGCCTGTGAGGGGTATAAAGTAGTGTTGGAGGGAATTGACAGGATGAGCCCTGCAGGGCTGTCCATAAATCCATGAATACAAAGGGGTGGAGATCTCTTCTGAACAGCACGTTGGAAGGCATCCGAGACATGCTGAATTATGTTCATGTCTGGGATGTTTGGCCATTGGAAGTGTTTAAACTCAGAAGAGGCTTCCTGAAGCCACTCTGTAGCATTTCTGGACGTGTTGCACTGTCCTGTTGGAATTGCCCAAGTCCATTGGAATTGACAATGGACATGCATGGATTGCAGGTGAAGAGACAGGATACAGGATGCTTACATACATTTCACCTATCAGGGTCGTATCTAGAGTATCAGGGGTCCCATATCACTCCAACTCCACATTCCCCACACCTTTACAGAGCCTCCACTAGCTTGAACAGTCTCCTGCTGACATGTAAGATCCGGCGATTCATAAGGTTGTCTCCATACCTGTACACGTCCATTTGCTCAACACAATTTGAAACGACACGCGTCTGACCAGGCAACATGTTTCCAGTCATCAGCAGCCCAATATCGCTGTTGACGGGCCCAGTACAGGCGTAAATATTGGTGTCGTGCAGTCATCAAAGGAACAAGAGTGGGCCTTCGACTCCGAAACCCATATCGATGATGTTTCAAATGGTTAAAATGGCTCTGAGCACTATGGGACTTAACATCTGAGGTCATCAGTCCCCAAGGACTTAGAACTACTCAAACCTAACCAACCTAAGAACATCACACACATCCATGCCCGAGGCAGGATTCGAACCTGCGACAGCAGCGGTCGCGCTGTTCCAGACTGAAGCGCCTAGAACCGCTCAGCCACAGCAGCCGGCGATTATGCTTCGTTAAATGGTTCGCACGCTGACAATTGTTGATGGCCCAGCATCGAAATCTGCAGCAGTTTGTGGAACGGTTCCACTTCTGTCACGTTGAACGATTCTCTTCAGTCGTTGTTGGTTCCGTTGTTGCAGGATCTTTTTCCGGCAGCGGATTTGATGTTTTACCGGGTTCCTGATATTCAAAGTACACTCGTGACATGGGCGTATGGGAAAATCCCCACTTCATCGCCACCTCGGAGATCTTGTTCCCAACTGTAACACCACGTTCAAACTCACTTAAATCTTGATACCTTGCCATTGTAGCAGCAATAAAAGATCTAACAACTGTGCCAGACACATGTAGTCTTGAACAGGTTTGCAGGAGAGCTTCTGTAAAGTTTGGACGGTGGGGGACGAGATACTAGCAGAAGTAAAGCTGTGAGGACGGGGCCTGAGTCGTGCTTGGGTAGCTCAGTTGGTAAGCACTTGCCCGTGAAAGGCAAAGGTCCCGAATGAGTCTCGGTCAGGCACACAGTTTTAATCTGCCAGGAAATTTCATATCAGTGCACACTCAGTTGCAGGGTGAAAATCTCATTCTGGAAACATGTTATTTGACTCGTATATAGGCGTTACCGAGTTCAGCGCCGTATTCTGCCTATACCAGTTTCTTTGGCACTTCAGTGTAATATGTTGTCCGATTCTGCTTAGAGGGTCCGCTGTCAGAATTTAAGAGTAAATCTCTCCATGACGAACAAAGCATCTCATATAGCGTCTGCCACCGGAGATTGTTGATCGTTCAAGTCATGCCCTCAATAGTTTCCCGTAATGACTTACCAGTGTTATTATCAAACAATAACGAGTTCTTCCACCTGTTTATGGACATAATATTACTTTATGACAAAAAGCAGATTTCAGAGTACCTGATGGCTCAACACAAAAGTTTTGTCTCAAGTTCAGATAGTGCTGAGGATCAGTGGACAAAGTTCAAAAGCTTCGTACAATATGTGTTAGATGAGTATGTGCCAAGTAAGATCGTAAGAGATGGAAAAGAGCCTCTGTGTTACAACAACCGAGTTAGAAAACTGCTGCGGAAGCAAAGGGAACTTCACAGCAAACACAAAGATAGCCAAAGCCTTGCAGACAAACAAAAATTACGCGAAGCGAAATGTAGCGTGAGGAGGGCTATGCGAAAGGCGTTCAATTAATTAGAAAGTAAAGTTCTATGTACTGACTTGGCAGAAAATCCTAAGAGATTTTGGTCTTATGTGAAAGCGGTAGGCAGATCAAATCAAAATGTCCAGACACTCTGTGACCAAAATGGTACTGAAACAGAGGATGACAGACTAAAGGCCGAAATACTAAATGTCTTTTTCCAAAGCTTTTTCGCAGAGGAAGACAGTACTGTAGTTCCTTCTCTAGAATGTCGCACAGATGACAAAATGGTAGATATCGAAATAGATGATAAAGGGATAGAGAAACAATTAAAATCGCTCAAAAGAGAAAGGCCGCTGGACCTGATGGGATACCAGTTCGAATTTACACAGAGTACGCGAAGGTACGCGAAGGAACTTGCCCCCCTTCTTGCAGCGGTGTACCGTAGGTCTCTAGAAGAGCGTAGCGTTCCAAAGGATTGGAAAAGGGCACAGGTTATCCCCGTTTACTAGAAGGGACGTCGAACAGATGTGCAGAACTATACACCTATATCTCTAACGTCTATCAGTTGTATAATTTTGGAGCACGTATTATGTTCAAGTAAAATAACTTTTCTGGAGACTAGAAATCAACTCTGTAGGAATCAGCATGGGTTTCGAAAAACACGGTCGTGTGAAACCCAGCTCGTGCTAATCGTCCACGAGACTCAGAGGGCCATAGACATGAATTCACAGGTAGATGCCGTGTTTCTTCACTTCCACAAGGCGTTCGATACAGTTCCCCACAGTCGTTTAATGAACAAAGTAAGAGCATATGGACTATCAGACCAATTGTGTGATTGGATTGAAGAGTTCCTAGATAACAGAGCGCAGCATGTCATTCTCAATGGAGAGAAGTCTTCCGAAGTAAGAGTGATTTCAGGTGTGCCGCAGGGGAGTGTCGTAGGACCTTTGCTATTCACAATATACATACATGACGACATCGGAAGTTCACTGAGGCTTTTTGCGGATGATTCTGTGGTGTATCTAGAGGTTGTAACAATGGAAAATTGTACTGAAATGTAGGAGGATGTGCAGCGAATTGACGCATGGTGCACGGAATGGCAATTGAATCTCAATGTAGACAAGTGTAATGTGCTGCGAATACATAGAAAGAAAGATCCCTTATCATTTAGCTACAATATATCTGGGAGTACGCATTAGGAGTGATTTAAGATGGAATGGTCATATAAAGTTGATCGTGAGTAAAGCAGATGCCAGACTGAGATTCATTGGAAGAATTCTAAGGAAATACAATCCGAAAAGAAAGGAAGTCGGTTACAGAACGCTTGTTCGCCCACTGCTTGAATACTACTGAGCAGTATGGGATCCGTACCAGATAGGGTTGATATAAGAGATAGAGAAGAACCAACGGAGAGCAGCGCTCTTCGTTACAGGATCATTTAATAATCGCAGAAGCGTTACGGAGGTGGTAGATAAACTCCAGTGGAAGACTCTGCAAGAGAGACGCTCAGTAGCTCGGTACGGGCTTTTGTTGAAGTTTAGAGAACATACCTTCACCGAGGAGTCAAGCAGTATATTTTCTCCCTCCTACGTATATCTCGCGAAGAGACCATGAGGATAAAATCAGAGAGATTAGAGCCCACACAGAGGCATACCGACAATCCTTTTTTCCACGAACACTACGAGACTGGAATAGAAGGGAGAACCGATAGAGGTACTCGAGGTACCCTCCGCCACACATCGTCAGGTGGCTTGCGGAGTATGGATGTAGATGTAGATGTAGATGTAGATGTAGAAGGGAACGGAATGAAACTTCACGGCTTGAGAGGGTATATGACGTTATTTCAATTACTAAAAAGTCGAAACAAACTGACAAAGAACTTGGCATTAGAAGCCCATTTGTCAGTATAAAGGTGAATCCGCCGCCCGGCCTCGATGTGCTCACTGTATGCACTGGTTCGGTTGGAAAGTCATATAGCCGTCGAACCCTGTGCTAGGACAAGCTAACCCACAACAATTGTAACTAGCCCCTGATATCCTGGACACTGGAAGTAAAACTGAGTGGACGCAGAGTTAATATACGTATTATCGGGGACGAATCTGAGGATCTTGCTGGCGACGGGAGTACGTCAGGATCACGCACACAGTTCATAAATACAGGCTGTCCATGATTGAAGTTCCAGTTTCCGTTGCTCCGAACGATGCCAACTTTGTACAGCTTATCATTGATGCAGGGGGAAGGTCGTGGAAAAAAAACCTGACCAATAAAGGGCGCTATGAGCGTCAGAATATCCACACCAATAGACACGCGGCCCACGGCTGTTCCTCGGTTTGCGTCTGAGACATCTAACAAGACTGTCTCCATAAAGGAGAGCGCGCAGCTGGTAAAGCTCTTTTACAAGAACTGTACATGTGTGCCAGTAGAACTGTAGAAGTTACGGACACTCAAGGGTATGAAAAAATGCATGTCTGTAAACGGCCTGCAGAAAATGATTACAAAATCGAAAAAACAGGTTCTTTTGAAGAGCACAGTAGCAGAGGGAGAAAAGCAGTTGATCCGACGTCTGTCGAAGATGTGGCCACAGCACTGCAGGAGGGGTCGAGCGGTGGTGTGCAAACATGCAGTGTACGGGAAATTGGCCGAACGCTGGACTTGCCTGCGAGAAAGATGCATAAAATCCAACGAAACATTCTGCCTTGTTATGCATACAAAACCAGCCATGTCGAGGAGTTGCTTCTTGATGATCTGCCAGCAAGACAAAAGTTTGCTCTGGTATTTACTGCAAGGAAGTGGAAATGAATGGACAGTCGAAGCCCATTTACATCTCCAATGACATGTAAATACGCAGAATTGAAGAACATGGGCAACGGAAAATCCACACGTACAATACATCAGCAGGTACAACTTCACTCCAGTGAAGTGGATACTACAGAGCCTTCCTCGCGGCAGGACTGGTTTTGTTGTAGAAAAATGCCTCTATTTATTGCAGACGATCGGTATCAATAGTCATATAAGTGAAACTTTATTGGCCATTAAATACGAGGGTTATTCGGAAACTGAGGAACGATCGGTTGCGAAATGGACACCACAGTGAGAATCCTATGGAGTTTTGCACAGGCGTGTTGGACAGTGTTTCTAGTATGCCCGTCGATCGCGTTACGTCGTTCTTTTTAGTTCTGAGTACACAGGGAGCACATAAAGATACCTAGAACAATAGTGTCTCCCGCAAAGCACGAGGGCCTGGTGAGAAATTTGGTCTGAAGCTATGCAGCCAACCGTCGTACACTTTCTTCTTCAAGAAAATTCTCAGCCGCATTCTGCAGGGCAATGAAGATGCTGTAGGCCACTGTAGAGAATTGGCGGAAAGCACTATCGGCTGCCTTCTATAACGAGGGTATTGGAAAATTAGTACAACGCTACAACAAACGTCTAAGTCTGACCGGTTACTATGGAGATAGATAGCTGGAAGTTGTTGCCAACTGTTGCAAATAAAACAGTTTTAATTTTCACTGTGGTTTCCATTTCGCGACCTGTGTTCCTTATTTTCTGAATGGACCTCATGTAATAGGCTGGTCATGGCATAAGGAAGAGAGCAGGAAATAAGCAATTCGTGGAGTATCTGGCTCTTCAGGGATTGGCGATAGTCTGCAGATCAACGCTTGGTTTCTGGAGGGCGTGTTTTCTTCCTGGTGTGAGCGGAAATGTACTGACAGTCTCTCTATAGTTGTTTGTTTAGGCTGTCACGTCAATGCCTGGTGGCGCTTCTACCCTGCGATCATATGCGGCCAATTGAACAGAGATACCAGGCAGCCAGGACGCCGAAAGTTTGTAGCCATAATCTCTGTTCATGTTGTCAGGCTGCTTAATAATTTCAGTCACCTCTTCTATTTTGCGTGGGCGCCTCGATGACTCTTTTGCCAGCACGGGCCCCCTGGAATAAGACAGGCTGTCCACGATTATGGTGGCGTTCCGCCATCGCCGATTTATCGTGCTGTACTGATCGCACATTGCGTTCATATTCTGCTACTCGTGTGCTGATTGGACTGCCTGTCTCTCATATATAGGCAGCTCCGAACTCACAACGTAGAACATATACTCCTGCGATATTTAGTGTTCGCTGCATCCTTGATGGAACTTAACAAGTATTCGATCCTGTGGCTGCTGCAGAAAATTGGTTTGGAACGTCGTCGGCCGTTCACTGACGCATTCACATACGATTCCCAGCAGCAGCCACAGGAGCAACGACATGATAGGTTGAGAGGTTCCATGCCGTCCTTTGCATGTCTCCTCACATTTTCAGCAATTTTATTAATGTTCTATGTCATTGCACGGTAGTAACAGACCGAAAAAGGTTATTGTAATGAGAGTATTTGTATCGAGAACTCAATAAAATACCTTTCACTTGGTTCCTAAACATTTTGTTCTACTGCCGTGGGTGGCTTGTGCAAAACAGTCATCGGAGGACGCGGCACACGGCATTTCCGGTTGGGGGCTGCACTTCCCTGAATTCTGTAGGGTTCGTACAATAGGCTTAAGTGCCTGGCGGAACGACTGACGTCGGTCGAGTTTCGCCTATTGTATGCAGGGCGAAACGACCTGCAAGACGTCTGAATGTCGCAGCAGTTTATGTGTTTGTCGTTCTGGAGCGTCAGGAACGAAGACTCCTGGCACCAACTGACTGCATTGTCCTAATGATTCTGAGAATACTTGTGGACTGTGCCCTGCCGAGTGCGACTGTCTGGCACCGGATTGCCGGTGGACTAGGCAGGTTGTTTTCGTAGCAGGTCTAACGGCAAGTTCAGTGCCCTCAGCTGAAGAGCAGAGGCATGATTGGTCAACTTAAATTGAGGCTAGTTGACATCATAAAGCCTTGTTCGAAATTGGAGGGAACGGTTGCTATTGGCGCAAATGATGTCCCGAGACAGTGTGGGGGAATTTTGGAATCAGCACTAAATGCTGATTCGCGGTTTTCGAGGAGAGTAGGGAGTTGAGCAATGTTGCTTTCGCTCTTGAATCACATCACAGGAGGATTCGGGATCTGATCTTCCTCAGACTCGGACGGTCTTGCGACTTGGTCGCTCGTTTTCGGAAGAACTTAGAATTCTCGGACAGCCTTCGAGGCCCAGGGGTTAGCACAGAGTTGCTGCACGGCAGAAGTCGGCGCCTACATCATCAGGACGCTGCCTACCGATGACGTGCTGCAGATTTCAGTACTGGTACAGTATTTTGCGGCTCCGGCATTGTAAGACCTTATCAGTTTTATCTAAATTCCTCAGCAGCACGCACGCTCGCTTTGCTACAAGTCCTTGCTTGTTTCTCCATGTGATCCCATTTGAGCTCTCACTACTAATTGCGATATTGCTATATAGTTGGGAGATTAATATTTGATTCATTAGGACCTGCAGTAACTATCGTCAATCGTTTGCATCACAGAGACTAAGAGCCCCTTGTTCTCGAGCCAACTCTTATTCTCATAATATTTCAGTATAACCTGTCCTTTAACCCACTGTTTGTGTCGATAATCACGTACATTTACGTTCTGATGTATAATAAATCTCATTGTGATATTTAATCAGCATATCATTTCGTAGGTATACGCAGAATCCCATTTCCTGTTGTTTATTATGATAAAGTTTTCTTTTATTCTGAGTAGATTACTATTTTTATTAAATTATTGTGAGTGTGCACTCCTTATTTTACCAACTAGCAGGGTCCACCATCATTTTCTTCCGTTATCGTTGCGCACGTAATCAATTACGTGGTATGTAAGGAGGGGATCGAGTGCATGTCTAGTTCTCATGCAAAATTCGTCTGAATTAAAGACGTACAAACTCTTCTCCATCCCGGCACCTCTCAAGGTTACACAAAGTATGTAGTGAACAAACTAAATACTACAGGAGTATGTGAACTACTTATGAGTGCGGAGTTACCTACATAGGTGAGACCGGGAGGCCAGTCATCACATGAGTAGCGGAACATGAAAGCTATGTTCGATTGGCATAGCATAATAAATCGGTGATAACGGAACATCACCGTGACTGTGGCCAGCCTATCTTGTTCCAGGAAGCTCCTGTCCTGGCGAAAGAGTTGTAGACGCGCCAACATAAAATACGAGAGACAATTAAAGCTATTAAGCAACCTGGCAGCATCAATAGAGAGCGCCTATAAACTTCCAACGACCGCGAGCGGTCACACGGCACAAACCTCACTTGGCACGGACGCGACAGCCTACACAAACAGCTATAGAGGTGTTGTCAGTGCATTTCGGCGCACACCAGGGAGGAAACCTGCCCACAAGAAACCAAGCTCCAGACCACACACGACATCTGCAATAATCCGATGCCTTGGGTTCACGTCATCGACCATCCTCTATACAGTTCCGACTTGGCCCCATCCGACGTTCATCTGTTTCCAAAACTTAAATAACGCCTTCCAGGAATTCACTTTGATAGTGTGAAGCCGTGCAAACAGAGGTGAGGTTGTGGGTCGGACAACATCAAACTGAACTCTCGTTGGAAGAAATGTGTTCGCCGCCAGGCTGACTACGTTGAGGAATAAATATGTAGACATGTAGAATAAACATATAGAATATTAATAACGTTTCTTTTATTTTAAAAATTTCTGAGAATTTTCAGATAAAATATTCTGGGGCATTACTTTTCAGCACGCCCTGGTATATACAGATGTGATGAAAGCAAAAGTCAGTAGAAAACTCTGGAAGTTGCAGCCAGCTGAGCCATAGTCGGCTATGGAAGAAGCAAAGGACACAGCATGCACGCTCAAGAGTGGATACTCAGAACCACGAAGTTAGCAAATAGTCTGAGAGAGGATTGCCGGTTGAAGCCTCTTTGAGGTTTTTTCGAAAAGCCCAACGAGAACAGATTGCGTGCATGTCTAACATACAATAATAAATGTCAATATTTATGAATCTGTATACACTGTGCTCAAACAATAATTAATAGGTGGGGATTATTATGTCATCCACTCTTCGTCTCCGCTGTAAACTTCTCTCAAAGAGTCGTGTACGTCCTCACAACAGGGAAAACTGTTGCTCTCGAATTACACAACGTATATCAGTCCACAATCATATGGCAGATTGCATGGAAGAATTGCTAACAAATAATCTAACATAACGGATACCACTTCCCGTAATTGCAACAACAAACGGCGTCACAGTGTCACCACTTCATAAATATGTTGTTTCCTAAAACTTAAATGTTACGACTATTTTCGCATACGTCTGAAACTTAGAAACACTCCATGTTCTTGAATAACATGGACTGAGCGAAGTGAGGCATAGGTTACGAAAATTTTCTCCTTTTGTGAAGAAGCAGTGTTCAGTTCTTCATCAGATCATTTAAATTTGGGTTTAGATTTTCCTTTGTGGCCCAAAATCACTGTAGGTGACGGATAAGACAGTTCCTTTGATCAAGTCAACGTAGATTTACTATCCGAACTTCATCCAGCTGAGATGGTGCTCTCCCGAAGTAACACGAATGTCAACAAGGTGTTAAACTCTAATCATTGTTTCGGTTTTCCATGCAAGTCTGATCAATATGGTTGCTGTCCTTACCGTAATTCCAATGTTTCTCCTCTGACTCAAGCTACGTTGGTTTAACTCAACTATCAAAGATAATATAATAATAGAACGAGGAAAAAGAGTAGCATGAAGGTAGAATACATTCACGAGAGAACAATAGTATTACATTCATGAAACTCCAGCAGTTAGCTCATAATTCTGTGGGCTACCCCACGACCTCCAACCTGGCCTTCCGCCTGAAGGACATAAGCATTACTTAACAGCTGCGAAACTTCCACCCGGATATAACAGTGACTTCAGTTTAGGCAGCTGTTAGACTGAGGTATTGGCGTTAGATAGAAAGTATTACAGGAAACATACAAACGGGTCATCATTTGCATAAGGCTGCAGGCGAGGAAATATTCGTTCTGATCTATAGATATTAATAAATTAAAGTCGCCCGCTGCATTTCTCTGTCAGTATTCAAAGGCTAATCTCAGGAAGTAATGTAGGGATTTCACTAGTAGCTAGCCTAATTCACGAGCACGTTTTAAGTGTAAAATTTATTACCGCTACGTCAGCAAGTCGTCTGGCTGTAGATACTTAGTGCTACCTGTGTGAAGTCGGGGCAGCTCGTTAGTTAAATACTAAAAATACGCTTGCTTGTTATAAAGCCATAGTAATTCCTGGAGGAAATAGGTGTTTACGACTGGTCGAAGTAGCTTCTAGGAAATGAATAACCTAAAAGTTGACTGGTTCTACAAGAGTTTGTAGCTAACACGAAAAGTCTGTAGGAAATCCAATAGGAAACGTGCATTTTACTAGCGTCAGTTTTGAAGGATAAAAGGTGTTGTCAATAGATCTCGATGGTGCTGCCTTCTGCACATGCAGTCAATGAAAAGTAATACAGCGTGAGTATGATTGCAGTTACGAACTGTGATCTAGAACCATGGCCTGTGTTCAGTAGGCTCCAACTCTGCTGCGGAAGAAAGCCGTTGTTTGTTTACCGCGTCTATTTCACACTAAGTATACGTTCCTCTGACATAGCTAATACTGTTAACAAAATTATCCTTTTTCATCTTTCAGTCCACATATTTAAATTATTTGAAATTCCAGTGATAAATTATTACTGTGAGTATTAATTCATCCTTGTGCTAATTTGTGGGTATCTAAAGGTAAACCTTTATCTTGTACGTAGAATGAACCGCAAAGTGGGGCTATATTAACATTTGCAGACACGTGAGATAATGTACATCTTCGTTGAACATGGGACTATACTGCATTTGAGCTCCAGATTTTTTTAAAAAATCTACTTTCTTCCCTACATTATGCTTAATGCAGTACAAATACAAGTATCTGGTTTGTAAATCACTTATATAACGTACACAGACAAATTTTCTGATCCTATTGTTGTTTGTGTACTGATTTTTTTCCAAGGTACACTTTTGCTTACAAGCAAATTTCCAAAATCACACACCTTTCTAAGAACGTATTCCTAATTTCTGTAATAATGTTTAATGCCAGATAAATTTTGTTCTAAAAAGAATGGCTCATTTACCTAGGATAGTCTTTGTGTCTTGTGTGTTTCATTTCTCCTGTCATTTTTACTTCATAGACAGCAGAATTCGTCTACTCGTGCCGTATATTCCGAACTGTAATTCTTAACAAGCCAATAACCCCATTTTTAAAAATTTCTTTTGTAGGTACAGTGTTAGGTAGCGATCCAGTCCGTTTAACCCTTCTTCTAAGACGTCCTCATGTTTGGATAGACGGATATTGTCATTTACGAGTCTTAGAATCAGTCACTTTGAGAAATTCACTTTGTACGCACATATTTGCTTGGAATATTAGTAGGGTGCAGCCAACAACAAAGTACAACTATATTCCTTTTACTCAAAAGTTTTTGATACAGGTGAAAGAAAAATGTTTAGTTGAAAATGAAACACAGGAATTCTGTGCATTGTTCAAAGTGGTAGCTTCTCAATATTTAGTACCGGTATTTCCATCCTCGCTGTACCAACCTTCCAATGCACTTTCCTATCTCTTGATTTATGCGCTATTTGACATGCAAGTTTGACAAAAGTGTTGGAAACACAACAGGAAGTTAAATCCTTCGACAATTTTCCTTGCTTTTCAACCTTCACAGTTTCCTCTTGTAGGATGCATTGGAAATTAATATCTTCTTTTCGAAAATAATTAAATCTTAATGTAATGTAATGAGGGCATCATAACTTTTCGGTCACCTCACCTGACACTAACGTTAACGTCAAATTTGTACATTTAGTACCTAAACACAGTCTGAAGCAAGTCTAAATGACCGGTTCCCCCAGTCTGTTTTTATTTCTGTCTGTATTATCGTAGTAAATAATTCAGAACCAAAATATGTGAAGTTCACTATGCACTACTTTTCAGATGTACACTGCCAGGCAACAAAAGAGAGAAGCACCCCGAAGGGGAGGAGGGAAACACATTATACTTCAGGATATGAGAGGGTGTTGATGTTGTTGCAGTGGTTTCAAAATCGAGTCAAATTTACAAAGAACTTAGCAGTATGCACCCACTTATCCATATGACTTTGCATCCTCTCTGACCTGGATACATGTATTGATTCCGTTGAGAAGGGTGTCAAAGTCTCTGTATCTTCTGCTGAGGCAAGGTGGCCCTCAAATCTTATAACTGATTCTTGATACGCTGTATGGTGGCATTGGGACGGAGTCGGTGTCCGAAAGGGTCCCACATATGCTCTGTCGGCGACAGATCCAAGAATCCTGTTGACTATGGGAGTGCCTCAACATCAAAGAAGATAGTGCATAAGCACAGGTGCCATGTGCGGATGAACATTATCCTTTTGAAAAACAAACGCCGCGATAGTGTAGCATGATAGGTTACACATGAAGAAGCAGGATGTCAGTGATAAACTGTTATGCCATCAGTGTTCCCACAGTCACTACCATTCGTGGCCCCATGTCATACCCGGCGGCTCTCTACCCCATGACACCAGCAGTTTCACAACTGTGGTGGAACAGAGCATGTCCCCATGTCGTTGCCACACTCGCCGACGCCTTCTGCGCCAGGCCTCGCGCGATGTACTTGACGAGAGCGTCATGTCCGTTTCACGCCAGGCGCGAGCCATGGCTCCTTTCGTAGCTCTGGAGTATGTGGTTCGTGGTCTTGAGGCTCTCAATACAATGATCATCCCTTGTAGTGGACGGATGTGGTCGTATGGAACCTTGATGACAATTATGCCTGTACTCACGTTTCCATGCAGTTCAGTTATGGGACACTGTCGCATCCGGATTCCCCACAAATCTAGGTATTGCTCGATTTGACTAGTAGTCCAAATGGAGATCTATAACGAGACCCTTTGAAACTCTGTCAGATGCTGGTAACACTGTCTTCTACAAGTATGCTGCATCTCAGTGTCACTCACAGTGATCACTCAACATCTGACACTGTTCATGCCCCTTATACGTCCTGCCAGGTCTGGTAACAGCACAAAACATTAACAACACTAATGCACTCTGGTGCCCGTTCTGTCACAGAAAATTCCATGCCCTAATCAGTTACGTATATACCCGCCGATGGAGTGTGCGTGTACCAAGTTACATCGACATGTGCCCATGTCTTCTGGGTGTAACTCTTTTTATGCCAGGCTGGGTATATGCTTGTACTTTCATCGGTAACGAGAGCAGAATGATTTTCTGAAAATCTGTCGATCCTCTAACCATTCCTGCTTTGCCACTTTGAGCATTCTGTCAGTCTTACTATACATATTTATATTCCGTTTTGCTTGCTTCTTTTTCGGCATTTTTATTTTTATCTTTTTTCTATTTAGTATTTAGTGTATTATGCAAGTATGTTTGCTCGGTATTGTCTTTAAGCCTAATTGTTACTCTGTTGCCTTTACTGTTTATCTTTCAACGCTAACGATTCGTCTTCTGTTGCATTTCCCTCGCCTGTTCCTCTCAGCCCCTTTGAAACTCCTAACTAACCGTGGTTGTTGAAACCTATCGAACTCTCATCTTCTTAATATCCTACCTTTCAGGAATTTTTTCAACTTCAACCTGCTGTTCCTGATCAGTACATTATTATCAGAGTCCATGTTTGTTCCTGAAGATATTTTTTATTTCAAAACTTTCTTTTCCTTTTGCGTAAACCGTCTTCCTATATATTCCTAAGTGTGTGGAAGGTTGGTTGGTTGGTTTTGGGGAAGGAGACCAGTCAGCGTGGTCATCGGTCTCGGGAAGGATGGGGAAGGAAGTCGGCCGTGCCCTTTCAGAGGAACTATCCCGGCATTTGCCTGGAGTGATTTAGGGAAATCACGAAAAACCTAAATCAGGATGGCCGGACGCGGGATGGAACCGTCGTCCTCCCGAATGCGAGTCCAGTGTTGTGTGTAAGGCATTATAAGCCTGGGGACACCATCTGTTCGGCTGTCTTGTGCAAGTTTTTTTTCATTTGACGCCACTTCAGCTCACTCGTCGATGATGATGAAATGATGAGGAGGACAGCATTCCTTCCCCTCTCAAGCCCCTAGCAGAAAACAGCCCCAACCCGGACAGGAATCGAACCTGGGGTTGTTTGTTAGAGAGTCAGAAACACTAACCACAAGATCACGACCTGCTGACACCATTACATTATTAACATGAAAACCTGCAGTTTCTCCAGACCTCTTCCACGTATAAAACATTTCTTTCTCCAGTCCACATTCTCCAATTGATTCATTTTCTACTGCTTTTCATACTTTCGAATTCCAGTCCCTCATCACAGTTAAATTTTCATCTAGCATAAAGTACTAAATAATTTACTTTGCCTCGTCATGTATTTTTTTTATCTCTTCGTCATCTGAGAAGATCGTAGCCACATAAACTTATACTTGGCTTTGTGTGACTCAGTGGTAAGATACTAGACCAGCATTCGGGAGGACGGCACGTCAAATCACCGTCCCGTCCAGTCATGCAGTTTAAATTATTCGTGACTTCTCTACATCGCTTACGGAGATCCACGGGCAATTTCCTTCCATATCCTTTCTGAAGCCGAGCTCATGGTCCGTCTCTTATGACACCAGCATCAACGGGGCTTTAAACACTTGTCCCCCTTCCTTTGGATTTGTGTTTATCTTCACTACAACAACTCGTTCACTATGCTTTCCATAGTATTCCTGCTTTCCTGTTCATTATCAGACCTATTCTTGCGCTATCCTTCTTGATTATATGTTGATAACCCTATATTCTCCTGAACAGAAATACTGTTCAAGTTGCCATAACACTTAACAATTCCCGTTACATATAAATTCAATCTGTCCATTTCTCCTTAAATTAACTTTAAAAAAGTCAAATTATGTGTGACTATCAACAGACGAAAATATTAAACACTTGCTGTAATGGAATATATAGTATCACAGACATCAGTGAGTAGAACACCCGTATTTTCCTGTTTGTGCAGATGAATTTATATGTATACGATCGATATCACCCGCCCAGCTTGGCTCTTCTTCTTTCACATTCAGTTATCACCTGGCAGTTGAAGCCTCTACAAAGTGCGATTACTTAGGGCTATAGTTGTGTTTTCTAATTGTGCACCCTCACAAGATACGGCCTGCAGGATGAAGACGATAACGAGGCACTAAACACAAGAAAGACAGCTGCGTAGTGACAGAGGTAATAATCGGCTATTACAAACAGAGAATAAGAACACATTAAAAGATAAAACAGTGTTTTTTATGTAAAAATCCTTGAAAAACTCTTGCGATGCGTAATAAGAGGCGTTTTATACACAGCTCCAGACTCTGTTTCTTAATATGATGTCTGTTGTATTGTTGAAGCTGAAGGTGCCAGTAACTCTACCACTAGGCATCACTGTTCGTACAGCTAGTGAGTCATGAAGCAAATCCAAATCTAATCAGCGTTCAAATTAATGATTGTGGCTCCGGTACTCTGATCAACCAGGGCGTGACTTCTTTTTTCGTCGACTTCATACACCTTTCGAGAACATATGTTCCTAAGTGTACTGGACATTTACAGATTTCGTGATAAACTTGCTTTTATCTTTTAAATGAAAATATGTTTAAGATTTTTTGACTCATTCGCTTTTCAAGGGGACCATTTCACTTAGGATTTGTGAAAGGTACATTACCATATTTGTTTTTCTTCGTAGATACTACTGTGTATTCATGTTATTCTGACACGTCCTACATCCTGAAGGGTCTCTTCACTATGGATCTATTGGAAAGAAAAATAAATCTAATCTAATCTGACAAAAATTCCGGATATTTCCCAATCTCTGACTCAGAAATACAATGCAAGTTCCAGAAAAATATAAAATCACAGGGAACCAATTTGCACACACGTCAACGGACAGCGTACACTCTTTTCCCTTTCATGCGAAGTAAAAGAGGCGACAAAAACTATACTCGCCCATTAGAACTAAGCGTTCCTAGTCCCGGGTAAGAAGCAGAGTATGCATCATTGGACGTCTAATATGAAGAAGAAAACACAGAACAAGAAGGTGTACTGAAACATGTAGCTGATTGACTCAGTCATTCTATGAAATAAGTTACTGCTGACGGTATTGCAGAGAAAAATTTCCCCTTACATGATGGCTTTAAAAATCCCAATCCAATAACGACAGTGTCCGTCTCGATAGCTGAGTAATCAGTGTAGATGGGTGTCATGCTGAGGACTCGGGTTAGATTCCGGGTACTGTCAAGGATTCTTCTTTTGCAAGAGGGATGGCGGGGGTGCACTCAGCTTCGTGATGCCAATCCAGGAGCAGCCTGATTGAGAGGTAGCGGATCTAAGATCTAAATGTCGCCAACGACCGAGAGAGCGGTTCCGTACGACGCCACATGACAGAGGATGACACGGCGGTCTGTCGACATCGTGTCGTCTTAGCGTAGTTCCTTTCCATTTTTCATTTTCGTTCTAATAACGACAGTGTCCGAAAATTAAGAATAATAGGCTAAAGAGGAGAACTGAATCGGAAATCCACCATCAAGAGTATCTCCAATAGTTTAAAAAATTTGCAATAAGTAGTCACAAGATAGATTCTGACACATCAAATGGAAAACATACTACGTGCATCAAACGAAGAAAAAGAAATCATTGTAGGGAGTTGAAGCTACGACACCTGGCACACCACACACGAGCTGACAAAGAACGAGGACGACAGCAATGAGGGGAGTACACAGCTGACGATGGTGATGGCATGCAGACCACGTCCTGAATCGACGGGGACGGTGGTCAACTCAGCAGCCAAGCTACATTTGTTGCTCGCCACGTCACATGGAGCGACAGCCAGCTGACCTTTTGTGCCGAATGACACCAACTTTGAGGGCCTGAGCTAAAACACATATAGAAGGAGCAATGACCTGTGGCTGAGCTGCGAGAGGTCACCGATCATAGATGCACCAACGGGGTCTTGTGCCTGTCGGACAGGATGTCAACAATGAGCTCTTAGGTGAGAGCCACCCTGCCTCAAGAAGATGCGGGTGCCTGCCATCTCGGTAATCGATGTTGCTCTCTTCTCAGCCGTTAGCCATTCCTCAACTTGCTAGTCAGAACTAATGTCACTTCCGTTCCTGCAAGAAACTTGTGCCGTGTATGTGAGTGTGTCAGTGTGGATTCAAATGAATAACATGCGCCTCAACGAACGTAAAGCACTCATTTGTTCTGTTTATGAATTATGTTATAAGAAGGTTATGATTTTATAAATGTGCCATTTGTTAAAACGCCATATATTTGTCATGCCACGTCTCTTTGTGTTAGAATAAGATTTCACACTTATACCTTGTTACAAATACACAACAGTGGTTGCTCAGTACGCAATGATTCTAGTCATTTTGGTTGTGTTTTATAAAAGGTAGATATGTGTACACATTCCAGACACTGGGTTGGGCCAGACCTTGTTTAACTGTGTAAAGATGACACTTACACCATGCACAATATAAACGTCCAGAGACAGTGAGACACAAAAAACCCTTTATTTATAAAATGTCAAACGGGCGTTCACATATAATTGAATGAGAGCAACCACTGTCAACTTCACAAAATGTTACACGAATATTGTTCATGTATGTTTTTAGTAATTTAAGTCGAGTAGGGATGGATAATTGAGAGTGAATGGACCTTAAGTTATAATTGTGGGTCTTGTCATTCATATGACAAGCACAGAGGTGCTTAAACATGTGTATTTGCCCTTTGCAACATGTGTCCTTGTAATGTAATTGTAGTTTTCTTTTGAGTGCTCTGACCAATAATTGTCTCAGGAATCGGGAGAGATTAAAGTAAAATTAAGACTAAATAATGACCACGTCTTTACCAGTAAATCCAGTCATTGAAGGCAGGTACCCTACGAATGAGTGGGAGTTTGCATCAGAGAGGAGTTGGTGGTAATCAATTGCCCGTAACTAATCACGCGAACAGATTAAAATACCAGTTATGGAGACATTAATTTTGTACCACAGGTGGTAACACCATAGGAGTCATCACCTGTACTACAAAATTGATTTGAAGAGGCTATGTAAGATGGCAAGAACTATGCCCCTTACATGAAGTCATTAAAGATCACCTAACTCAATTTGAGCAAACAGTAGGGCTGAGCAAAAATGACTGTCAAGGCACAATGCATCTTGTAAGGGGATAGTATGGACGTATTGGAATAATTAATGTTGGGTGATGATTTTAAAGTAATTCACATGACATGAAAACTTTGTGGAAATTCGTCGATTTACTGGAGGCTAGTTTATCCCAGGGAAGTATTCGAGTTGACTGTGGCCGGCTGGTGAGCGGCGAAGGGAAGCGACAATAGGCAGCTTAGGGCGGCTCAAGCTCTGAGAAAGCGGTAACGGGGTGCGGCCTCCACCTGTCTTAAGATGAGTGACAGTGAGTGGGTGGTTGATTCCATGCTGGTGTACCAGGTAGTAGACAGAGAACTTGTACGCCTGTTGATAAATGTCCATCGTCCCGTTCAGTAAAACATGCAAGAAAGCTGTGCAAAGCTACAGTGGAGTGGTCAACAGAGGCCAAAATATGCATGTTCATGACTATAGCAACTTCACGCTGAATTCACGGTCCACAGAGTCTGAAGTAAATCAGGTAAAGAGCGACAGAATGAAATACACCGGCCTCCGATGGGAACATAGGACCAAGGAATTTGAAGTACTCTCCTGGGAGTCAGAATTCTGGAAAAATTGGTGTTTTGTGCAGACGCTAACCTTGATGGGTGGCATGGGAGTAGCTAAATACCAGGAGTTGAGAGGAAGGGAAATTTTGTGGGAAACTGTTCACTTCCCAGAGCAGGCATTGGTCAGCGCTGGGAAGTGACGCATAATTAATGTGACTTGCACTGTAATTGGCGTAAGTGATTTTGCTGGAGGGGAAACCGAGGCAAAGAGTGGACTGGAAGAAGTCTCCGCAGATGTCTTCCATTTCCAGCTTGCCTAGAGTGCGGACATGGCGTTCTTTACTTAGCTTTGCCTGAGAGAGAGTGAGCATCTCTGCAGTTTAGGACAGCAAACGGAACGATTGAGCTTGGAGACAGAAAGTTTTCGTTTAGCGGTGTACTGATGAAGATAGCTAGAAGTGAATAGACGATTGCAGCCTTGCAGCACCACGAGGTCGGCCGACGTCGGCAAAACGACGCCGCCCAACCACGCCGAATTCGGTGATATTGAGCCCGCTCCGGCCGCTGATTAATTTGATGGATCACATTAGCAAAGTTTCTACGAGGGTTTCATGGGCACTTCGCATTACGCTTGGGTCAGTCGATAGGAATTACTTTTGAGTTATCGCACTTTATTCCAAGCAAACGCAAGTTATTACCACTGCCTTTTAGGAGAGTCATCTCATGTGATGATTGAAGGTCGTGAGTTAAAATAAATTTGTGCTAATCGACTACATCTGTTTTCAATCAAGTAGTTGAAATCTCAAGTCACTTTCTTAATTAATTTTATGTTCAGCATCTGGTGTTCAATAGTTGAATATAACACCAATGTGCACCTCTTTTTAATTAAAATGGATCAATTCTGAATCAATTAATGTCAACACTGCCACCGCAGTTCAATCAGGAGTCACAGGGCCTTATTACTTTCCTTGTGTTATCCGATATTGCGGCAGTTTTGCACTCTCTGTTGATCTGTTAGTCAATTACCTGGGTGAACACACGCCAAAACCAGATAAGTGACGAGTGGGGTGTTACATATGGCTGACCCGTGCCAGGATACGATACTTCGGGATTTGCTAGTCTTGAAAAAGGAAATTTTTCCAAATGATCCATTGCTTAGCCATTTTTAATTGAAAAACGGGTAGCACTAGTTACAATAAGTTACATTGCCTTCTCCATGTGCTGTCCTTTCAAATTGACATTTATAGGTGCCTGTGCAATGTATTTGTGATTTGTTGGAGTACTTATGATGTGCAGTGCCGTAATCAGCTGATGCTGAGCACACGGAACACAATCATTGGTTGTAGCCTTTTTGGGGGAATGCTTCATGAAATGTTTGTCGGGTCACTGCCCACACCCAGTGTATCAATTTGTGTCCTGATATATGTTTTGAATTATCTAATTATTGAGAGTAAGGGGTACCTGGGTTTTGAGTTTTCGTGTAACATAAAAGTGCAAATGATAACGAGGGGAAAAGCCAAGACAACGGCAGAAAATAATCAGATTGTTACTCGGGAGAACATGGGTGATAGTAGGGAAAGCTCTACCGATGAACGTGACGAACGCGAGCTGCAACTTCGTGAAACTGGGTCTCACGACTAGTTTAGTCCTCTGAATAGCAAGGACGTTGATTCAGGCAGTGATACTGAGGGCTTGGGGAAGTACAGGATTAATCCATAAGTATGTAAGATCCAGCCTAAGAAGCCAGAGTGTATCGGAACAAAACGGTGTCCGACCATTATCAAACGGTTCATTCACAAGTGATCCGACGGGGGCGCGGAGACGGTACTTGTCTAGATATCGAAGGGTTCCTCAGAACACAGGAGAAGAGTCGCATTTTCCACCACAAAAGAACGAGGATCAAAATGCGGCTACTCTCAAAAATATTACGGACCTGTTGCAACAGATGCAAACGGTGAACTTAGAGCAAAGCGCCAACCTTAATTCCGAAATTAAAAAGGCGAATTCGGAGCTGAAAGAGCAGAGCGCCAATCTTAATGCCGAAATTAAAAAGGCGAATTCGGAATTGAAAGAGCAAGTAAAAGAGGAGGTAAAGAATCTCGGCGTCAAAATAGAGAGATTGCCATCATCAAACGAACGACAATTGAAGCCAAATTAATTGCTAAAGGTGCAAGAAAAATAGCGGGAGAAACTCAAGACTCTACGTAAAGCACGGAAAAAGTAGGAAAGGTCATGCTATCAAGGCTACATAGCCGGATAAAACGTATCGAAGAAAAGCAACAAGAGCAACTGGACATAGGGCTGGTTCAAATGGTTCAAATGGCTCTGAGCACTATGGGACTTAACATCTATAGTCATCAGTCCCCTAGAACTTAGAACTACTTAAACCTAACTAACCTAAGGACATCACACAACACCCAGTCATCACGAGGCAGAGAAAATCCCTGACTCCGATGGGAATCGAACCCGGGAACCCGGGAGACATAGGGTGTAACGAGATGTTGAAAGAGGAGGTGGCGATATTAAAAAGAAATATAGAGGACGAGGTAAAACGTCTCATTACAGAGACATCAGGAAAGGAGAAGGGTGTAATTACTGCGTCGACTGAACCGTCACTTGCCGGAACGCAGATAACCGCTCCCCGGTGTGACAAAGTTGACACAATAAGCAACGGGAGCCACGCTTTCATTCACAGCTCTGAGGCAACGACCGAGGTAAACACGGACAGCGCGCAGCAGTCCAGTGAGCACAATTGCTGTCGGCTGATTAGATGTACCGAACAACTGTCGAACATACAGAGGGGAAGAGATGACGATAGCGTGTCGGAACGAATTAGTCCACGTCCCGAAGTTCATACGAATCGTAAGAACGGGCGAAATGATAACTGGAATGATGACCGGTTTGACTACAAGCATTTTGTATCAGTCCGAAAGTTCCATCACTACAAGGACGAAGGTAATAGCTTGCATCCAAAAACTTTTATGGGACAATTCGAGTTATCTTTGCCCCCACACTGGCCATTGATGTACCAGCTGGATTTTGTGTGCTGCCATATGGAGGGCGCGATCGCTGAGTACATGAGATATGTAGCGGAGACGAGCGTCTCGTTCGAAGAATTCAAAAATGCTTTCTTGGGCAAGTATTGGTCTAAAGAAACCCAAGAAAGGTTCTTGGTCAATAGTGTAATATAGCTTACTACAATGACCGAATTAGTAATTGATCATGTGGTCACAAATATGTACATGAAAAAATGTAACTGTAAAAATCTTGGACTCTCAGACCATTTCTGCCAAATTATAACAGTAAAATCATGTATGGAAAAAATCCCTCATCTTCAGGCTTACAAAAAACATCCATCACAAATCTGAATATAAGATTGTCCAAGAGAATTAGCAAACTAAAATTTCGATTAAGTGTATTTACAAAGCACTGTAAATGCAAAATGCTTGAATTTCTCGACATTTTTAAATCGCGCTTGGGAAAGACATATCCAATAGTACTTACATCAACATGATTATCTCACAGAAACAAACGGACAACACAACAAACGGAAGTCCTCCAAAACCCTTGAGTACACTAGTTCCATGAAAAAGAGTCATAATGAGATTTCTTAAATTTCTGTCACAGGTGATAAAGATTTATAGGAAGGTGCTAATTGCTAGAAAAAGTCATTTAATGTCAAAATAATATAAATGAAGATGAAACAGCAAAGCAGTCTGGGATGGCATTAAAAAGGAAACAGAAGATACAGTCAAAGCATAATAATAATAATTATAATTATACTGCTAAGTTAGGGGCGAAAAATAATAAGTGATCCACACTATCTAGCAAATTTTCGAGTGAATATTTTTCAAGTATTGTAGAAAAATTACAAAAAAAATTCCCCAAAACAAATACAACACCTCCAAATAATAATGTTATAAGTAAACTGACATTCCACCAACCACAGGGCTTGAAGTCAGTAAAACTATACAAAAAGTAAAAAAGAAGAAGTCCGTAGACTTTTATGAGTACATAATTTGGTTTATAAAGTGATACAAGAGCGGAACAAGCACGGAATCAGACACAGCATAATTTACAAAAGTGGTACTTGATGTCCTTGACAAAGACGAATATGTCTTAGATCTGTCTATGGCTTTTGGTACTGTTGCTCTTAAGATTCTTCTCAAACCGCGCGGGATTAGCAGAGCGGTCTGGGGCGCTGCAGTCATGGACTGTGCGGCTCGCCCCGGCAGAGGTTCGAGTCCTCCCTCGGGCATGGATGTGTGTGTTTGTCCTCGGGATGATTTAGGTTAAGTAGTGCGTAAGCTTAGGGAATGATGACCTTAGCAGTTAAGTCCCATAAGATTTCACACACATTTGAACATTTTTTGAACATTCTTCTCTATAAGCTAGACTGCTGTAGCTGATGTACATCAATCACTTTGCCAATAGTGTTACCAGTGAGGGAAACGTTATATTTGCTAACGTCAGGAATATTTTAGTCGCTGAGAAAAAACAACTCTGTGCAGAGGCAGCAGATGAAACCTTCCAAGAAGTTTACAATTTGCCAACACGCAATAAAATTACGTTGCAGTGTCGGTTAGACCGTCAGCGAGAGCGCACCGCTAGTTCCTGCTACTAATAAGGCGAGCACACCGTTCGCTTGTTACACATTTTTACGAGCTTAAAACAGGAGCGACTGCAGTAATGGATAGGAACTGTGATTGTTGTTTACAGATGCGAGCTGAGTTGGCGACCCTTCGCTCACACGTCCAGTCTGTGTTTGTTTCTGTCACACAGCATGAGGCTGCTGCCAAAGGGCGTTACTGTGGGGGATCGGACGCGAAGATTCGGGGAACGTCGAACACGTCCCTCGTTTCCTCCGATTGGTCCATTGCTGTGACCACCCCGGGTACTGCCTGCACTGAGGCTGACCCCTTACCCGTGATCGAGTGGGAGATCATTCCTAAGTCTGGCAGGCAGCAAAATACTTTCCGAGGGGCCGATCGTAGGGCCTCCCCGGTTCGTTTGACCAACTTTCGGGCGTTATCTGTGGCTGACAATGTCTCTTAGCCCGATACAGCCGTCCACCCTGTTCCAGACGAAGCTTCTCGGCCCGCAAAATCTGGGATTTCACAGAGGGTGGGTTTGCTGGTAGATGGGAGCTCCAACGTTAGGCGCGTAATGGGGCCCCTTAGGAACATGGCTGCCAACGAGGGGAAGGGAGTCAGTGTGCACTCCATGTACATTCCGGAGAGAGTCATTCCGGATGTGGAAAGGGTGCTTCCGGATGCCATGAAGAGTACATGGTGCAGTCAACTGCAGTTGGTGGCTCATGTCGGTACCAATGACGTGTGTCGTTTTGGATCGGAGCAGATTCTGTCTGGCTTCGGGCGGCTAGCGGAAATGGTAAAGACTGCCAGCTTGCTTCCGAGATTAAGGCGGAGCTCACCATCTGCAGCATCGTCGATAGAACCGACTGTGGTCCTTTGGTGCAGAGCCGAGTGGAGGTTCTGAATCAGAGGCTCAGGCGGTTCTGTACCCGTATAGGCTGCAGATTCCTTGACTTGCGCCAACGGGTAGTGGGTTTCCGGGTTCTGCTTAATAGGTCAGGAGTCCACTACGCCCAGGAGGCGGCTACACGGCGAAGGCTGTGTGGAAGGGACTGGACGGTTTTTTAGGTTAGAGGGTCTCAGGAATCCACAGAAGGGGCGACCGTCTAAAAGTGGGCAGGAAACACAGTAAGGTAGTTGTAGAAACAATTGGTATTGTAGTTGTAAATTGTCTTAGCTGTGTTGGAAAAGAACCAGAGCTACTACTAGAAAGTACTGAAGCTCAAAGAGTTGTAGGTACAGAGAGCTGGCTAAAGCCGGAAATAAGTTCAGCCGAAATTTTTTCAAACGATCTAATAGTTTTCAGAAAGGATAGATTAAATACAGTTGGTGGTGGAGTATTTATTGCTGTCAGAGGTAGTTTGCCTTGTAGTGAAATTGAAGTAGATATTTCGTGTGAAATAGTATGGGTAGAGGTTATACCTGATAATCGGACTAAACTATTAACTGAATCTTTTTACCGACCCCCCCGACTCACAAGATATAGTTGCTGAACAGTTCAAAGAAAACTTGAGTCTCATTTCAAGTAAGTACCCAGCTCATACAATTATAGTCAGTGGTGGCTTCAACCTACCATCCATATGCTGGAAAAATTATACGTTTAAAGCCGACGGTAGGCACAAAGCGTAATCCGAAATTGTACTGCATGATTTCTGAGGAAATTGTTTTGAACAATTAGTTCATGAGCCGATTATAAGCGTAAATGGTTGCGAAAGCTTACTTGACAATTTTAGCAACAAATAATCCTGGACAAATAGTGAGTATTGTGACGAATACAGGGATTAGCGACCACAAGGCAGTTGCTGCTAGGCTGAATACCGTAACAACTACAACCATCAAAAAGAAACGCAAAGTATATCTATTTAAAAAAGCTGATAAAAATGCTCTTAAAGCCTTTTTAAGAGACAGTCTTCACTCCTTCCGATCTGATCAAGTAAGTGTAGAAAAGTTGTGGAATGTTTTCAAAGAGAGCGTATCGACAGCAATTGAGAGATGTATACCACATAAATTAATAAGTGATGGTACTGATCCCCCATGGTACACAAAATGGGTCAGATCGTTGTTGCAGAAGCAACGAAAAAAGCATGCCAAATCTAAAACAGCGCAAAATCCCCAAGATTGGCAGAGTTTTACAGAAGTTCGAAATTAGCACGTACTTCAATGCGAGATGCTTTTAATAATTTCCACAACGAAATTCTGTCACTGATGACAGTGTCACTAAGCACAATTATTAAACACGGTTTTCCAAACCTCCTTCACCAAAGAAGACGAAGTAAATATTCCTAAATTCCAATCAAGGACAACTGCGTGGATGAGAAACATAGAAGTAGATATCCTCGGTGTTCCAAAGCAGCTTAAATCACTTAATAAAGGTAAGGCCTCCGGTCCACATTGTATACCAGTCAGTTCCTCTCAGAGTATGTTGATAAAATAGTTCCATAATTTGCAATTATATACAACCACACGCTCACAGCAAGATCCGTACTTAAGACTGGAAAAATGCTCAAGTCACACCAATACCCAAAAAGGGAAGTAGGAGTAATCCGTTGAATTACAGGCCTATATCACTAACGTCGATTTGCGTTAGGGTTTTGGAAGATATGCTGTATTCGAACATTATGAAGTACCTCGAAGAAAACTATTTATTGACACATAGTCAGCACGGATTCAGAGAACTTCATTCTTGTGAAACACAACTAGCTCTTTATACTCATGAAGTAATAAGCGCTATCGACAAGGGATGTTAAATTGATTCCATATTTTTAGATTTCCAGAAGGCCTTCGACACCGTTCCTCACAAGCGTCTTCTAACCAAACTGCGTGCCTACGGAGTATCACCTCAGTTGTGCGACTGGATTCGTGATTTCCTATGAGAAAGGTCACAGTTCGTAGTAATAGATTGAAAGTCATCGTGTAAAACAGAAGTAATATACGGCGTTCCCCAAGGAAGTGTTATAGGCCCTCTATTGTTCCTGATCGATATTAACGACAGAGGAAACAATCTGAGTAGCCGTCTTAGTTTGTTTACAGATCATGCTGTCATTAACCGTCTTGTAATGTCATCAGATGATCAAAAAGACTTGCAGAATGATTTACATAAGATATCTGTGAGGCGCGAAAAGTTGAAATTAACCCTGAATAAAGAAAAGTGTGAAGTTATTCACATGAGTACCAAAAGAAATCAGCTAAATATCGATTACGCGTTATGTAACACAAATCTGAAGGCTGTAAATTCAGCTAAATACATAGAGATTACAGTTACAAATGACCGACATTGAACGATCACATAGATAATATTCTGGGTAGAGCAAACCAAAGACTGCGATTCATTGGCAGAACACTTAGAAGGTGCAACAGGTCTACTAAAGAGACTGCTTACACCACGCTTGTCCGCCCTATTCTGGAGTATAGCTGTGCGGTGTGGTATCCGCATCAGGTGGGACTGATGGATGACATCGAAAAAGTACAAAGAAGGGCAGCTCGTTTTGAATTATCGCGAAATAGGGGAGATAGTGTGACAGACATGATACGTGAATTGGAGTGGCAATATCTAAACCAAAAGGCGTTTTCCGTTGCGACGGGATCTTCTCATGAAATTTCAATCACCAGTTTTCTCCTCAGATTGCGCAAACATTCTGTTGCCAACCACCTACATAGGGAGGAATGATCATCACCATAAAATAAGAAAAATCAGGGCTCACATAGAAAAATTTAAGTGCTGGTTTTTCCCACGTGCCGTTGGAGAGTGGAACGGTAGAGAGAGACATCTTGAAGGTGGATCATTGAACCCTCTGTCAGGCACTTTATTGTCGATAGCAGGGTAATCACGTAGATGTAGATGTAGATAAAGAAACAAATACTTGAATTTCAGTTTGAGAGAAAAAAATGACAGTTACATCAAATGTAGATGGCAACGTTATAGCTTGTATAAAACATAAAATTTCTAGGAATGAATACTGATTCTCAATTGACGTGGTGTGAACACACAAAGATACTTGCTAACAGAATGTTATCAGCATGTTGTGTTCTTCAGTGCGTAACAGCCAGTGTCTTTTAGTGACATACTGTTCGTATGTACACTCAACTCTTAGGTGTGGAATGTTTTTCGGGGGAAGAAATGCACAAAATACGAACATAGTTTTGAAACTAGAGAAAAGCGCATAAGAATCTGTATAAAAAAAATCTAAATGTTTGTTTGTTCAAAATCATGTATCTCCGAATGTTCTTGACCGATTGCTTTGAAAGTTTGACACGAAGTTGCATTCTAATAAAGTCGTGTTTTTAGGTACGGTATACATAACTTTTTGAGATACTTTTGTAATAACGTTTTCCTATTATTAAATTTGTAAAAATAATATAATAATAATTAGGTAAATAATAACATAGTTTTTGTCAAAATTTCAGTGTGTTCGATCAAAACCTTTAAGAGAGTTCGATTAGGAACATTAACAGTTTCTTTTATGTGCATAAACGTAAATGCTAGATTCTTCAGAATTGAGAATCTCCGAAAATTCTTCACAGATTGATTCAAAATTTTAACACAACACTGCATTCGCATACTCACGCATTTTTATATAACTGTTGGAACTCCACATGGTATATATTTAATATATGCTGAAGAATAGATGGGACGATCACGTAACTAATGATGAAGTATGAATAGAATTGGGGAGACAAGAAATTGGAGGCACAGCTTGACCAAAAGGACGGATCGGTTTATAGGACACATTTTGATATGTCAAGGGATCACAAATTTAGTACTGGTGGAGGGAAGTGTTTAGTACTCGCGGAGGGAAGTGTGGGGGACAAATCGTAGAGGAAGACCAAGAAATGAATATAGTAAGCGGATTCAGAAAAATGTAGGTTGCAGTAGTTATCAAAGGGTGAAGAGGGTCACACAGGATAGAGTAGCACGGAGAGCTGATCCAACCACTTTCAGGCTGAAGACTACAACAACAACAAGTCCAACAATATGTAATAAAAGGGGAAGTTATAAAAATGTAAACGTTGGTTTGTTCAGAAACATTAAACTCCCAAATTTCTTTATCGACAGCTTTGAATTTTTCACACAATGTTGAATTCTAATATTGGCTTGTTTTTAGGTACCTAATTCTTTAATAAGTGGTATTTTTAATACATATAATATACAGGGTGGTCCATTGATCGTGACCTCCCTTGCAGTAGCAAACACCTTTCACTATGCTAGCAGATAACCCAGGCAAACCGTCCTCTATTATTTTCGGAGGCATGAATAAGCCGGCAATTTCGTAACGGAAATGGCAAAATGATCTGCAGTTTCTGTTGCGTAGAATTTTCTGGACTGAAAACCACGAATTCTCTACCTTTATGTCACCGCTTATGTGACAATCATTCGAAATAACAACATACTGTTATTAGCGAGTAAATTTAGTACGATAAATCTGCACCACCACAGGAAACAAAAGGCGACATATCTGCCAAACGTATTCTACAGTGTTTCGAATTCTCCATTATACTCGGCACAGCCAGAAAACGTTCATTAGCCGAAGTGTTTTTAAGCTAGCTATCAATGGGAATGCTCACACTTATAAAACGTGGTGGAATTAATACTGAGATTTTAATTACCAAATATATAGGCAAATGGATTTTATTTGCATTCCTGTAAACTTGATCGAAAGCGTAGCTACGATTAATACGCTGATGTATCGACTGCAACTAGAACATTTCGAATAAAGACTAAGGGGAATTATCTATGCGGCCCTCATCTTCAGTAACTCTCGTAGCTATTTTCGTTGTTAGGATCTCGTCATCTTAATCGGTAAAAATGGAACCATACTAGTCTCACTTTCTTGACCGTCTATCTGTCTACCCAACCCTTAAAACCCGTTTACCTCGAGTACTAGTAGACATAATAAGCGGAAATGTGTCGCACTTCCTGCGGTATACGGTTTCTCGGTGGTGCAAAAAAGTGAGCTTCTATGTCAACGCAATCTAAGGATACGGCCGTTTGTGCAAAGAAAATTTAAGTGGAAGGTCAAAAAATGGCTCTAAGAACTATGAACCAAACTGCTTAGGTTTCAGTCCCCTAGACCTAGAATTACTTAAACCTACCTAACCTAACACACATCTATGTCCGGGGAAGAATTCGAACTGTCTTCGCAAACAGCCGCGCGGTCCGGGATATTTCGCCGTTGAACCCGTGCCGGCAAGATGTTATTATCATCTGGTGTTGCTGAAAAGTTATTTACTTCCGGTGAATGATTTTCTGCGCAGTTGATTTAAGATAGAATAGCTAAAATATATTTGATGTTACGGAAGAGTAAGGAGGCCTAATTCATTTCCCCTTGTCTTTATTTATAATGTTAGATTCGCAATCTGAGCATACGTACTATCCATAACCACAATTTAACGCCAAGTCATATTCACGGATATGCGAATACAAAACATAGGCTTATACTTGAGATATGTCGTTTCCCACGAAGTGGTGGCAGATGACGCTGTGGCGTCTTCGAAGCTTTCTCAGCACATCAGCTCAGCGAAAGTTTTCTTTCTGCTGCTAGTCTAATGGACAATGGCAACACTGTAAAATACGTTTGACAACTTTGTGACCACCGATTTACGGTCCTGAGTGATTCATAATTATGTTAGTACATCCACTCGATATTTTTATGTCCTTTAAATTACATTTGCTACATGATTCGCACTGAAGTCGTAGAAAATGTATGTTATTTTGTCCAGAAAGCACGTTCCAACAGAAATTGCTGCTTACATTGACATTTACGAATCAGTCGTCGTATCCATCACATGGACAACGGGAATGCTCTGTTTTGCTACAGTTGTTTCATAGCTTAGTGGTATTGTGTGTTGGTGTCGTTGCCAGTTTACATACTGCGCATGTAGCACACAATAAAAGCGTTGGATGCCTACAGTGATCAGTCTACTCGAAAAACGTTTGTTGTCATCGTAATTTATGTAACTTGCTACTCGACTACCAATTTGACATTTTTTGGAAAAATGCTTTACCTTCCTAGTCCTAGTATCAAACATTGTCGGACTGAGAAAACGTAGGCATGAAGGAGTCAGTGAAAGCGACTATTCGCTATTATAGCAAACTTTTGAATCCACCGTATAGTTGAATTCTCTATATTGATTCTGAGAGTTTTATTATTCCTCTTGTTATTTACTGTCTCGATGTTATCCGCGAGAATAAAATTAAAGGCACTGGGATTAGGTTCCTGATCTATATACTGTGTATTAATATTCTGCGCTGCTACGTAAATTTAAAGGTTATATTCGTTACGTAAAACAGAATATCGGTTTCAGTCCTGGGATCGTCGATAAACTTCAGAAATACAATTACAGAATAGTGGCATATCGATTATGGCTCCTCACCATCAACTTCTCCCCCATGAGCCATGGACCTTGCCGTTGGTGGGGAGGCTTGCGTGCCTCAGCGATACAGATGGCCGTACCGTAGGTGCAACCACAACGGAGGGGTATCTGTTGAGAGGCCAGACAAACATGTGGTTACTGAAGAGGGGCAGCAGCCTTTTCAGTAGTTGCAGGGGCAACAGTCTGGATGATTGACTGATCTGGCCTTGCAACATTAACCAAAACGGCCTTGCTGTGCTGGTACTACAAACGGCTGAAAGCAAGGGGAAACTAAAGCCGTAATTTATCCCGAGGACATGCTGCTTTACTGTATGATTAAATGATGATGACGTCCTCTTGGGTAAAATATTCCGGAGGTAAAATAGTCCCCCATTCGGATCTCCGGGCGGGGACTACTCAGGAGGACGTCGTTATCAGGAGAAAGAAAACTGAATACAGGGTTATAAATACAAAATCAAATAGAGGTAATGCAGGAGTAGGTTTAGTAATGAATAGGAAAATAGGAATGCGGGTAAGCTACTACAAACAGCATAGTGAACGCATTATTGTGGCCAAGATAGACACAAAGCCCATGCCTACTACAATAGTACAATAGTACAGATGATGAAGAAATTGATGAAATGTAAGATGAGATAAAAGAAATTATTCAGGTAGTGAAGGGAGACGAAAATTTAATAGTCATGGGTGACTGGAATTCGTCAGTAGGAAAAGGGAGAGAAGGAAACATAGTAGGTGATTATGGATTGGGGCTAAGAAATGAAAGAGGAAGCCGTCTGGTGGAATTTTGCACAGAGCATAACTTAATCATAGCTAACACTTGGTTCAAGAATCATAAAAGAAGGTTGTATACATGGAAGAATCCTGGAGGTACTAAAAGGTATCAGATAGATTATGTAATGGTAAGACAGAGATTTAGGAACCAGGTTTTAAATTGTAGGACATTTCCAGGGGCAGATGTGGACTCTGACCACAATCTATTGGTTATGACCTGTAGGTTAAAACTGAAGAAACTGCAAAAAGGTGGGAATTTAAGGACATTGGATCTGGATAAGCTGAAAGAACCAGAGGTTGTACAAAGTTTCAAGGAGAGCGTAAGGGAACAATTGGCAGCAATGGAAGAAAGAAACACAGTTGAAGAAGAATGGGTAGCTCTGAGGGATAAAGTAGTGAAGGCAGCAGAGGATAAAGTAGGTAAAAAGACGAGGGCTGCTAGAAATCCTTGGGTAACAGAAGAAATATTGAGTTTAATTGATAAAAGGAGAAAATATAAAAATGCAGTAAATGAAGCAGGCAAAAAGTAATACAAACGTCTCAAAAATGAGATCGACAGGAAGTGCAAAATGGCTAAGCAGGGATGGCTAGAGGACAAATGTAAGGATGTAGAAGCTTATCTCACTAGGGGTAAGATAGATACTGCCTACAGGAAAATTAAAGAGACCTTTGGAGAGAAGAGAACCAGTGTATGAATATCAAGAGCTCAGATGGCAACGCAGTTCTAAGCAAAGAAGGGAAGGCAGAAAGGTGGAAGGAGTATATAGAAGGTTTATACAAGGGCGATGTACTTGAGGACAATATTATGGAAATGGAAGAGGATGTAGATGAAGACGAAATGGGAGGTAAGATACTGCGTGAAGAGTTTGACAGAGCACTGAAAGACCTGAGTCGAAACAAGGCCCCCGGAGTAGACAACATTCCATTAGAACTACTGACGGCCTTGGGCGAGCCAGTCATGACAAAACTCTACCAGCTGGTGAGCAAGATGTATGAGACAGGTGAAATACCCTCAGACTTCAAGAAGAATATAATAATTCCAATCCCAAAGAAAGCAGGTGCTGACAGATGTGAAAATTACCGAACTATCAGTTTAATAAGTCACAGCTGCAAAATACTAACGCGAATTCTTTACAGACGAATGGAAAAACTGGTAGATGCGGACCTCGGGGAGGATCAGTTTGGATTCCGTAGGAATGTTGGAACACGTGAGGCAATACTGACCTTACGACTTATCTTAGAAGAAAGATTAAGAAAAGGCAAACCTACGTTTCTGGCATTTGTGGACTTAGAGAAAGCTTTTGACAATGTTGACTGGAATACTCTCTTTCAAATTCTGAAGGTGGCAGGGGTAAAATACAGGAAGCGAAAGGCTATTTACAATTTGTACAGAAACCAGATGGCAGTTATAAGAGTCGAGGGACATGAAAGGGAAGCAGCGGTTGGGAAGGGAGTGAGACAGGGTTGTAGCCTCTCCCCAATGTTATTCAATCTGTATATTGAGCAAGCAGTAAAGGAAACAAAAGAAAAATTTGGAGTAGGTATTAAAATTCATGGAGAAGAAATAAAAACTTTGAGGTTCGCCGATGACATTGTAATTCTGTCAGAGACGGCAAAGGACTTGGAAGAGCAGTTGAACGGAATGGACAGTGTCTTGAAAAGAGGATATAAGATGAACATCAACAAAAGCAAAACGAGGATAATGGAATGTAGTCAAATTAAATCGGGTGATGCTGAGGGAATTAGATTAGGAAATGAGACACTTAAAGTAGTAAAGGAGTTTTGCTATTAAAGGAAGTAAAATAACTGATGTTGGTCGAAGTAGAGAGGATATAAAATGTTGACTGGCAATGGCAAGTAAAGCGTTTCTCAAGAAGAGAAATTTGTTAACATCGAATATAGATTTATGTATCAGGAAGTCGTTTATGAAAGTATTTGTTTGGAGTGTAGCCATGTATGGAAGTGAAACATGGACGATAACTAGTTTGGACAAGAAGAGAATAGAAGCTTTCGAAATGTGGTGCTACAGAAGAATGCTGAAGATTAGATGGGTAGATCACGTAACTAATGAGGAGGTATTGAATAGGATTGGGGAGAAGAGAAATTTGTGGCACAACTTGACTAGAAGAAGGGATCGGTTGGTAGGACATGTTTTGAAGCATCAAGGGATCACAAATTTAGCATCGGAGGGCAGCGTGGAGGATAAAAATCGTAGAGGGAGACCAAGAGATGAATACACTAAGCAGATTCAGAAGGATGTAGGTTGCAGTAGGTACTGGGAGATGAAGCAGCTTGCATAGGATAGAGTAGCATGGAGAGCTGCATCAAACCAGTCTCAGGACTGAAGACAACAACAACAACCATCAACTTTAGTTGTTTCCCATAGGTTTGTATTTGATTTTTGACCGTCGTCGCCCTTTAGAGACCAATCTGTCTTTCCACAACGCCATTTTTCACTTGCTTCTTAATATGTCCTATAACTACAGATTTGTTGAAAATATTAACTGTTAAATACGTTATTCCATAAATTAAAACTTTCAGTTATTCTTCATACCTTGAAACTTACTACTGTTCAGTTTCACTGAAGAAAAGATACATGATAATAAAATGAAATCATATATTAGAATCTCAAAGCATACTGTGAATGGTTACAATGAAATGAACTAAAAATTATCTGCTTGTCTAAAACGCGTTACTGTTCCAGAGAACTTCGGCACCTCTCAAAATTTTTAGACCTCTGATGTTTAGCCACATGTGGACAAAGAGTGGGTCTCATGGAGCAGCACTGTTTAGCAGTCACAAAATAAAGTCTCAAAAATCAGTTAATAAAACTATTCTTCTACTGTTGCTCCGAATCGCATATACCAAACGCCCTCTGCTGCGACAGTGAATCGAAGTCTAATGGGTATTTGATTTTTCTCTTCTTTTTCGGGCCTCCTTACCTCCCCTCCTAGCCCAACCTTCGCTCTCCAATTACGCCTTCATCGGCGAGCTGCTCCTCAATATTTTTCATTTGTGCTGAATTGCTTTTTACCCTTCTTTCATACACACGTGTGTCATGCATTTTTTAGAGACTGCACGAATATATAACGTGAGTATTTGTTCTCTTAGCAAATTAAATATTGCATATCTTGTTGTGAATTAATTTGTTTGTTCAGATTCCACTTACTGCGTTTCCTTAAAATTATATAAAATATATGTCAGTAAAAAAAATAATTTGAAACATCTGTTGCAGATGGTTGGTTAAGGGCTGAAAAAAAAAACACCTCTGCTGATGCTGCTTAGTATCGGATATAGTCACCTTCGGGTAGTTCTCATAGAAACGGCGTATCTGCCGATCATAAGCTGACGTTTTACGGCGACGGCCATGAGGGCTTCCATTCAGGTTACCACCCTCTTCCTTTCGTCTAAGTCACCTGATTGCCGTAGACTTGTGAAGACCCATAGTTCATTCTGTATAGCCATTTGAAAATCCCTCTGCATGGAGTACTATTATAGCACCCTTGTCTGCCTCAGCCAGATGAGCCATTTAGCGTTGACCGAATGTTTCGTCGCGGCTAATAGCTGCTGCGAAGACAGCGCTAGTAGGAAATAGACTGCCTCCTACGACTGCAGCCACAACGAATTGGCCAAGCATGTGTAACACGGAAATCGACGACATAAACGAGAGCTCGCAAGCCCTTACCTGTGTCATTACATAGTGGAGCAATTTAGAATCTGTAATTTTCTCAGAAGGGACTGGTTCGCTCTTGTCGTGTCTTATCCTGATAAATATTACGTGAAATGGAATGTTTACGTTTTGCATATACGGCAGGCATAACGTTAGAAACATTTCAGAAATATCTGAGGCAACCTGAAGAACACTCCGTGAATTTTAGCTGTAGAAGGTTACCTTTTAAGAAGGCAAACGGCCGGCAGGAGTGGCCGAGCAGTTCTAGGCGCTACAGTCTGGAACCGCACGACCGCTACGGTCGCAGGTTCGAATCCTGCCTCAGGAATGGATGTGTGTGATGTCCTTAGGCTAGTTAGGTTTAAGTAGTTCTAAGTTCTAGGGGACTGGCGACCTCAGAGGTTACGCCCCATAGTTCTCAGAGCCATTTTTGAAGTAAAACGTGTTTACCTTCGCTCGCCGTGTTTCCAAGTGGAGCCGTTTACTCTGAGGCATACATAGTTCTCGCCGGGCGTAAGAAGCGACTCCGGAAACTTTGCTCAGTGAAGGAGAGGACAAAATAAGCGAACATGTGTTTCTGCTTATCTACATACACTCTACCGTTTCGGAGAAAATGACGATCAAAGTTATCAACGCACTGTCGCTATACTGTAGATAGAAACCTTTTGCGCCTGAGAATGCAATTCAAGCGGTGGCTCAGTGGCTAACGTCCTTCCTTTTTAACTTTGATCCCCGAGTTCGACACCCTATTTTTTTATTTCCTTCTTCTCTATCAGAATTTTCTGCGAATGTTTTTTTCCAGTTTGTGTTGAAATAATGTTGTCGTTAGCCATCAATTAACTTTCTGTGTAATGAATGAATTAAAAAAATAAACGAATGAGAAAATAATGTGAAATATTTTTGAACCTCCTTACAACCTCTAAGGCTGCAAGGACATTCACAAATATTTCACATCATTTTCTCATTAGTTTATTTTTTTAACTTCTTTCATTACATAGTAAATTAATTGACGAATAACGACAACATTGTTTCAACATAAATTGGAATAAACATTCGTAGATAATTCAGAGAGTGAGAGGGGGGAGGGGTGGGAGGAACAACCGGAATCGGGTATCGAAATCGCAGCGCAAATTTCTGAAGTTGCGATGGTAGCCTCTGAGTCACTGCTCCAATTGAATCCTTACACGCTAAAAGGTATCTGCAATATAGTAACAGCTCATTGAAGACTTTGAGCACCGTTTTCTCAGCAGCGGTTGAGTGTATGCAGATAAGCCGAGACACGTGTTCGCTTATTTTGTCCCCTCTTTCACTCAGCGAAGTTTCAGCAAGATTAGGGTATGACACTTGGCGGGTCCCTCGTAAGTGGCGTGCGTTGCGATTCAGTAGACAGTCGACCTATCATTGACATATTTGGAAACTTTCGTTCTTGTAGTGGCAGTTTGCATTATGAGGGCTGGTTTTCCTGATAACGATCTACTAATGGACTTTGCTCCTAATTTACGTTACTGTGTAGTAGACCCACTGCAACGATTTGAACCGGAAATATTTGTTTATTTGGATAGTCCGCTTCTTATTTGTCATATTTCGCTATAATATTTTCCTTTGTTTCAAAACAAGATGACCACTGCAACTTGGTAATATCAGTAAAAATTTAATACTTTGAAACAGTTACGTTTGGTGTACGAGAAGTGTACTCTGTTGAATGAGGAATACATTAAACACGAAAGCTGCATCCAGTAACAATAATTAACTTTCGGTTACATGACAAAACTGTCAATACTGTCAGTTCGTCTCGGTACCCAGAAAAACTTAAACTGGAACGATGGCAAACATACTTTTGTGCGGAAGCAAACGAAAGACTGCGTTTTATTGGCCACACACTAAGAATATGCAACAGGCCTACTGAAAACGCTGCCTACACTACGTTTGTCCAGACGAGATTGACGGTGCATGTCAAAAACGTCCCAGGAACGGTAGCACGATTTCTAATGTTACGAAATACGGGAGAGAGAGTCCCAGACTTGATAAGCGAGTTGCGGTGACATTCATGAAAACAAAACCGTTTTTCGTTCCTGCGAGATTTTTTCACGACATTTCAATCACCAACATCTGTTCTGAATGCCAAAACACTGTTTCCTCGGAAAATTACACATGACGAAATGATCTTAGCAGTAATGTAATTCAGGGTGCGTAAGAAAAGATTTAAGTGGTCCTTTTTCCCGCACGTTGTTAAAGAGTGGGACGGTAGAGAAATAGTCCGAAGGTGATTCGATGAAACCTCCGTCAGGTACGTAAGTCTGGATTGCAAAGAAATCCTGTAGATATAGCCATGTAGATGTAGCAACGAAATTATGTTGTAATTGTAACATGTGAGTTAGATTTGATTTGAACATCGAAGTGGTTTGCTGTTTATTTTTAGTTTATTGTTCTCAGCCATAGACGAACAATTAGGTGCGTTAAATTGATATTGAAATAAAGTGTCATGCATGGACCAATAATAATAAATTCTTACCTATTTGTTATGGTACTGCAGCATCTGCCAGCGTCTTCAGAAGTGGATATCGCATACGAAGTTCTTAGGGTGTTTATAAGTGGATACTGCAGACGACTTTGAAAAAAATTAGCATGTAGCTTCTTAAAAGTTCCGTGGTCAAACGATCTGAGTTGCTGGCGAATACACGTGTTCCTCACTAGACAGTATATATTATCATTATACCTGAGGTGAAAAGGATTTCGCCTGATGCGGTGGCCGAGCGGTTCTAGGCGCCTCAGTCACGAACCACGCGGCTCCAGTCGTAGGTTGGAATTCTACCTCGGGCTCGGATGTGTCTGATGTCGTTAGGTTAGGTACGTTTAAGTAGTGCTAGGTCTAGGGGACTGAAGACTAAGCAGTTTGGTTCCATAGTTCTTAGAGCCATTTTTTGACCTTCCACTTAAATTTTCTTTGCACAAACGGCCGTATCCTTAGATTGCGTTGACATAGAAGCTCACTTTTTTGCACCACCGAGAAACCGTATACCGCAGGAAGTGCGACACATTTCCGCTTATTATGTCTACTAGTACTCGAGGTAAACGGGTTTTAAGGGTTGGGTAGACAGATAGACGGTCAAGAAAGTGAGACTAGTATGGTTCCATTTTTACCGATTAAGATGACGAGATCCTAACAACGAAAATAGCTACGAGAGTTACTGAAGATGAGGGCCGCATAGATAATTCCCCTTAGTCTTTATTCGAAATGTTCTAGTTGCAGTCGATACATCAGCGTATTAATCGTAGCTACGCTTTCGATCAAGTTTACAGGAATGCAAATAAAATCCATTTGCCTATATATTTGGTAATTCAAATCTCAGTATTAATTCCACCACGTTTTATAAGTGTGAGCATTCCCATTGATAGCTAGCTTAAAAACACTTCAGCTAATGAACGTTTTCTGGCTGTGCCGAGTATAATGGAGAATTCGAAACACTGTAGAATACGTTTGGCAGATATGTCGCCTTTTATTTCCTGTGGTGGTGCAGATTTATCGTACTAAATTTACTCGCTAATAACAGTATGTTGTTATTTCGAATGATTGTCACATAAGCGGTGACATAAAGGTAGAGAATTCGTGGTTTTCAGTCCAGAAAATTCTACGCAACAGAAACTGCAGATCATTTTGCCATTTCCGTTACGAAATTGCCGGCTTATTCATGCCTCCGAAAATAATAGAGGACGGTTTGCCTGGGTTATCTGCTAGCATAGTGAAAGGTGTTTGCTGCTGCAAGGGAGGTCTTGTTTGTTTTCGGTTCTAATCTCGATGGAGGCAGACTATCAGTAAAACAATTTTAAGAAATTCTCGCGCCCCCAATACGTTTTATTGCTACCTTTATTTTGTACTGGCGCCCTGTACATGTCGATATGAAACTGTTGTAGAATTTCATACTTGTTACTGCCTTTTTTCCGCTTCTGTCAATAACTGAATTGACTTAAGTGTGGCACTGGACGATTTTTAACTGAATTTCATTATGAATCTTCACGCATTGCTAAATTTACACATTTTCATGGTAGGTCAGCAACGGTAATCCAGTATGACTGGTCTGAAGGTTGACACAGACCGTTCCGCGGCAGAATGCGATTATATTTTGCTAATTCGTAACGATCTGGGATACTTTGTCGTCCTTAAACAATTACGTTATCTCGATAGTCACTAATCAGCATTAACATAGTCTTACACATGATTGAAAACAGTCTGACAAAGTTCGGATAGTTTTCCAATTTCACGCCTGTGCGTAGTATGTTGGTAGCACTTCGTCGCCTTGCCTGCTATGCTGTGTAGCAGACTTTGAAGCTGTGCGGATCAGCATAACGAAAAGGTGAGGGGTCTCGCTTGTTTTGTCCGCGACTGTACATGTATCACATTGGAAAAACCGAAATAAATGTTCAATCGTTCTGTATTTTAATTTAGAAAACCTACCTGTTACCAACTGTTCGTCTAAAATTGTGAGCCATATGTCTGTGACTTTTACAGCGCCATGTATCACAAAGCGAAGGAAGTGGTTCAACTAAAACATTCATATTTCTTTACGTACTACACGAATATGTAATAAGAATGGAGGTTTCTATTTAAAAAAAACGCAGTTGTTAACCGTTTGACCTATGGCAGCGCAACGTAGCGGGTCAACCATAGCGCCATCTGGTTTCCCCCTTCAAGCTAGACAAATTTCGTTCTTTGTAGTTTTTACGTTTGACGCTTATTTCATGAGATATTTGGCCCGGTCACGATCAATGGACCACCCTGTATATTATATGTATTAAAAATACCACTTATTAAGGAATTAGGTACCTAAAAACAAGCCAGTATTAGAATTCAACATTGTGTGAAAAATTCAAAGCAGTCGATCAAGAAATTTGGGACATTAATGTTTCTGAACAAACCAACGTTTACATTTTTATAACTTCCCCTTTTATTACATATTGTTGGACTTGTTGTTGTTGTAGTCTTCAGCCTGAAAGTGGTTGGATCAGCTCTCCGTGCTACTCTATCCTGTGCGACCCTCTTCACCTGTGGATAACTACTGCAACCTACATCTTTCTGAATCCGCTTACTATATTCATTTCTTGGTCTTCCTCTACGATTTGTACCCCACACTTCCCTCCGCGAGTACTAAACACTTCCCTCCACCAGTACTAAATTGGCGATCCCTTGACACATCAAAATGTGTCCTATAAACCGATCCGTCCTTTTGGTCAAGCTGTGCCTCCAATTTCTTGTCTCCCCAATTCTATTCATACTTCATCATTAGTTACGTGATCGACCCATCTATTCTTCAGCATATATTAAATATATACCATGTGGAGTTCCAACAGTTATATAAATATGCGTGAGTATGCAAATGCAGTGTTGTGTTATAATTTTGAATCAATCTGTGAAGAATTTTCGAAGATTCTCAATTCTGAAGAATCTAGCATTTACGTTTATGCACATAAAAGAAACTGTTAATGTTCCGAATCGAACTCTCTGAAAGGTTTTGATCGAACACACTGAAATTTTGACACAAAACTATGTTACTATTTACCTAATTATTATTATATTATTTTTACAAATTTAATAATAGGAAAACGTTATTACAAAAGTATCTCAAAAAGTTATGTATACCGTACCTAAAAACACGACTTTATTAGAATGCAACTTCGTGTCAAACTTTCAAAGCAATCGGTCAAGAACATTCGGAGATACATGATTTTGAACAAACAAACATTTAGATTTTTTTTATACAGATTCTTATGCGCTTTTCTCTAGTTTCAAAACTATGTTCGTATTTTGTGCATTTCTTCCCCCGAAAAACATTCCACACCTAAGAGTTGAGTGTACATACGAACAGTATGTCACTAAAAGACACTGGCTGTTACGCACTGAAGAACACAACATGCTGATAACATTCTGTTAGCAAGTATCTTTGTGTGTTCACACCACGTCAATTGAGAATCAGTATTCATTCCTAGAAATTTTATGTTTTATACAAGCTATAACGTTGCCATCTACATTTGATGTAACTGTCATTTTTTTCTCTCAAACTGAAATTCAAGTATTTGTTTCTTTATCTACATCTACATCTACGTGATTACCCTGCTATCGACAATAAAGTGCCTGACAGAGGGTTCAATGATCCACCTTCAAGATGTCTCTCTCTACCGTTCCACTCTCCAACGGCACGTGGGAAAAACCAGCACTTAAATTTTTCTATGTGAGCCCTGATTTTTCTTATTTTATGGTGATGATCATTCCTCCCTATGTAGGTGGTTGGCAACAGAATGTTTGCGCAATCTGAGGAGAAAACTGGTGATTGAAATTTCATGAGAAGATCCCGTCGCAACGGAAAACGCCTTTTGGTTTAGATATTGCCACTCCAATTCACGTATCATGTCTGTCACACTATCTCCCCTATTTCGCGATAATTCAAAACGAGCTGCCCTTCTTTGTACTTTTTCGATGTCATCCATCAGTCCCACCTGATGCGGATACCACACCGCACAGCTATACTCCAGAATAGGGCGGACAAGCGTGGTGTAAGCAGTCTCTTTAGTAGACCTGTTGCACCTTCTAAGTGTTCTGCCAATGAATCGCAGTCTTTGGTTTGCTCTACCCAGAATATTATCTATGTGATCGTTCCAATGTCGGTCATTTGTAACTGTAATCTCTATGTATTTAGCTGAATTTACAGCCTTCAGATTTGTGTTACATAACGCGTAATCGATATTTAGCTGATTTCTTTTGGTACTCATGTGAATAACTTCACACTTTTCTTTATTCAGGGTTAATTTCAACTTTTCGCGCCTCACAGATATCTTATGTAAATCATTCTGCAAGTCTTTTTGATCATCTGATGACATTACAAGACGGTTAATGACAGCATGATCTGTAAACAAACTAAGACGGCTACTCAGATTGTTTCCTCTGTCGTTAATATCGATCAGGAACAATAGAGGGCCTATAACACTTCCTTGGGGAACGCCGTATATTACTTCTGTTTTACACGATGACTTTCCATCTATTACTACGAACTGTGACCTTTCTCACAGGAAATCACGAATCCAGTCGCACAACTGAGGTGATACTCCGTAGGCACGCAGTTTGGTTAGAAGACGCTTGTGAGGAACGGTGTCGAAAGCCTTCTGGAAATCTAAAAATATGGAACCAATTTGACATCCCTTGTCGATAGCGCTTATTACTTCATGAGTATAAAGAGCTAGTTGTGTTTCACAAGAATGAAGTTCTCTGAATCCGTGCTGACTATGTGTCAATAAATAGTTTTCTTCGAGGTACTTCATAATGTTCGAATACAGCATATCTTCCAAAACCCTAACGCAAATCGACGTTAGTGATATAGGCCTGTAATTCAACGGATTACTCCTACTTCCCTTTTTGGGTATTGGTGTGACTTGAGCATTTTTCCAGTCTTAAGTACGGATCTTGCTGTGAGCGAGTGGTTGTATATAATTGCAAATTATGGAACTATTTTATCAACATACTCTGAGAGGAACTGACTGGTATACAATGTGGACCGGAGGCCTTGCCTTTATTAAGTGATTTAAGCTGCTTTGGAACACCGAGGATATCTACTTCTATGTTTCTCATCCACGCAGTTGTCCTTGATTGGAATTTAGGAATATTTACTTCGTCTTCTTTGGTGAAGGAGGTTTGGAAAACCGTGTTTAATAATTGTGCTTAGTGACACTGTCATCAGTGAATTCACCGTTGTTATCGCGCAGGGAATGTATTGATTGCGTCTTGCCACTAGTGTGCTTTATGTATGACCAGAACCTCTTTGGATTTTCTGCCGGATTTCGAGACAGAATTTCGTTGTGGAAATTATTAAAAGCATCTCGCATTGAAGTACGTGCTAATTTCGAACTTCTGTAAAACTCTGCCAATCTTGGGGATTTTGCGCTGTTTTAGATTTGGCATGCTTTTTTCGTTGCTTCTGCAACAACGATCTGACCCATTTTGTGTACCATGGGGGATCAGTACCATCACTTATTAATTTATGTGGTATACATCTCTCAATTGCTGTCAATACGCTCTCTTTGAAAACATTCCACAACTTTTCTACACTTACTTGATCAGATCGGAAGGAGTGAAGACTGTCTCTTAAAAAGGCTTTAAGAGCATTTTTATCAGCTTTTTTAAATAGATATACTTTGCGTTTCTTTTTGATGGTTGTAGTTGTTACGGTATTCAGCCTAGCAGCAACTGCCCTCGTTCTTTGTAGTTTTTTCGTTTGACGCTTATTTCATGAGATATTTCGCCCGGTCACGATCAATGGACCACCCTGTATATTATATTTATTAAAAATACCACTTATGAAAGAATTAGGTACCTAAAAACAAAACAGTATTATAATTCAACATTGTGTGAAAAATTCAAAGCAGTCGATCAAGAAATTTGGGACATTAATGTTTCTGAACAAACCAACGTTTACATTTTTATAACTTCCCCTTTTATTACATATTGTTGGACTTGTTGTTGTTGTAGTCTTCAGCCTGAAAGTGGTTGGATCAGCTCTCCGTGCTACTCTATCCTGTGCGACCCTCTTCACCTGTGGATAACTACTGCAACCTACATCTTTCTGAATCCGCTTACTATATTCATCTCTTGGTCTTCCTCTACGATTTGTACCCCACACTTCCCTCCGCGAGTACTAAACACTTCCCTCCACCAGTACTAAATTGGTGATCCCTTGACATATCAAAATGAGTCCTATAAACCGACCAGTCCTTTTGGTCCAGCTGTGCCAAGGCGAGGGGTCTCGCTTGTTTTGTCCACGACTGTACCTTTGTGAACCATTTATTTCTGAGAACGCATGCTGTTACAGCGTGATTACCTGTAAATACCACATTAATGCAATAAATGCTCAAAGTAAATAATAAATGTCGTGTGACTTGGGCCTCTTCGAGTAGACCATTCGCCAGGTGCAGGTCTTTCGATTTGAAATGATGATGTTTAGGATAACAAAACACCCAGTCCCTGAGCGGAGAAAATCTCTAAACCAGCCGGAAATCGAACCCAGGCCCTTAGGATTGACATATTGGCGCGCTGACCACTCAGCTACCGGGGGCGGACAATGCTCAAAATGATGTCTGTCAACCTCAATGCATATGGCAATACGTGTAACGACATTTCTCTCAACAACGAGTAGTTCGCCTTCCGTAGTGTTCACACATTCATTGACAATGCGCTCACGCATGTTGTCAGGCGTTGTCGGTGGATCACGATTGCAATTATACTTCAACTTTCCTCACAGAAAGAAATTAGGGGACGTCAGATCTGGTGAACGTGAGGGCCAATCCACCTGTCATGAAATATGCTATTCAGTACCGATTCAAGCGCATGCGAGCTATGTGCCAGACATCCATCATGGAAGTACATCGCCATTGTGTCATGTAGTGAAACATCTTGTAGTAACATCGGTAGAACATTACGTAGGAAATCAGCATATATTGCAACATTTACATTGCCATCGATAATATGGGGGCCCATTATCCTTCCTCCCATAATGCCGTACCATACACTAACCCGCCAAGGTCGCATATGTTCCACTTGTCGCAGTCATCGTGGATTTTCCGTTGTCCAATAATGCATATTATGCCGGTTTACGTTACCGCTGTTGGCGAATGGCGCTTCGTCGCTAAATAGAACGTGTGCAAAATATCTGTCATCGTCACGTAAGTTCTCTTATGCCCAGTGGCAGAAACGTACACGACGTTCACAGTCGTCGCCGTGCAATTCCTGGTGCATAGAAATATGGTACGAGTGCAATCGATGATGATGTAGCATTCTCAACACAGACGTTTCGGAGATTCCCGATTCTCGCGCAGTTTGTCTGCTACTGATGTGCGAATTAACCATGACAGCAGCTAAAACACCTACTTGGGCATAATCACTTGTTGCAGGTCGTGGTTGACGTTTCACATGTGGCTGAACACTTCCTGTTTCCTTAAATAACGTAACTATCCGCAGAACGGTCCAGACACTTGGATGATGTCGTCCAGGATACCGAGCAGCATACATAGCACGCGTCCGTTTGGCATTTTGATCCCAATAGCCATACATCAACACGATATCGACCTTTTCTACAATTGGTAAACGTGAAACGTCCCCTTAGCAAAATTGTGCAAGATTGTGCTTAAACTGACACATATTATTTTTAGCGCAACGCATTCTGACTTTCAAAAATCCCAACGAAAGAATGGCCCTGACTAACATTAACGTATACCTTTCACAAATCGCTTACCTCACAAAAATCTTGGTTACTCGAACTACTGCAACACAGCGAGCGCCACTACTGCCAGCTAAATAAAAGATTCAAACTACAGAAGGCACTAACTACTGATAGGCATAGTTACAAATGAAAGATTTTAATAGAGAACAAACAATGTATTTACCTTAATAGTCATAATATATATAGCAGTTCATGACATCCAGTCTTACAAATTTCAAAACTCCGCCATCTCTCTCCACACGTCCACAGCTGCTGGCGGCTCACCTCCAACTGCGCAACGCTACGCGCTGTTAACATCCAGCTGCCCAACACTACAATGGCGAGTATTACAACAATGCCAACCAGCCACTGACTGCACACAGCACAGCCAGTGATTTTTCATACAGAGCGCTATGTGGCGTTACCAATAAAAAAACTTAAACAGCCTACTTACAAACGGTTCCGCACTGACGGAATGTTACGTGATACAACGTACTTATACGTTTGTGACTATTACAGCGCCATCTGTTACAAAGCGAAAAACGTGGTCCAGTTAAAACATTCATATTTCTTTACGTACTACACAAATATGTAATAAAAATAAGGGCTCCTATTTACAAAAAAAAGGCAGTTGATCTCCGTTTGACCTATGGCAGCGCCATCTAGCAGGGCAACCATAGCGTCATATGGTTTTCCCCTTCAAGCTAGACGAGTTTCGTTCTTTGTAGTTTTTTCGTTTGATGCTTACTTCGTGAGATATTTGGCCGGATCACTATCAATGGACCACCCTGTACAAATACATAAACGTAATATATTAAGAGAAAACATTGTTACCAAAAATCTCAAACGTATCTTTCCGATTTACTTCGAATTTTTAATTTGTCTGTCTCGGATGGTGACATCCAATGATACCACATTCGACCCCGTGCGTGAGTGGCGGGGGCAACTTTGAAATCTACAGTGGTAACCCTCATTCTTTGTTGCTTATTACGATTCTATGGCAAAATCTACAGACGTTTTGTTTGAAGTATTTTCATCGTTTCGCCGCAGGTGGTTTGTAATCCTAAAAACAGAAATGGGTACACAATCGTAATTTACGACATGCTACTCGATAGCCCTTGAATATCCATTGGCACATGAGACCCCATCTCCGTGCTGCGAGGGTAGAGCAGGAGAGTTTCTCATACCTTCTAACTGGGAACCCCATTCGCAACGTAGTACTCCTCCGTCATATCGAATATGGGACTACTCGACGCGCCACTGTGCCCTGGCTCGACACGAACGCTACTCTACATTTCCTTTTTCAAACGTAATACCACCAACTTCAACAGACCTAGTGGTTCGGTTTTTAAATGACCGTACACAGGAAAGAAGCAAATTTGCGGGAATGTCAGCATAGGCATTTGTGATGCGGTCGACCATGTCTTCACGGCCTGTTGACACTTACTGGTTCACCTTATCTTTTAAATATCCACACAGAACGAAATGCAGTGACGTCACATCCGGCGACTTGGCGGGCCAGTTAATAGAGCCACCTCTGCCGATCCACTGACCAGTGTAAACACGGTCTAAAACTTCCCGGGCTTCAATTGCATAATGCGTTGGGCAACTGTCAAGCTGAAACCACATACGTTGTCGAACGTCCAGGGCAACATCCTACAGTAGTACCGGTAGTTCCTGTTCCAAAAGCGTTCGATATTTGTGTCCATTCAACGTGCCATCGATAAAATACGGACCATTGTGTTTGTTCCCCATGATGCCACCCAATACGTAAACCGACCAAAGGCGTTGATGGTTAACTTTCCGTTGCCAGTTGGGATTGTCTGCACCCTAGTAACGCACATACGACGGTTAATGCTACCAAGGTTTGTGAGTGTACATTCATCGGAAAATAATATCTTGTCATCTTGTCAAAGAACATGGGGGGTGGGGGAGGTCGTTTGCATTTGTTCACGTGCCCATTCATAAAACACTAGCAAATAGTGGAAACCGGTGCCAGGAAGATCTTGATGCAGCGACACATGGTATGGATGATACTTATGACGATTCAGTATTGTGACAATACTACCTACGGAAATAGGAATCGCGGTGTAATTGAAGGGCTTTTATCCTTGGGGTGTGAAGCACTGCCGCTAGTATAGCTATCTCATTAGTTTCTCCTGTAACATGTTTGCTACGTTTTCCTTTCGCCGGTCTGTACGCTGCCATCACACATAAAAGCGTTCACAATCCTGTAAAAGAACGAACAAGAGCGAGCTTTCTCTGGAAAACGCTAGACATACAAGGCAACTTCAACCTCAACGTTTCTCATACATTCTCCGTAAATCAGGATTATTCCAATTTTTTCTTCAGTAGTTGCAAACATTCATCGTCCACTTCCACATCTGTTCTCCAAATGACAGGTAGGTGTGCTGGCAATAAGCACTGCGCAAGTATTGTAACGTTTAGAGCCGCTATCTGTTCTTCATCTGCACTCTACGTAAGCTCCAATGGCAGCGTACTGCCTGTCGTGATAGGTCGTAGTTTGCACCACTGCAACGAATGCGCGATGAGTGACTCCCCCGTTTGGAATGTCGGAGGAAAACGAAGTTGCGAATGGGCTGTCTCATTATAGGGTATGACATACAGTCCTGTTCCACCTTCGCACGTGCCTTTGGATATTCAAGGGCCATTGAGTAGCACGTCATAAATTACGATTGGCTACCCATTTCCATTCCTCGGGCAGCGCCGTTTGTGGCAAAACGAAGGAAACGCTTCAGACAAAACGTATGTGGATTTTGCCATAGGACAGTAATCTGCAATAAAAGGATGGGGATTACCTTTGAATATTTCAAACTTGCCGCCCACGCACGGTGTGGAGTGGTGGGTCGAGAGTGGTATCGTTTTTTGTCGCCCTCAGAGACAGACAAATTGGAATTTCAACTTTTTTAGATCAGATGTGTAGTTTTCGAGGAATTTCAATGTCTTCAGTTACAATGAACACCCTGTGAAATGTTGTTAGCAAACACAAAAGTTGTATTTCTTGGTTTATGATTAGAATAATTCTACAGAATATGAATTTGCAATAACAATAAACAAGACTCAAAATCAGAGTGAGAATGGAAGAGGAGATGGACAGAAAGGTTAGAAGGAAATGTAGAAGGAAAACGAGAAGGGAGGAGATGGAGAGAGATGGGGGCAGGAGGGGATGGAGAGAGAGGGAAGGAAAAGATGGACACAGAGAGAGGAGGAGAGGTGACGGACAGAGAGAGTGGGAAGGAGGAGGAGATGGACAAAGAAAGTGGGATTGGGAGCTGGACAGGGACAGGGGAAAGAGGGAGATAAGGACGTGTGTCTATTTTCCATACATATTAGAAACGTGTGCTTTCCATTTTCTCTCTTTTTCATTCAAGCGGACTGAGCCACAGCAAAGCGTGATCATTTACAGCCAGTAATAATAAAAAATAGTAGTCGAACTCACTGTTTAGATCTCTTCAAAACACTGGAGATTTCAACTACATTATGTGAGTACAATTACCAATTGGCTGTCCACATCAAAAATCAGGTTCATAATAGCTACACAAACAGTTCTGTCTACAATCATAAAACCAGGTCTACAATGGGCTTGCATTTGCACAGAAAAAATGAATATGAGTCTCACAGCAGCATTTTTTATCAAAGAACATCACTGTACAATAAATTTCAAAAGAGATTACTAAAAGGAACTTATTTAAAAAGGCAGTTGTTAAGCAATACATTCTGTACGGTGAGGGATTACATAGACAACACAGTAGATATGTGTCCAAAAATGTAACACATATTTATAATAGTAGTGATAATAAATCTCTATCAATCCATATAACACTTTCATACTATTGTTTTCCATTTGTTTTTTCTTTTCTTGTTTTGTCTTTTCCTTATTTTTAAGCCATCCAATATATAATACTAACAGATTTCCTACTTCTGGTCTCAATATCTTGCTTATTATAGAGAAATGTTGACTCAGTTTTTCAGTCTAGCAAATGAGAAGTTGCGGTACACAAAATGGAAACCATTGTCTTGACCTCAGCTGATTATGTCGTGTAACGTTATGAAATAATGTGTGTATGGTGTGTGTACTGTGTGCAGTGACTGGGAGTGAGAAATGAATGAACAGTATAGCACTAGCCTATTACATTATTAATTAACTTATTTGCAAAACATTACTGTACACAAGGGATAAACGGAATGAGATAACACTGTTTTCAACAGGCTGGCCTTGTAATCTGGAGTATGGAAGCTTCATCCTCCTGCCATCCTGATTGGGGTTGTACGTGGCTTCCCTAAATTACTTCAGGTAGATGCTGGGATAGTTCCTACATTAAGGCCACACTTTTCCATGGCGTAGTTGGTCCAGACATCCTCTTCATGGATGATAATGCCAAAGTCGCAATGTGGTGCTCAGGGGAAATTATTTTCCCATATAAAGATACCCACGATGGAGTTGGAATGAGGTCTCGGGAATTTAGTTGTCAAGAATATGGCGGGAATCCATTGTGGAAGAAAATGAAGTCCGTCGGCTGTCATCAGCACCCAAGGCGTTTTCCAGATTTCCACACACCTCTCTTTTGCTCCCAAACACGCCTTGCGAAAATACCATGACTATAAATTCAAAGAAATTCGAAAGAGGCTAGTTTTCACACGACCCCATCGCTGAATAGAGCAGGAAATGGGAGACAATATAGTGGTACCAGAAGCACCCTTCGCATTACTCCGTAATTTATGCACAGTTTAGGTGTGAGAACTGGGAAAAAAGGAATCTAGCGGCAGCTAGTGCGTGTTTGTGGGGTGAATACATCATGTTATGAGGCGTAATGCTTGATTGAGCTGTGTGTCAGTCACTTTAGTGTGTGTGTGTGTGTGTGTGTGTGTGTGTGTGTGTGTGTGTGTGTGTGTGTGTGTGTGCACTGTTTAACCAAGTGGAATAGCAATATTCTGCGACTCAGTATCAAAGAACTAGATAGGACGAACTGAGGGCTGTTGCAGTGGCACCCCAAGCGGTTTCTGTTAACTTCTGAAGTATATTCTTATAAGTTTTTATTTGAGCTGACATTTTCCAGAGATTTATTTTGTATGTCAAAGATTTGTCTAGGATTACTTCTAGGTATTTTTGAGTGTTGCAGTATTGGAACTCTTGGTCCCTAACTGTGAAGGTAGGTTTGAAGTCTGCTTGTTTATTTCGTACGTGGAAAGTTGATACAACGGTCTTTTGAGGATAGGGTCGGAGAGAGTTACGTTTGAAGTATTCATCCAACGTCTTCTGGTCTGGTGTTAATGTTGGTCCAGCTTCACTAGAGCGGTCAGAGCAATATCATCACCATAGACAAATTTCCTGGACTTCGTTTCTGGGTTAAAACAGAACGTTGTGAGACACCATAATATATTTTGTGAACTCTGCTTTTAGATTTCTCTGAGAACTCATGGAAGTATCTGTTGTTCAGCATGTTACCAATTAGAGTGGATAGTTTACAAACCTAATGACACTGATGTATCTACGCATATGTCACGCCAGACAGTATCATAGGCTGCCTAAAAAGATGCCAATGTTTATCTTTTGCTTCTGGAAGCCATTTTAGATAGGAATTGCTATTGCTAGCACCTGTTCCCCACATACTCTTCCTCGTCTAGGGCCAGCTTGCTCTACTGGGATGTATTTGCTGGTGGCTGAACAGATTCTATTATGACTGAGCCTCACCAGAAGCCTGGGCGTCACACTATGGAGTTCAGTGGGGCGGTAGTTTTCAACTTTGGTTGGATATTTGTTAGGCTTTAGTACTGCAATAATCTTAGGTTTCTTGAAGAGCGGTGGCAGATGAACTGAGTCTAACAAGGAACCTCTTGAGTGTGAGGTCGCAGTATGCCAATGATGTTTAGGCGTAAACATCACTGGCCTTATGCGACCTCGCACTCATGAGGTCTTTGCTGGTGTCAGTTATCTACCACATCTGCCGACCGCTGTGGCCGAGCGGTTCCCGGCGCTTCAGTCTGGAACCGCGCGACATGCTACGGTCGCAGGTTCGAATCCCGCCTCGGGCATGGATGTGTGTGATGTCCTTAGGTTGGTTAGGTTTAATTAGTTCAAAGTTGTAGGGGACTGATGACCTCAGATGTTAAGTCCCATAGTGCTCAGAGCCATCTGCCACCTTTCTTCAACGTTCCCACATATTATCTAGCATGCAACCGCAATTCTGGCTGCTAATGGTAGCTGGGGCGGGACAGTAGGTAACTAGTGATACAGCGCAGCATGAGGTTACCAAGCGTAGTTGAACTGCTTAGTCGACGAGTAACTCACAATAGTGCTACAGTAATAGTGGTATTGATACAAAGCAGGGCAACGGCAACGATAAACAAAGCAAACACTGCATTATATCTATAACAGCTGCCAAAGTTGTCATTTCGTCAGAAAGGAACCCAAGGAATTTCTCAGAGTGAGGAAGAAGTGGCAGATGAAATATCAGCGTCTCCGCAAGATGAGTCAGTGGAATGTGTGGTGTCGTATATGCTCGAATGTACGTACAACGAACATGAGAAGTACAATGACGACGATACGTGCTTAACAAGTAGATGTGATTTTCTAGCAGATGTCGAGCCATATAGTTCATCATTCTTGTCGTACAGGGAGCAACAAATCGTGTCTCCAGTGAAACGCAGTAAAGGATAATCGTTGTCCAAGGAACGAGTGCTAAACACAACTACGTACATGTCAGATCATCCGCTGGCTAATAAAACAGTTATGAGCACATTTCGAATAAGTCCGCAGCAATATGACAGTGGAGTGCATCAGAAAAACTACGGATATTCAAGGGAGGAAAGGCGCACTTGTTACAAAAACTGGTGTATGCGCGTTTCAAGAATGCTCGATACAGTTTGCAGTATGTGAATGATAGTGACCTACTACGTTTTCAAGAATGCTCGATACAGTTTACAGCATGTGAATGATAGTGACCTACTACGTTATGCACATCAAGTTGCTCGCGACATAGATTACAGTGATTTCAAGCAAGGCAGTGTATGGCTGCGTTACTTCAAACAGTGTTACAGAATTGGAGGGTGTAAGATAACGAAATTTTCAACAAAGCTTCAACTTGACGGTGCTTAGCAAACCGCGGAATCCGCCCTAAAATTTGTAGATGAGATAAACAAATGTATCCCATCGTTCAGCAAGGAATTTGTTTTCAACTCTGATCAATCGGGGTCAGAAGAGGAAATGTATGTGAAAGGAACCCTGGAAATGAGAGATACCAGCAAATTTCTATCAAGATCAGTTAACATCAGTACCTTATCGCGTTGGTATACAATTATGCCGACTGTTACTCTGCATGGTAAACTGAACGGAAAGCTATTTATTGTGCTGCTAGAAGCTAGAAGTGCTCTGTCCCTTACGATTCTTTCTCGTGTGCGTGATCTTTCAAGGTCAGTACGGAATATTTACGTCAGGGCAAGTGGGGAAATGGGCATAAAAGAACTCCATCTATGGCATGAGCACTGCATTTGGCCAAGAGTGGTCAAAATAACTTACTTTTGCTTCATTCCTGGTAGGTGTATAAAAATTGTACCCCTTTAGCGCAAACTATCTCTCCTGAAAAGAGTCATTAGCAGCTAATATTTTTCCTGTCATAATTGTTAACACAAAACTATCAGATGAGCGTTATTAAAGATTTAAATTGCGATCTAGCACTTTGAAAATAAGGTGTTCATCCATTTGAGAGTAGCAGGATCACAGTGCAACAGAAGCCCAAGGTGAATACCATCCATGGCTGCTGCCTTCCTAGATTTTCGGTTCTTTATAGCTTCTATAGCATCTGCCAATTTAAATGCGGTGGAAAAGTCAGATGCTTCTGAAGCTGAAGCCGAAGGTGTCTAACTTCTCTGTTGATTTGTTTATCTCTTGTTGACTTGGAGATGGAGATCATGTAATTGGCCAAATCTAAATTTATGTTACACTTTTGTCAGATGGTGATGCTTGCTGTATCCAGGTTTATTATTAAGGACCAGGCGAAGCAATCGTTTCTTTCCATCTGTTTTGTCTGCTCTCATTTATTAACTGTAGAAGGTCGGAGGCAGTAACAGGATCACCACTGTCTTCGGATATCTTGATACACCTTTCAATGTCTTCATTCCAGCTGGAAATGCATTTTTGGCGATAGTCTTGTGAGTTAACGGGCATTGCGCTCTCATGTAAATATATGGCCGAAAGAGTCAAACTACAGGAACTGTGAAACGAACCCTGTCGTCCAAGACCGTGTTCCACAAAGAGTGCAGATTCATCACCAGTTGGGGAAACTCATAGGCGTCTATTGAGGCCTAAACGCTCTTGTGCGAGTGAGACAGACGAGAACCTACGTCATAGGGAAACCCAGTAGAAGGCGTTGTGGTCAAGCAGACGTAGCAGTGTTAAATACTGCTGACCTAACATCGGCCATGAAGGGAAACATTTATGAAATCTATTTAAATCTGTAGTAATGCAGGGAATCAAGCCACAGTAGTTTTAATCTGCCATCCTCCATAAATTTTCATGGTAATACCAATAAAATTTGAATATTGACCAAATCTATAATAGTATAGAATTTACTGTTAAAGCGAAATTAACAAGTTTTGTAACAAAGACCTGAATGCCAAAATCTGAACGCTTTGGTCGATCTTAAACATCGACATTTCATATAGCATCGCATCTTGAAAATGACAAACGTTGTAAATATCAGCTCTATAACTTTATTTGTTTGAAAGATATAGTAAATTTAAATTATAAGTATTTTCAGTTAAGCATCAGATCATCATTGTCTCCACACAGAATACATTGAACGATGACAGCATGACACCTTATTGAATCATGAGGTAATAGAATATTGGTTGTAAGGTTAAGTGTATAATACTTACTTTTGTTCTTTATTTATCTGAAAGAACATTGGTGCAAGGCTACTGGTCGTGACATTCAGAGTTAAGAAGGAAATTGTATTGGTTTTATGTAAAAGAATTTTACGTTCATGACGTAATGGATATTATTGTTACTTTATTTAAATATGTTAAAATGGATAATAATGTAGAATAAGCTGTAGCTAATCAGATGGACGGCTTCAGGAAAGGGAACTGCACTAGTCAGTTGAGCGAGGATATTCGGCGCGTGGGAAACGCGGCCGGGGACGGACAGTGCTGGTGCAGAAGCGAAAGTAGACAGTTCAGCTGAGGACACCAAAGGGACAGTTAGGGTGCAGACGCGAAAGCGGACGGTCGGGCTTTAGGCGGCTAGGAAGTGAAATAACATAGAAAATTACGCGTTGTGTGGTATCGCGGGACTCTAACATTTAGTTTAGATAACTTGTATTTCGTGATGAGATTGTGATGATCGAACAGTGTCAAATGGATATGTGCGCGAGTGTAACGGTAACTCTAGTTACGATCACTTTCGCTATTAGTTTGCTTTCTGAATAAACGTTATTCTAACCAGATAACAACTTTGTGGCCTACATGATTTGTTGTTGTTGTTGTTGTTGATGTAGTCTTCACTCCTGAGACAGGTTTGATTAAGCTCTCCCATGCTACTCTATCCTGTGCAAGCTTCTTCATCTTCCAGTACCTACTGCAACCAACAGCCTTCTGAACCTGATTAGTGTATTCATCTTTTGGTCTCACTCTACTATTTTTACCCTCCAAGCTGCCCTCCAAAGCTAAATTTGTGATCCCTTGATGCCTCAGAACCAACCGGTCCCTTCTTCTTGTCATGTTGTGCCACAAATTCCCCTTTTCCCCAATTCTTTTCTATACCTCCTCATTAGTTATGTGATCTACCCGTCTAATCTTCAGCATTCTTCTGTAGCACCACATTTCGAAAGCTTTTTGTCTAAACTATTTATCGTCCATGTTTCACTTCCATACATGGCTACACTCCATACAAATACTTTCAGAAACTACTTCATGACACTTAAACCAATACTCGATGTTAGCAAATTTCTCTTCTTCAGAAACGCTTTCCTTGCCATTGCCAGTCTACATTTTATATCCTCTCTACTTCGACCATCATCAGTTATTTTGCTCACAAATAGCAAAACTTCTTTACTATTTTAAGTGTCTCATTTCCTAATCTAATTCCCTCAGCATCACCCGACTTAATTCGACTACATTCCATTATCCTCGTTTTGCTTTTGTTGATGTTCATCGTACATCCTTCTTTCAAGACACTGTCCATTCCGTTCAATTGCTTTTCCAACTTCTTTGCTGTCTCTGACAGAATTGCAATGTCATCGGCGAACCTCAAAGTTTTTATTTCTTCTCCATGGACTTTAATACCTACTCCGAACTTTTCTTTTGTTTCCTTTACTGCTTGCTCAATATACAGATTGAATGGCATCGGGGAGTGGCTGTGTCACTTCCTTCCCAACCGCAGCTTCCCTTACATGTCCCTCTAGTCTTATAACTGCCATCTGGTTTCTGTACAAATTGTAAATAGCCTTTCGCTCCCTGTATTTTACCCCTGCCACCTTTAGAATTTGAAAGAGAGTATTCCAGTCAACATTGTCAAAAGCTTTCTCTAAGTCTACAAATGCTAGAAACATAGGTTTGCCTTTCCTTAATCTTTCTTCTAAGTTAAGTCTTAAGGTCAGTATTGCCTCACGTGTTCCAACATTTCTACGAAATCCAAACTGATCTTCCCGAAGGTCGGCTTCTACCAGTGTTTCCATTCGTCTGTAAAGAATTCGCGTTAGTATTTTGCAGCTGTGACTTATTAAACTGATAGTTCGGTAATTTTCAAATCTGTCAACACCTAGTTTCTTTGGGATTGGAATTATTATATTCTTCTTGAAGTCTGAGGATGTTTCACCTGTCTCATACATTTTGCTCACCAGATGGTAGTTTTGTCAGGACTGGCTCTCCCAAGGCCGTCAGTAGTTCTAATGGAATGTTGTCTATTTATGCGGCCTTGTTTCGACTCAGGCCTTTCAGTGCTCTGTCAAATTCTTCACGCAGTATCTTATCTCCCATTTCATATTCATCTACATCCTCTTCCATTTCCATAATATTGTCCTCTAGTACATCGCCCTTGTATAGACCCTCTACATGCTCCCCCTGGAAATGTCTTACAATTTAAAACCTGGTTCCTAAATCTCTGTCTTACCATTATATAATCTATCTGATACCTTCCACTATCTCCAGGATTCTTCCGTGTATACAGCCTTCTTTTATGATTCTTGAACCAATTGTTAGCTATGATTAAGTTATGCTCTGTGCAAAATTCTACCAGACGGCTTCCTCTTTCATTTCTTACCCCCAATCCATTTTCACCTACTATGTTTCCTTCTCACCCTTTTCCTACTGTCGAATTCCAGTCACCTAGACTATTAAATTACTACCTGATTAATTTATTTTATCTCATCATACATTTCATCAATTTCTTCGTCATTGGCAGAGCTAGTTGGCATATAAACTTGTACTACTGTAGTAGGCGTAGGCTTCGTGTCTATCTTGGCCACAATAATGCGTTCACTATGCTGTTTGTAGTAGCTTACCCGCACTCCTATTTTTTTATTCATTATTAAACCTACTCCTGCATTACCCCTATTTGATTTTGTATTTGTAACCCTGTATTCACCTGACCAAAAGTCTTGTTCGTCCTGCCACCGAACTTCACTAATTCCTACTATAATCCATTTCCCTTTTTAAATTTTCTAACCTACCTGCCCGATTAAGGGATCTGACATTCCAAGCTCCGATCCGAAGAACGCCAGTTTTCTTTCTCCTGATAACGATCTCCTCTTGAGTAGTCCCCGCCCGGGGATCCGAATGGGGGACTATTTTACCTCCGGAATATTTTACCAAAGAGGACACCATCGTCATTTAACCAAATAGTAAAGCTGCATGCCCTCGGGAAAAATGACGGCTGTAGTTTCCCCTTGCTTTCAACCGTTCGCAGTACCAGCACGGCATGGCCGTTTTGGTTAGTGTTACAAGGTCAGATCAGTCAATCATCCAGACTGTTGCCCCTGCAACTACTGAAAGGCTGCTGCCCCTCTTCAGTTGAACCACGCGTTTGTCTGGCGTCTCAACATTTACCCCTCCGTTGTGGTTGCACCTACGGTACAGCCATCTGTATTGCTGAGGCACGCATGCCTCCCCACCAACGGCAAGGTCCATGGTTCATGGGGGCGGGGGGGAGTGATGGCACCAATCCATGTTAAATATACGTGCAACTGAGAGTAGACTGTATCTGTTCAAAGAATTTATGTTCAGTATATTTTACAACAGAGGCAGGAGGAATGCACAAGCTGATAACAGAATTAACTGTAGCATATAGAACCTGTTTTCATCGTCAAAGCAGACTGTACTATTTGTTGAGAGGTTATATGCAGAATTACAGTAATTATCACAAGAATGAATCTGGTAGCCATTTTTTGTTATTAGTATCTCATGAACTGAGACCTATTTGCGTTAAGTAAGGATATTTAAATTGATTTTCGCGCCCAGACGATTCCTTGGGGTGGTACCTCGCATGTGTGCATTATTTCTCCTTAAAATATGAGGTCAAATTACTGATGTTGACGTGTAATAGGACACCTCAAATTCCCTCCTAAATCGTTTATATAGATTAAGAATTCCAGGGGACCTAGAGCACTTCCTTGGGAAACCCCAGATACTACTTCTCTTTCACTAGATGACTCCCCATTAATTATGAACCATATGCTCAGTCAGTTTCTTTAAAGGTGTGGAAGATCTCTCTCGGTTTGCTAATAATTTCTGAACCGTGCGTTTTCAATTTCAGACATTACTTAACCCAGCAGTGGTCGCGCATTAAAAAAAATTAGAAAATGGTCGCATGCAGTTACATTGGTATGCCAGTTTCTCAAATAAAAAGGAAGATCTCGAATTTTGAAAAAAATTATTGATTGATTTGTGTGTTGACCGAAGTAATTTTAATTAAAAATTATCAAAAAAATAAACACATTTCCTCATATTTGAAAAAACAACAAAATTTTAGGAGTAGGCCTAGGTCATAAGTTAAATGAAATGACATCATTGGCTTTGATTGTGTTTAAAACATTACTTATTCCGAAAAATGCCGATCTAATCATTTTGCAACAAGACATATGGACAATGACGGAATGAATGGGAAAAATAAATTTATAACATTTATTACACACTTTTTGGGTACTCCAATTTTGTATTCTTCTGTGGTCGTAGCAGTGAACCATAGAATTCCGTATGCCATTCCAGAGATTGATGGCTTATTTTCTGCTTGAGGAATGACAAGAAAGTCTTATTTTGAAAGACAGTCTTCGTTGTAACATTTTTATTCTTATCATCCGTGGACCAGAGATTTCATCAAAGTCAGAGACGTGTCGACAAGAAAATCTCGACGTCGAACACAACATGGTTTTGCAAACTCTGATCTAATCATTTTGCAACAAGACATATGGACAATGACGGAATGAATGGGAAAAATAAATTTATAACATTTATTACACACGTTTTGGGTACTCCAATTTTGTATTCTTCTGTGGTCGTAGCAGTGAACCATAGAATTCCGTATGCCATTCCAGAGATTGATGGCTTATTTTCTGCTTGAGGAATGACAAGAAAGTCTTATTTTGAAAGACAGTCTTCGTTGTAACATTTTTATTCTTATCATCCGTGGACCAGAGATTTCATCAAAGTCAGAGACGTGTCGACAAGAAAATCTCGACGTCGAACACAACATGGTTTTGCAAACTCTGATCTAATCATTTTGCAACAAGACATATGGACAATGACGGAATGAATGGGAAAAATAAATTTATAACATTTATTACACACGTTTTGGGTACTCCAATTTTGTATTCTTCTGTGGTCGTAGCAGTGAACCATAGAATTCCGTATGCCATTCCAGAGATTGATGGCTTATTTTCTGCTTGAGAAATGACAAGAAAGTCTTATTTTGAAAGACAGTCTTCGTTGTAACATTTTTATTCTTATCATCCGTGGACCAGAGATTTCATCAAAGTCAGAGACGTGTCGACAAGAAAATCTCGACGTCGAACACAACATGGTTTTGCAAACTCACTGAAGGCGCTAAGTTTCAGAAGATCATAAAATAGAGTAAAAGGCCATCTTCTAGAAACTGACGTTGGCGGTCACCAGTACAATCAAATCCGAAAGTTCTGATAAATTTAAATCTATGCTCACACACAGTAAAACAAATTACATCAATTCCAATCTATTTTATGTGATGAAATATTTGCCTAGTGCTCAATCGGTTTATTTTCAGCTCCACAGTCATCAAAATAATGACAATAAACTCCTTTCTTTCAGTTTCATCTGTATGTTTAACTTCTCTCTCTATCTCTCTAGAATATTTATTCTTGTTAATGCCCATTTTTATGTTTGTATATTTGGTTATAAAACGGATGATATTATCGTCCAAGTAAATTGGCCAGGTGCATGTAGGACTTGTGCTCTGAGGGCTCTGTGCAAACTTAATTATGTATACAGACAACTCATTCATCCCGGAAAACGAGTATCTCGATGATTTTTGCCTGTTATTGACATTGATACTGGCAAGATACCAATCCAGTGAATTTCAAGACTTTCGAGAATGTTTCAAATGTGAAGTTGGGTAACAAATGGAAAAAATATTTTTGAGCGATACAATTAGGAATTAATACTTTTCGGATTTTTTTCTTCAGTTGCACTCCTTTGCTTCTTGGCAAATTTCGTGATTCTAGGGCAACAGGATGTACCCTAGGTTTTAACGAGTGAGTTCTAGAGTATCAAAATATATGATATAAATGGCTTAAATGGCAATATCTTTTGATAGCACTGTCTTAAAAGCTTACATTTATTGCACACCCAAAGACCTATACACCTTGGTATATGACATAAATTTGAACGTGATACATCTACACTTTCCTGGGGACGAGAGATCTTAAGAAATGTACAGACAGAGAAAGCGTTGGATACCAAACACCAAAAAAAGTTTCTCATGTGATATAATCACATGATTAACAATTTTCGGAATTTTTCTTGAATTTTACAGTGAAACTTTACTTCTTGCCAAATTTCTTGATTCTAGGTGAGCAGGAAGTACCCTATACGTTTTGATGAGTGAGTTTACGAGAATCAAAATACGTCGCACAAATGGTCGCATCTTTTGAGTGCATTGACTTAGAGCCTTCAAGTTTTTACACCGCCGAAAGACCGACGAGATTAGTATTTGATATAAACGTCAGCTTAATACATCAACTCGTTCTTGAGGCAAAGGATTTTAGAAGTCGGACAGATAGACAGACAACCAAGTGATCCTATAATGAAATTTTCACTCTACAGCGGAATGTGCGCTGATATGAAACTTCCCGTCAGATTAAAACTGTGTGCTGGATCGAGACTCGAACTCGGGACCTTTGCCTTTCGCGGGCAAGTGCTCTACCAACTGAGCTATCCAAGCACGACTCACTCCCCGTCGTCACAGCTTTAATTCCGCCAGTACCTCGTCTCCTACCTTCCAAACTTCACAGAAGCTCTCCTGCGAACCTTGCAGAACTAACACTCCTGGAAATTTTATCTACCAGGAAGTTTCAGCCAAGTGATCCTTCACGCGCACCGAGTGTGTTGGCCGCTGTGGGAGCCGAGGTTCGGCCTGTCTTGGCTTTGCTCTTCCTTCCAGGAAGAACAACGTACAACTCGACACTTCATTTAGTTATACGGTGAGGCATTTTTCGGTCGGCACACTCTCTCTTCACTTCAGCCGAACCGTGGTGTCAGCTCTGTTTACTCTTCGCCATTTGTTCGTGGTACGATGGAAGTTCACAGGTATTCTGGCTGTTTGCACAAAAAGAGTCAGTCCAGCGATTTATCGCCACAAGACTCTAAAACTAAATGGGAATAAGCGACGGATACCGGAAATTTGCTGTGAAACGATATTACAATATTAAGCATAAAGAACTTATTGATTTATATGGTAATGAAAGAGCAAAAAGTTTCAACGATCAACAAATGAGATTCATTATTCTGTACGTCAAGAAGAATTTTGTGCTAAAGTCGCAGGAGTGCATCACGTGAACAAATTGTTGGTATGAAGAGTAAAATTTCTGACGTCGCACGCGTTATTGCACTGTCAGTTGCAATAGTTATCCTTGTAACCGAATGAAGTCTGTGGAGACTTTATATATTACTGCAAAGTACGTTGGTTAATTCATCGAATTAAAACTCTATACTTTTGAATTTATGAAGGAAGAAGGAGTGCAGGGACGTAAATTAGAATATCCAGAATGAATTGCAGAGCTCGCATTGTACGTGAACTTTACTGCACATTACTCAGTGTAAGGCGAGAAAGATTTCTTTATGATTTGGTAGGGTTGCATTTAAAAATAAAATCGTTTTATATAGGAGACATATTCTGACAAATTTAGTCCAGTTTCCTAAGCTCATTGTCGTTAAAGAAAACGTGAGGTTTGAAGGATTCATGGTAGTCTTGAAAGAATTAAAAGGATAGTTTCCTAAAACGACAGTCTTTCATCTGTTTTCGAACTGTTTTCGAGACCGTTTTCCGTTTCAGTTGAAAGCGCCCCTGTTCATGTGCAAATGTAACTGACTGACCTGCAAGATAATTTTAGTATTAATGAAAAATCCTTTTGTACTAAAACTACCCATGACATATACATTACTTTCCTCAGTTAGAGTATCCAAGTCTCCATAATGAGGTTGCAAAAGTGCAAAGACATTTTTCGAGTTTGAAACTAAATATGTAACCATTACATGGCAACTGGAGACCGAAAACCTGTGAAACTGTCTGCTTCTGTCTGCACGCCGACAGTCTGTACCAGAGAAAAATTACATTACGTCATGAGCATCCCACAATAATAATACCGAAAATTTGTTTTGCTTGTGATCTATGTTGTTGCGAAGCGTGAAATATAAAACTAAGTTGTACACAGTGCGGCTTCACTATCATTTAAATGCAGCACCTTCGCATTTTCGCCACTACCTGCTCCTACTCCTCGCGCTCAGAGTGCGGCCTGATCGTTGAGGGAAGTGTGCAGCGAGTCAGAGCGCTATGCCACTCATGCGAGGGCACGGCTCGTGAGCCAAATTCTTGGCCGCCCCTGTTATAACGGTTGCATTTTTATCGAATGAGGCACAGAACCCAAAACCAGGGCCTGATACGCGCAATAGTTCCGTTAGGATCAATAGGTACATACACAATGTTATGGCTTTGAGTAGTTCCTATATTCAGAGGAGGAACCTTTGTTCATATATTGTCATCTAATCCAATATAAAAATCAAGTCACCTACTTCTTCAGGATGGTTCGCACATGCAAATACAGGATTGCTTTGATTTGCCTCATCTTTCTCTCACTCAGAATCAAACTGACGGTCCTGCTCAAATGGTTGAAATGGCTCTGAGCACTATGGGACTTAACTGCTGAGGTCATCAGTCCCCTAGAACTTAGAACTACTTAAATCTACCTAACCTAAGGACATCACAAACATCCATGCCCGAGGCAGGATTCGAACCTCCGACCGTAGCAGTCGAGAGGTTTGGGGCTGAAGCGCCTAGAACCGCTCGGCCACGACCGCCGGCGACGGGCCTGCTCTTCTGAAAAATAATCTTCATCGCTAGGACTCGAGTGAGCCGAGCGGTTCTAGGCGCTACAGTCCGGAACCGCGAGACCGCTATGGTCGCAGGTTCGAATCCTGCCTCGGGCATGGATGTGTGTGATGTCCTTAGGTTAGGTAGGTTTAAGTAGTTCTAAGTTCTAGGGGACTGATGACCTCAGCAGTTAAGTCCCATAGTGCTCAGAGCCATTTTTGACTCGAGTGAGGAATATCTTCCTCTTCTTGTCTCCTACAGCCAACCTAATTTCAAGTTTGTTTCCTCTGGCCCAGGACGTTTCTAAAATTTGATGACAATACGCGATCATTTCATACGTTTATACATTCTACAACAATAATTAGTCAATATGATAAACGTATTCTAACAATCAAAGAGGAAAAAGCAATAAGAAAAGAACTATAGTCCAAAAAAAGCTTACGTAATTTGGGTCACGTAGATTACAGTGTTAGATCGCCGACTTCGCGGAATTCCTGTGGCACAGCCACACGCGACCGTCACAGAGGGTCTGCCCACAATCGTTCTGGAAGTACACAGAGACTCGAGACATTCTCGTTACCTATCTTTCAGATTTTTCTGAATTCCCACAAGTGGATTACGTATATTATACGCGCGACCACTGCAGCGTTAATCGCATCTTTTGGATAAAGTTAACTTATTCTTTAATACTTCCGGCACACCATTGCTATTTTCGCTCTCGTGGCTAACTCACAGACTGCAGTGCTAGTAAAGAAACACACGGAAAGGGAAGTCCGTTTGCGCGACACAGGGACTGCCGCACAGCAAGTGCAGCCAGTGTCAGTGCGAGAAGCTGACAACGGCAGTAATTGGCTGTGGCGACCTCCCGCGCGTACGGAAAGCGATACGGCGGCGCGCGGCAGACGGTGTGCGGCGCGTGGCAGTCGCGGAGCACAACAAATGAGGGGAGCGCAGACTGATTAGCATACAATGTGTCAGCCTTCGGTGCAGACACCCACGAGGCGCTGCGAGCGGCGGCCGGGGTCTGCAATGGGCCGCGACGTATGGCGTCTGGCCGCGGTGACACACATCGCGGCCCACTCCGCTAACGGAACCACCAGACAGCCGCGTCGTCCGCCCCCGGTACCAGACACAGCCGCAACCGCAGCCGTGACGTCGACCAACACCCTACAGCTGTCTCCTCCAACACTCGCCTTCCCACTTGCACACCCAAAAACACTTAACTGTGTTGCACGTTCATACATTCTCCAGCTAGACACGGATGTTGTGTGTTATGGAATCATTCTTTGGGGAAACCTGTCATATACACTACTGGCATTAAAATTGCTACTCCACGAAGATGATGTGCTACAGAAGCGAAATTTAACCGACAGGAAGAAGTTGCTGTGATATGCAAATGATTAGCTTTTCAGAGCATTCACACGAGATTGACGCCGGTGGCGACACCTACAACGTGCTGACATGAGGGAAGTTTCCAACCTATTTCCCATACACAAACAGCAGTTGATCGGTGTTGTCTGGTGAAACGTTGTTGTGATGCGTCGTCAAAGGAGGAGAAATGCGTACCATCACGTTTCCGACTTTGATAGAGGTCGGATTGTAGCCTATCACGATTGCGGTTTATCGTATCGCGACATTGCTGCTCGCCTTGGTCGAGATCCAATGACTGTTAGCAGAATATGGAACGCCGTGCTGGATCCCAACTGCCTAGTATCACTAGCAGTCGAGATGACAGGCATCTTATCCGAATGGCTGTAACGGATCGTGCAGCCAAGTCTCGATCCCTGAGTCAACAGAAGGGGACGTTTGAAAGACAACAACCATCTGAACGAACAGTTCGACGACGTTTGCAGCAGCATGACTATCAGCTCGAAGACCATGGCTGCGGTTACCCTTGACGCTGCATCACAGACAGGAGCGCCTCCGATGGTGTGCTCAACGACGAAACTGGGTGCACGAATGGAAAAACGTCATTTGTTTTCGGATGAACCCAGGTTCTGTTTACAGCATCATGATGGTCGCATCGGTGTTTGGCGACATCGCGGTGAACGCACATTGGAAGCGTGTATTCGTCATCGCCATACTGGCGTATCACCCGGCGTGATGGTATGGGGTGACATTGGTTACACGTCTCGGTCACCTCTTGTTCGCATTGACGGCACTTTGAACAGTGGACGTTACATTTCAAATGTGTTATGACCCTTGGCTCTACCCTTCATTCGATCCCTGCGAAACCCTACATTTCAGCAGGATAATGCACGACCGCATGTCGCATGTCCTGTACGGGCCTTTCCGGATGCAGAAAATGTTCGACTACTGCCTTGGTCAACACATTCTCCAGATCTCTCATCAACTGAAAACGTCTGGTCAATGGTGGCCGAGCAACTGGCTCGACACAATACGGCAATCACTACTCTAGATGACCTGTGGTATCGTGTTGAAACTGCATGGGCAGCTGTACCTGTACACGCAATCCAAGCTCTGTTTGACTCAATGCCCAGGCGTATCAAGTCCGTTATTACGTCAGAGCTGGTTGTTCTGGGTACTGATTTCTCAGAATCTATGCACCCGAACTGCGTGAAAATGTTATCTCATGTCAGGTCTAGTATAATATATTTGTCCAATGAATACCCGTTTATCATCTGCATTTGTTCTTGGTGTAGCAATTTCAATGGCCAGTAGTGTAACGCTGTAAAATAAATTGGTACTAAATCACAGGAAACGCAGTTCTTATATATTATAACACACAATTCAACGAAAACTGACATTCTGATTACACAGAATGGTCATATGGTGAGTGTGTATGAACAATTCACCATTTCTAGATGTTCAGATAGGTAGTAAACATTCTTGCAAAACCCATGTTCAGGATGTTGTCCAAAACCTGAATGCTGCTGGCTAAATTTACAATTAGAGCAGTATGTCCAATAAGTGACCGTCCAATATGAAAAATTAGTCAGTTTTTCCTGTTTTCATTCACAGATGACACACGGCGTTACAGTCAGGTGACAAGAGTCATGGGACAGCGAGATGCACATACGGAGATGGCGCTAGTGTCGTATAAACTGTCAATTGTACTCAGCTGATTCATACGAAAACGTTCCTCACGCGATTATTGCCGCACGACGGTAACTATCAGACTCTGAACGCGAAATGGTTAATTGGAGCAAGACGCATGGAACATTCCATTTCGCAAATTGTTAGGAAATTCAGTATCCCGAAATCCACAGTGCAAGGCGTGTGCCGGGAATTCCAGACTTCGGGCACTACCTCTCACCACGGACAGCGTAATGGCCGATGGCCTTCACTTAAGGACTGAGAGCTTTGGCGTTTGCGTAGAGTTGTCAGTGCTAACAGACAAGCAACACTGAGTGAATAACCACAGAAATCAATGTGTGACGTACGACGAACGTATCTATTTGGGCAGTGCGGCGAAATTTGGCGTTAATGGATTGTGGCAACAGACTAAGACGGTTTTGTGATACATTAAGCTGTCTTTGCCTTAAATTCATACGTCCAATCGGGCAGGTAATTGGATCTGAACGTGACTTTTTGTCCTAACTGCAAACAATTGTGTGTGGGATTGTGGGGAGAGGGGGTGGGGAGCGCCGGGGAGGGGGGGGGGCAGATCCAAAGGAATTATTTGAATGCACTGATGATGCGAAGAACAGTTGCTAGGGGCTGGTCCTTAGATTTCAAGAGATCGGTTCTAAGGCAGTCATCTGGGGCATGCCTAAAAGGAGACGGCAGTCACGAGATCAACCCTGGAGGCAGGCAACCTATTCTCTGTATGACTGTCCTTGTATTTTGTTTTGACAACTAAAATAACTGTGGCAGGCGGCCTCTACGTGCACCTGAGAATCAAAGAATTCAAATAAACTTGTCTTCGTGGTGATATTATGTACGGGCCTACGAATGCCAAAAAGAAAGCGCGCTGCTGGTAATCGTCTGACATGCTGCGAGCCAAGAAATGCTGCTCCATTCATGCAACGTCGTTTGACTATGGTCGACCTTCCTGTTAAACGGTTGGAAAACTAGAGTCGCCAACCAGAAACACCTTGATCACACAGCCGATCTCGGAGAGGCAGGAAGAGATTCCCAGAGGCGACATGGAGATGATCGCTAGATGCTCCAGCATTAGTCCCTGGATATACTTCATTTGGAGTAGTACCAACACCTGGGCAGAGGGATTCACCGTTTGCACTATTCTGTAAGCTACGTTATAACGAGTGTAGTGTGAAGTGGAAAACACACGTCAAGCACTGATTACCTGGATCGGAGCACAAACGTGAGATTGACTGAAAACAAAACCTCGTCCGCCGACAACAGCACAATAAATATCCACGTAGCAATAATTGAACAAGTTTATTTATCAAAGATCAATATCCCGTCTACTCCATCGTGGACGAAAACAAAACATAACGCAAGTCACTTCTTGATGGTTCAAATGGCTCTGAGCACTATGAGACTCAATATCTTAGGTCATCAGTCCCCTAGAACTTAGAACTACTTAAACCTAACTAACCTAAGGACATCACACACGAGACTGTCAGCAGATTAAGAATGATAATGCCTGCCTGGGCAGGATTCGAACCTGCGACCGTAGCGGTCGCGCGGTTCTAGACTGAAGCGCCTAGAACCGCTTGGCCACATCGGCCGGCTCACTTATGGATGGTGAGGCTTCTGGATTGTATAGCTGTGGTCCTAGAAACTTTTCATTTCCTGACATTTCGTTCAGAGATACGCAGGAAATCATCGTATGTGCTCCTGGTGACGCTCAGAATTGCCAACTGATGTGTCATACGTTGGAAAGCGACTTTATAATACTCTGTAAAACTGGCGCGATCTAGTTTACTCGTGCTCATCAGAGATAATCCTTGTCAGAGAAAAAACGTGACTATGAACTGTCTCCTATCAAGCATTAAAAAAAATTTCTATCGATTTTGCGGAGCCACTGTCCGTATATCACTACGTTTCGTGGCTTCTTCTTTTCTAATAAATTCTCCTCTTTCTTGCATATTTTTATGGCTTCTCAAAATAGCATTGGATAATAGATTGTCATTGTAGACAACATTTACGTTTCAGAAAACTTCACTTAATGGCTTCTTAACTTGAGAGAATACTTTGTCACAGCCGATGTTTCTTTTCTCTCTTCTCAGCAAAGACTTCTATGGTCTTTCGGTGTTGTATTTACCCTTCTCGCAATAGTTGCAGTAAAGATCTTTCCACAAGTACACTGAATCTTATATACCCCACACGCCGACAGAGGAGGGCGTTTATCAGAGTGACTGACATATTTTTTTAGTTGGTCTAAAAACCGATTTGATGTCACTTCATCTAAAACTATCGCGATCCGATGAGTTACTTTTTGATAAAGGGAAGAGAAACGATTTTCTTTCATCACTGCATTTTATCATTGTCCTTTGGCTTACCGTTATTTTGCCGCAGAACCCTATTTACTTCTTTGCCGGTATAGCCATTTTTTCCGAAAGCCTGCTTCAGATGTCTTAATTTGGCTACCAGGTGTACCGGCGTGTAAATTCTTTCTTGGACCATAGCCATACAACCCAGAAGATGACCAGCAACTATGACATCTGGTCCTGAAAGCCTTCACTTTAAGAATGATACTTCTGGTGGCTGAAGACTTGTTAGATTTGCACTGAGTGTCGGTTCATTGAACACACACCTTATAAAAGTCAAAGCCCTGTAGGATGCCCAGTGTTAAAGTACAAACTGAATGAACAAAGTTTAAATCCTGTAGGGAACAAAACTGTCTAAATCCCACGTGAAGTCATTTGAATATTAAACAGAGAAGTCCACTAGTCTGCCACGACGACAGAGTCCCCAGCAACGAACTCACTAAGTTCACAGTTGGCAGCTTTTGCGGCAGTGACATGGAGGCGACTCTCGAGTGAAAATCCTGGTTGCTGGAATCCTTGTGGAATTGGGGCCTGTCCCAGGAAACACACTCAGAGCGAAATCGTCTGGTCTGCCCCAGTCTCCTTCCGAGCAAGCCTGGGAAGGCCCAACGGTACCGACCGGCCGCCGTGTCACCTTCACCTGACAATCATGACAGGATATGGATATGGAGGGGCATGTTGTCACCACACCGATCTTCTTGCCGTTGGTCAGTTTTCGCGACCGGAACTGCTACTTCCCAATCAAGCAGCTCCTCAAGCCTGACGAGGGCTGAGTGCATACCGCTAGCTAACAGCTCCAGTAGACTCGGACAATGACCTGTCAAACTGCTCGCCAGGCCCAACAGCGCTTAACTTCAGTGATCTGACGGGAACCGCTATCTACAATGTGGCAACTTCGATGGTGCTAGTCTGCCCCAAGCGCTATCCTAAATAGCACTCGGCGCTGGCATGAAGTCAGTCCTAATTTCAATCATATGTCTTGCAGAACAGAATAGGTCCATGCAGATCACTTTATCTACAACAAAGAGCCAGAGTTTAACGCCTAAAAAGCAATGAAGCTCACATAGTACTAGCTACAGACAACTGGTTAAACCTGAACTTGACAGCAATGAGATTTTTGGGAAAAATTTAAATGTATATCGAAGGGATAGGCTAATGGGAAATGAGGGTGGTGTATTTGTCACAGTAGACAAAAAAAGAAATCCACTGGTATAGAAACAGAATCTGTATGTGAGATTGTTTGGGCAAGTCTCAGTATCAGGGCTGAATGTAAAATTGGAATTGAATCCTTCTACCAACCACAAGACTCACATCATGATGAAATTGACAACTTTAGAGAACACCTCGGTTCCTTTGACCATAAGTTCCCAATCATATAGGAATCATCAGATTAGACTTTAATCATAGAACAATCATTTGGGATAACGCAGGCCCGTTAGTGGTGGGTGTGACAAGGTATTCTGTGGAATATTACTCAATGCTTCTCAGAAAATTATCAACAACAAATATTTCGGAACCGTACTCGTGATGGAAATATATTAGATCTAATGGCAACAAATAGACCTGATGTCTTTGAGGATGTCCACATTGAAACTGGAATCAATGAGCAAGGCAGTTATAGCAACAATTATTAACAAAGTCCAAAGGGCAACTAAAACTAGTAGAAAGGTTTATATGTTCAGTAAACTATACAAAGAAATAGTAGAGCCTTATCTCAGTGAAGAACTTGAAACTTTCAGCTATAGGACCGTAGATAGAGAGACGCTCAATGAAAAGCGATTGGCTTTCAAGAGAGAATGTTTGTAGCCTTCAGTAGCCATTGTTGCAGAATACTGTCAAACGATCTTTCACAAAATCCCCACAAATTCCAATTTTATATAAAGGCTGTCACTGGATCCAAAGTTAGTAACTAGTCACTCATGGATGAGACAGGAACTGAAATTGAGAGTAGCAAAGCAAAACCAGAAATGTTCAACTCCGTTTCCGAATGTTACTTTACAATGGAAAAAGTAAGAGAATTGCCCCAATTTAAACCTCATACGACAAAAAGATGAGTGAAATAAGTAAGTGGAGTTGAGAAATAATTTAAACAGTTAAAACTCAACAAAGCTCCTGGGCCCAATGGAATCCCTATCGGATTCTATAATGAATTTGCCGCAGAGTTAGCTCTTCTTTTAACTACATTCCTACCGAAGTATCCTTGAATAAAAAATCGTGCCCAGTAGTTGGGAGAAAGTGCAGGACACACGAGTCTACAAGAAGGGCAATAGAAGTGATTCACAAAACTGCTTTTAACTAACCTTAACATCGATTTGTTATAGAATCTTATGACATATTCTGAGCTCAAACGTGGTAAGATAGCTAGAACAGAGAAAGTTCATCCATGCCAATAAGCATGGATTCAGAAAACATCGATCATGTGAAACCAACGCGCACTTTTCTTACATGACATATTGAAGGCTTTGGATCAAGGCAAGGAGGTAGATGCATAATTTATCGATTTCCGAAAAGCATTTGACTACGACAACTAAGCTTATTACCAAAAGTACCATAGCATGAGGTATCAAGAGCAATTTGTAACTGGATTGAGGAGTTTTTGATAGGGACGATGCGGCAAGTAATCTTGGACGGAGGGTCACTGACTAATCGATGCAGAAGTAACTTCTGATATGTGTGTTGGGACCCTTGCTGCCCATACCGTATACCAATGACCTTGCGGACAATACTAATAGTAACCTCACGCTCTCTGTAGACGAAGCTGTTATCTATAATGAAATACTGTCTGAAAGAAGCTGCATAAATATTCAACCAAATCTTGATAAGATTTCAAAGTGTTGCAGAAATTGGGAATTTGCTTTAAACGTTCATAAGTGAACAATTCACATTTCACAACACGAAAACGAGTGTATCCTACAGCGTTAATGTTGGTGAGTCACAGTTGGAATCGCTCAATTCATAGAAACGTATATGGATGTAACTCTTTGTAGGTATACGAAAACGAACAATCATATAGGTTCAGTCGCAGGTTAATCGGGTGGAAGACTTAGATTCATCTGCAGAATGCTGGGAAAACGCAATCAGTTTACAAAAAAGATTGCATACAAATAACCCGTGCTACGCATCCTAGTATATTGCTCAAGTGTTTGGGACCCGTACCAAACAGGACTAACAGGGGATATTGAACGTATACAGAGAAGTGCAGTACAAATGGTCGCCGGTTTGTTTGAGCCGCGGGAGAGTGTCACAGACATGCTGAAGAAACTGAACTGGCAGACTCATGAAGAGAGACATAAACTATTCCGCGAAAGCCTACCTACAATGTTGTAATAACCAGCTTTAAGTGATTACTCCAGGAGTACACTACAACCCGATACATATCGCTCTCCTAGCGCTCCTGAGGACAAGATTACACCAATTACAGCTCACACAGAAGCATTTAAACAGTAATTCTTCCCGTGATCCATACGTGAATACAACGAGAAAAATCCCTAATCACTAGTACTGTGGAACGTGCACTTCACAGCAGCGGTCGTAGAATTAGCTCATAAAAAAGTGTGTATACGTCGTTGATGTTTTGATTTAAATGTATTTGGAGCTGCCAGATAAGTCGGAGAGCTAGTTTCCTTTTCACACATCCCTAACTCTGCCCAGAACGTATTCGCCTTTTTATTTTTTTTTTTTTTTTTTTTTTTTTTTTTTTTTTTTTTTTTTTTTTTTTTTGATGGGACCATTTTTATTCTCGTCCCCAACTTTTACACTAGCAGAATTTTCACATTAGACAGCCATAGCTTGGCAACCGATGTAGATTTTTGTTGACTCAGGCGACCACTGAACCGGTATAGGTTTTTCTAGTGTCTTTCAAACCTTGTTGCTTTTATCGTAGCAGCGGATGAAGTTGTAAGTAGGCTGTTAAGGTTCTTGTATTGGTAACGCCACATAGCGCTCTATATGAAAAATCACTGGCTGTGCTGTGTGCAGTCAGTGGCTGGTTGGCATTGTTGTAATACTCGCCATTGTAGTGTTGGGCAGCTTGATGTTAACAGCGCGTAGCGTTGCGCAGTCGGAGGTGAGCCGCCAGCAGTGGTGGACGTGGGGAGAGAGATGGCGCGGTTTTGAAATTTGTAAGAATGGATGTCATGAACTTATATATGTATTATGACTATTAAGGTAAATACATTGTTTGTTCTCTATTAAAATCATTCATTTGCTAACTGTGCCTATCAGTAGTTAGTGACTTCCGTAGTTTGAATCTTTTATTTAGCTGGCAGTAGTGGCACTCGCTGTATTGCAGTAGTTCGAGTAACGAAGATTTTTGGTGAGGTAAGAGATTTGTGAAATGTATAGGTTAATGTTAGTCAGGGCCATTCTTTTGTAGGGATTATTGAAAGTCAGACTGCTTTGCACTAAATGTATTGTGTCAGTTTAAGCACAGTCATGTATAAATATCTTCGTTACTCAAGCTACTGCAATACAGCGAGCGCCACTACTGCCAGCTAAATAAAAGATTCAAACTACTGAAGGCACTAACTACTGATAGGCATAGTTAGCAAATGAAAGATTTTAATAGAGAACAAACAATGTATTTACCTTAATAGTCATAATATATATTGCAGTTCATGACATCCAGTCTTACAAATTTCAAAACTCCGCCATCTCTCTCCCCACGTCCACCACTGCTGGCGGCTCACCTCCAACTGCCCAACGCTACGCGCCGCTCACATCCAGCTGCCGCTGCCCAACACTACAATGGCAGACAACAATGCCAACCAGCCACAGACTGCACACGGCACAGCCAGTGATTTTCATACAGAGCGCTAGGTGGCGGCGGCGTTACCAATACAAGAACCTAAACAGACTACTTACATAGCCCCCATGCTCCCCACAAAAAATTTTACAATTTTTTTGGGCAGTGGCCAATGATGATTTGATAAAATTTTTCATAATTACAATAACAAAGAAATGAAATGCACACAGTTATCGATACAATGTTGGTCAAAAGCTAAAATTTTCACACAGTCCATAAAGACAGTCCTGATCATTCATCACAGTAAAATAGCAGTGTTTTTCTCAAAGACTGAGCAATAAAAGAGAATGCACACGGCAGTAGTGGATTTCCATGCCATCTTGAAGAAGTAGTGTTGTACTTCCAACGGAAAGACAGTGATGACTCTCGACATACACACAGGTAATGGGCTACAACAGGGCAAACCCACAGCAGAGTCAGTCGAAGTTTTGAAGAATATTGGAAGGTTGGTCATCAGAGAACAGACCCAGTGTAGTCCTAGTAGAGATTATGGTATTGGTGGGCCACCAGAGGTGCAGACCCACTGCAGCCCTTGTAGAAATTATGGTATTGGTGGGCCATCGAAGGTGCAGACCCACTTCAGTCCTCGTAGACATGGCCAGCAGCCATCTGTTGCTACTGTGCAGGTGCACAATCACCATCGAAGACTCTTACGGAGATTATAGCAAGTCCATCAACCACCACTTGTGCACGCTCAAAGTTTTTGGAATTGTGCTTAGAACCAGCAATGCTGTTATCCAGTCCTTTGCTGAATTATTAACACATATGCAAACACTATCAGTCCCTACTTCTCACATATTGTCCATATACTATGACCAAAAGAAACGTGTGCAGTGAAATGATACTTAATTTGATCAACTGGTGTCAATTACAATTTTAAAACATGAGAATACAATAACAAAGGTACAAAATACATCATTAAAGAACATAACAATACACATAACATTTGTAGTAAAATGGGCTTTACAAAAGAATTGAAATAACAAATACATCAGTGTTACAAAAATTATGACATAAGTACATACATAAAAGATCAGAATAACTTTTGAAACATCGACTTCACACATGAGCATTAGAACAAAACAGAATAAATAATGTGTAAACATCTTTAAAAAGTAAATAACATGTTATTAATGCAAATTATATTTGAGGATAACAGCATTCCTCATCATAGTGAATGTAGCTTAGTATTAGAAGAGAAAAAATTCTATGAAACAGTACACAGAGACAGGAAGAAAATAAATACACAAGGGTACACAAACACATAGTGGGATACACAAAAGGAAAGGACAGTGTTTGTTTTCAGGGTAACATTTGGTACTGCAGTCCTACCCAAAACTTCATTCCATAGATCGTCCCTCTTATTTCAACATTTGCTCCAGCAAAAAAAAAAAAAAAAAAAAATATCCTATCCAAGCATGCTTTCTGGATTCTGTTCACATCCTCTTTCAAAAATAGTTTTTCTCCACTGTACACTATTTTTTTTGGTCAAACCATTTTCTTATAGCTTCTCAATGATTTTCTTCCAATTAATCATAGTTAGTTCCTTATATAGTCTACCCCCTCTTAAGCTAACTTAAACCTATGCAGCAGCAATGCAGCAACACAAAACAATTAATACAAACAGCAATGAAAAAAATGCAAACTTGCAAAGCTAGCAGCAGTAAATGTAATAACTTATATCTAAACACAAAAAACCCACAAGCAGAAAAAATAGTACACTAAAGACAACAACGCAGATAAGGGAAACGTATATTCACATCTTAATGTCTATATAATTAAAGTGGTGCAGCACAAAAACTTATTCTATGAAATAATTTACCAAGTACTTGAAAAGAAAATTATGTATGCAGTTCCTGTGAAGGGAAATGTCTTTTTGTGCTCCCTCATTTTTGGAAGTATATCACATTATTATTATATACTGGATCTGTAGACAGAAAATATTTATATTAGTACATCTGTAAAATTTTATTTTAACCAATGCTGCAGTGCAGCTAGAAACTAGATATTAAACAAAATAGCAAAGCAAGATGTGAAACGTCATTCGCTAGCCATAAGGCATTTCATAATGCAGTAAACAATCTTCCAACTAGCAAGACAATAGACATGAAACGTTTATCATCATTTCATTTCAGCAAATATCATAAATTAAGAACTCTACATTGTAATCATGTTTTCAAGTTTGAGGGTGTCGTATTTACGGTGCTTTCTACAAAGGAATGTCAATAGCGAGGATAATAGCCTCTTTTTTTTCTCTCCACCTGTGCCTCTGACAGGCACACACTAATGGCTTTTTTCAAGACGTCTCTCGCGCAACTGGGTGCCCACGACGCATTACGTGCAAGTGGACACTTAACTTTCTTACCGAAATATTTACGACAGCAGTTTCCGCTACAGTGACAGTCTCATATAAAAATATTTCACAGGTCAAGAATTTGCGTTACAAATCTGTAGAAACAAAATCCTTTAAATATAATAGTGTCCAAAAAATTTTCGCCAGCATAGTGATACATTCACGCATATACACACATTTCATAACTCTTGAAGTGCGATTCTTGGTTCCCAACCACCTTTTTCACAAACCAGAGTCCCTAACCACTACTCATTATTCCTTACCTTATTACACATTTACATATTCGTCGACACTTCTTCAATATTTCATCATAACTGATATGTAGCATAACCAAATAACTCATATAGCATCAGCTTAAACATACTTCAGCAGCATAATACACATAGTAATCGTAATAATAACATCATAACACCTCAGTCAACTCTCAAAATCGTCGTATCTTCCTCCAATAATTTCAAAACCTAAAAAAATTCTCTGCTCATGTCTAAAGTGTCATCTGCCTCAAACGTACTTTAAAAATCATGAGCCCATGCCGAATACATCATTCAAACTTCTCATAGTATCACAATGGTTCCGAAAAAATATGAACATTTCACAAAGTACAGACAAAATAGAATTTCATAAGTGTGAAATTATCCAACTGTGTAATTGCGTAAACATGTGCCACTGATGTAATAAAAAAAAGTTTGTCTCTTAGTTAAATGATCAGATAGCTGTGTAATTTATGTGTTAGAGAAATATGGTACCGATGTGTAAAGTTGTATAAGCAAATACCATATTAGCTAGGGCTCCTTGTGCTTGCCAAACACATGGTACACAAAGTAAGCGTGTACCCCCCTGAGGATTAATGTAATTATATCCTCAGCTGTTGCAGATTACAGCAATCGAATGAAATGTATCACGGAAAACCTTTGTATCATTGTACTTCAAAAATCTTTAAAAATAAATGTTTTAAGTACAAAATTAATCACTCAAGTACGCTAAACTGTGCGTCGTGTTGTAAGATAATCTCTGTGGAAGTGTCGTAGTTATCGTCCTCCGAAAGCTAAGTTCTGCAGAAGTCAATGTACTTACCTCATGATAAACAAAAGTGAAATGCTTTGCGTATAGATATCGTAGTTAGTACGCTTATTGCCGTGATGAAGTAAGTACTGCACTGTAACGTATTGTTGTGCTACAGAAAAGGCTGTCTCATTGTAGCTATACCACAAAGTTACTACTCAAATATGTTTTCCTTTCCAGAAGAATTCAGAAAAACTGCGCAGATATAAAACAGATACACCGCAAAAGCACAATGTAAATTGTGTCACACATTAGTAGCGTCCTGATATAATTCAAAGTTTTCAGAAAACAACAGGACGATCATTAATTACAAAATTTGATCGATCCCCGGAAGTCTGAAACAAAGAAGTGCTGCCCGTAAAAAAAACTCACAATAAACGGTTTTTTTGCAGGCAAAATCCGAATGAAGCTATATTTTTTAAAACATGTTTTCAATTTTATCGCAATAATGTATTTTTTATTTATCTGATTCACTTTTAAATCGCTTCCACGCGTTCAATTCACGGAAGAAAGAATTTTACGTGCTACATTTAGCTGAAATTTAAAACATCGTATCTCGCCAACGGGTAAAGATTATTGGATAGAAAAACTTGGTTTTGACTTTATTCATTCATTTACCATCGTGCAAAGTTTGAACCGATTTATACACAAATGAAGCAAGATTTTTTCAGATGTATAAAAACTATCTTAGACTAAGATCCGATACACCGTCGCACCAAATATGATCGGTCAGTCTTGCTCCAGTACGAAGTTATTTTAGGGTGACTGTTTTTGCATATAAAATCCTAACGGCGTGACTGTTTTTGCACGTAAAATCCGAATGGGGTGATGTGTATGTAAAATCCGACCGGTGCACATACAAATTGTGCCGTTAGCTGAGCAATAATACCAGCCCAATTACAATCTTTCAGTTAAAATCTTTTGCAAAAGGAATTAATCGATTCGCACAATTTGCTCCAGTCCATCGTCCAAACATTGCTTAATATGCTGTAACGTAGCTATATTAAGAACGATGTTCTAATGGCTATACAAATAGCAGCAAGTCCGGTTAAGCAAAGAGCTTGTTACCCCATGTCCCTAGCTCAAATGGGAACCGAGCACCAAGATCCCCCTCCAAACCGCTATTTGCGCGCGGCCTTTTTAGACATACTTGCTTCAGCGCTTCGGCGGTACAACGATAAACAGAATTTGCAAGCAACCAGAACCGTGAATTATTCCGAACGTCATTTACATGCACGGAGCTATCTGTATTATTGGTCATCTACATAGTTACAATTTACATAATACTTAATTTGATCATTATACATGACATTCTGAAGTGCGTTATGTCTGAGCCATGAGAATGGAGTCAGTAGCCTAGAATACAGGCCTCAGATGAAGGAGGGGTGGGAGGGAAGGAGTAGTTTCTAGCAGTTGCAGTCACGTGAGAGGTAGCTATTGTGAGAGCTTTAGCAGATGTGCGCATGTTTACAAGATGCCGCTGCTTTGTTTTTGCGTATGGTGAAGGTAGCAACACTGTCTCACAAGTCATTCGGTGCCTCCGTGTTACGGTGCTTATAAAGAGGAAAAAAACCGAGATTATTTGAAAAATCTGTATATTATTTATAAAGCTTAAAAATCATTTCAAACATCCATATGTAGTCGTGAACCTCCTCTCGGCACAACAAACGACTGAAAGATAAGTATATGCAAGGGAACTATGCATTTGGGAATCTACATTAGTTGTGGGAGCTCGATTTCATGACGATTGAAATAAATAATAGGTAGACCTCAAACTCATCTTATTATTCACAGGCTTAATGCGATTGTTGAATGTAGTAATTCCTTTATTAGGTGTCAAAATATTTAATGAGATTGCAATTTCGATATTCTGCCATTTTCAGGTATACTAAAAGCAAAATTGTCACAAAATCAAATACGCTGGTATTAAAATGAAATAACACAACGTTAAATCGGAGAATGTAACAAATACTTAACGTAGGATGTTAAAGCCCACTCTAGAACGTTAACGTTGTGGTATAGTGGAAATTAGTACCCAGCAGTCTTAATGCTGCTTTTTTTCTTTATTGTTATTTATTTGTTGTTTACCACGAAGGGGTGGGCGGGCAGTGAATAAAACCGCTCTCAGCCGAATATCTTATATACGTAATAGCAATTTTAAAATAAATGAGAAAGCAAACGAAACGAAGTGATGTTTAAGAATACAGTTCGATGGAACAATTTTTATCATTTTTAAAACTTTTTAGATCATTTTCCATCACCGTTAAAATATAATCAATGCTGATGATATTGCTACTACGGTATGCTCGTGATGCTGCTGGCGCAGTAAAATGATAATTTTCATGATGGAGGGGAATGATGACTATGACTATAGGGCCTTGTTGAACCGCACACAGCCAATAAAAGTCGTTGAGGGGAAGGGAGGAAAGTAGAAGAATGGTTTCTGATGGGACATCGTGACTGAAGCTGGAAAGAAGGGTAAATCTCGGGATAGGTAGAGTGCACTTCTTTTCAAGGTTTCTAGGTATTTGTAAAGACAACGATCCAGATAATGTTTGCGTATGAAAGGTTAGAGCAGATGATGAGTTTATAGAAAAGGATAACGGTAGATGGATGTAGATACCAAGTGCGACATATTAGTAGTTCTGAGAGTTTTAGTCAGGTTCGGTCTTTGTGTCGGCGGATAAGGAGGCGCGCATTCTATGTTCGATGTGAAGTATTAATTTCAAATACTTTACTGCATTAATTGGAGGTGTGGGATGGTTGCATTTAGAGAGGTGGAAATCTGGAGCATGGAAACGATGACTGGAGTGATCAAAGATTGTGGCTTGGCTTTTCTGTGGATATAATTGAGGTTCATTCGTTCTGAAACATTCAACCAGGGGACTCAAGTGCCGCTGGAGGGAGGTATGGGAGAGATGGATGGTGTGGGAGGTAGTTAGGTGCCCATTCACTGCCCGATCGGTCGGGGAAGCCGCTCACCAACCATAGTCGCAACCTGCCCTACTGTGTGTGGACACCGGCTATCGCTTGGCGGACCCAACCGGCCTATACTGAGGGAGTGTGGACTGGCAGGTAAAGGTCGGAGTAGGCAGTCAGCGATTTCAGGTGACACCACGGACCCGACCGCGAGCCCCATCGCCCACACCCTGGCGAGCAGGTCGGGGCTGACGCACTCGGTGAGCGGGTCGGCAGACTGGTCAGCATGTGTACAGACAGCTTAACACATCCACACCACGGACCCGACCGCGAGCACGTCGCCCACACACAGGCTAGCAGGTCGGGACAAACCCCTCGGCGAGAGGCTCTTCTGACTGGTCGGGCTGTAAACGGATGCCTTTAACTGTGTAGAAGGTACAATCAGCAATTGCAGGATGTAGGTGGGGGGGGGGGGGGGGAGGCGGGAGGGAAGGTGTGTAGTGTTGGGCATATTGCAGTATATAAAATAAAACGGAGGAGGGACAGGACAGAGCCTTGAGGCACACTTGCAGTGGGGTGAAATACGAGTGGGAGCAGGTGTAGCTGCGTGTGCTGTATGTAGGACGGTGGTGAAAGAAGGACACAATAATGCGGATGTAGTTTGCTGGTAGTACTTATGTTTGTAGCTTTAAGAGCAGTCCAGAATGCCATAACACGTCAAAGGCTTTTTGGATAATAAGGAGACAAATCTGTTGGATTTTCCTTTCTTCAGTTGATGGGAGATAAGATCAGTCAGGTAAAGAAGTTGCTCATCAATGCAACAGCTGGGCAGAAAGCAAGATTGGTTGTTGGAGATAGGTAAGTGTGTTAGTGAATGTAAATACGCGTGGTGCTATATATCGTCCATCCAAAAATTTTCGGCACTAGTTTTATTCCTAGCGTGTAAGCAATGTCAGCGCATGACTATGGTGGCAGTCTGAACAAACAACCATTAGCACCAGATGTGCATTCAACGACTCAGGCCATGTTATGTAGTGGACATGCAGCCCACGTGTGTCAATGTTATCGTATCACATTTCGCAATGAAGCAACAACCCTAAATCAGGTGTTCAGTACATCTATCAAAATGTTTTGAAGAAGAGTGAGGTATGTACATAGTTTGTTCATTATGTAGTATCTAGGAAATCTGCATACTCGATTCGCTAGACAAGCAACGAAACAAGTCGTATTAATGAGTTTTATTAAAATAAGAAAATTACAGTACTTAACTTCGGCAATTACACAGATGTGTCGTAAGCAAAGGGAGACATGCAAAATACTCAACCTTCTTCAGCATAGACAATCCCACGTCTGTGCTACATACAGAGACAAGTAAAGTGACTAGCGTTGACGCTGCTATCGAAGTCCCTAATCTTACAGCTGCTTTTGAACTGGGCCGTCACTAGTCGGTCGAGGCGCTTATATCCTCTTCACATAGGGGCCACTGCTGTCGCGTTGTCGTCATGGAGGGAGGTCTACATCTACATCTACATGGATACTCTGCAAATCACATTCAAGTGCCTGGCAGAGGGTTCATGAACCACCTTCACAATTCTCTATTATTCCAATCTCGTATAGCGCACGGAAAGAATGAACATCTATATCTTTCCGTACGATTTCTGATTTCCCTTATTTTATCGTAATGATCGTTTCTTCCTATGTAAGTCGGTGTCAACAAAATATTTTAGAATTCGGAGGAGAAAGTTGTTCATTGGAATTTCGTGAGAAGATTCCGTCGCAACGAAAATGATTTCCAGCCCAAATCCTGTATCATTTCTGTGACACTCTCTCCCATATTTGGCAGTTATAAAAACGTGCTGCCTTTCTTTGAACTTTTTCGATGCAATCCGTCACTCCTATCTGGTAAGCCCCCACACCGGGCAGCAGTATTCTAAAAGAGGACAGACAAGCGTAGTGTAGGCAGTCTCCTTACTAGGACTGTCACATTTTCAAAAATTCCTGTGTGAAAGCCAGGTATCCTAGCCACTTTTTTTTCTTTTTGTTCGTTGTTGATCGTTGTGTTTGGTCGTTGCGGACGTCACATGGCATCCGGTCAAGTTCGTTTGTTCATCCTTCCACTCAGTTTTTTTATTACAGAGGCCTACAATCTCTCTGACCGAACATGCTGAGCTACCGTGTCGGCCAAAATGATGATGAAGGACATACAACACCCACTCTCCTGCCGGGAATCGAACCTACTCCCCTGCGTAGTAGGCGGTAACGCTACCGCTCCGCTACGGAGACGTGTATCCCTGCCGTTCCTGACTGGTGTGCCGGCGCTTGACTTTACACTCTAACACATCACACCTTCACTCCCGAATAAAAAAAAACAATATGTGACTAGACTGAAATGCAAAATAAGACAGTTCTTTGTCAAAAAAACTATAAAAAAGAAACATGGGAGACGAGCCTTGTATTATCAGTACGAACCTAGTACAAAAAACATAGTGTAGAAATTCACTTTCAGTTCCTCACGTTTGTATGAATGGTATAGGAGTTAGCCGAAACAGTAGCTCTGCGTGTTCGGTCAAAGAGCTAAAAAAAAAAAGAGAGAGAGGGAGAGAGAGAGAATTGAGTGGTGAAGTGACCACCGATGCACTTCAGCGGCTGTCATTTGATGTCTGCCAAGACTAACTACAACGAACAATATCGAAAACAGAACAAAACTTGAAAATAAAAAAAGGGGGATAGCTTCTTTCATTGGTATCAAAACGTCCACAGTCCAAGGTTTGAACCACACCTCCGCTTAAACTTTGATTAAACGCCGTCAGAAATTATGGCTGAAGACTTCTGTCATAAGAAGTCACCTTTATTCTGAGAACACAACTTGTCAAAGAGAGCGCAGCGCCGAACAGACGTTCAGAGCTCTCTCTTGCCCTATGAGTGGGAAACTGCGCCCTAGAAGGTTGAAGAATCAGCAATGACCAATGGCGTGACGATGCAGAAAGCAATGGAAACCGCTGCATTAAAGACACATAACGTGTATCCACAGCATTTGTGGCGTGTAACTGAAAAAGTACCATGATGATCTCTCTATTGTCTGCAGCAAGATCACAGATAGTGCAAGCAGCTGGTAGGTTCCTGCAGACTAGCAGATGTTGTTCGTCCTGTACGTCACCACACTGACGAGTTTCCTCCTCACTACTGAAGCCCCACTTCCTGGGTTGGCTTTGAACCTTGACACCCCAACTCCCAGTCTGTTCAAAGTCTTCCAGGTCACGTATGACAGGTGTGAACCTTCGGTTATTTCCTCTTTGACCGTTATCTGATTGTCTTCAGCTAGAGGGTCTCGTCAAAGCTCCTCTTGCGAGTTCTGGGAGATGACCGAATTGCCATAGTTTTCTGTAGGAAGCTTTTTGTTGACCCCAGTCTTGGCTGTTGAGAGTCATGTCCGAACAAAGGATGTCTAGGGTCGATTTCTTGTTTTTCCTTCTCCACTTCTGTTGCAGCTTACCTTCGAATGGGTGGCGGTGCTATACCCATAATTTGGTACAGCTCATTGACAGGAGTAGGTCGTAAGCAGCCTGTAACAATGCGTCCTGTCTCCAGAATGAGATTTTCACTCTGCAGCGGAGTGTACGCTGATATGAAACTTCCTGGTAGATTAAAACTGTGTGCCCGACCGAGACTCGAACTCGGCACCTTTGCCTTTCGCGGGCAAGTGCTCTACCGACTGAGCTACCGAAGCACGACTCACGCCCGTTACTCACAGCTTTACTTCTGCCAGTATCTCGTCTCCTACTTTCCAAACTTTACAGAAGTTCTGTCTCGTTCAGGGCTGCATCTACATGTTTAGCATGTGCAGAGTTTTGCCAGACGGGTGCTGCGCATTCTGCGACGGAGAAACATAATTCCAAGGCACTGGAAGCTTAGGTGACAGTGAATCCAGACTGCATTTTATTCCTTGCCAATCTTATTGGATTGAGATTTTATCGAAATATGTAACATTTAAACTACGTTACCACCAGAAGTCTATTAGATTATTATACTGTTAATTTAATTAACAACACTTAAAAGTTAACCTTAAAATATTTATTTGTTGAGTGTCTACTCGAAACAACTACCTCGATTAAATTACCTGTACTGTTAAATGAAAACACTTCTAACACACCCGGGGTACAAATGATGGGGGACCCTTATGGGGGGTAGGACGTCAAACGGGCCGACTTGAAGCAGGAGAGGCACCACAGGACATTTTAATTTCCACTGTCTATACTTTCACAAATAAATTCAGAAAACTGTCAGCATAGCCAGAATTCACACTCATAGCAGAGGAAGTTCAGAAACATAACAAAATCAATTTTTTTACATGTTAAATTTCATCATTTTTTCACTTACTATGGTTTGCATGTGTTACTATAAGTACAATTTTCTTCATCTTTTCTTCATAAGTAAGAGAGATTCTTCGATGAATTTTGCACAGCATACAAACCATACTTAGAGGTGTATGAAACTTTAGAATTTATTTATTTTATGAAAAAATTAATGAGCTGTCAAATTTTAAACTTCATGTTTAGAAAAAACTCAAATTTTATAGTTAATTATCTCAATTTTTAGCACAGTTTTTAATAGCTTTGGAAAATTCTAGAGTTTCATACACTATAAGTATGGTTTGCATGCTGTGGAAAATTCATCGAAGAATCTCTCTTACTTATGAAGAAAAGTGTACATTTAGTAACAAATCTAGCCAATAGTAAGTGAAAAAATGATGAAATTCCACATGTAAAAAAAAAAAGTTGTGTTTTTGAACTTCCACTGCTATGAGTGTGAATACTGAGGCCTTCCTAGTCATGCTGAAAAAGTTTTATAAATTTATTTGTAAAAGTATAGACAATGGAAATTAAAATGTCCTGTGGCGCCTCTCCTGCTCCAAGTCGGTCCGTTTGACGTCCTGCCCCCCTTAAACTGTTCTCTCTTTTCACTTGGACGAGCATCGCATAACCGACACCGCGCGGGTGATTATTGATTATGCGGAAGCCAGGTGGTCGAACGAAAGTTCTTATGCACGTCACCTAGACACAGATATCTGGTACCAAACCTTCTCGACATTTGTAATAAAATAACACTGTTCATAAAAGTTAATTTACGGTTCACAGTTCTCACTTGTACGAGAGTGCGCGTAATCATCGTGACGCCCAGTATTTGTTTCATTCTAGAGAAGCTGCACAGTCATCAATGGTATCTATTCTTTCAGGAACAGATACTACCTTCATATATAGTTAAAATATGGCTACCCGGCTATCGACCTTCTTGTGCGAACGCACACGCTACACCCCAACTCGTACGGGACTTTGTAGATTAATCTGCCACGAGTAATGAGAGTGATGGGCAAACATCTATTAGGCGCAGTACGAATGTAGTGATGTGGACGTGCTGGGAATGTGTGTCTCACGGGGAGGGCGCAAGGGATAAGTCCCTACAGGCGCACGATCCTCTGTGCCCTCGGTGGCTCAGATGGATAGACCGTCTGCCATGTAGGCAGGAGACCCCGCGTTCGAGTCCTGGTCGGGTTTCACATTTTCAACATGTCCCCAATGATGTACATTAACGCCTGTTTGTAGCTAGGGTGTCGACTTAATTATCATTTCATTCTAGAGAAGCTACACGGTCATCAATGGTATCTGATCTTTCGGGAACAGTTACTACCTTCATATAGATTCTTTTACCGTTGAAGTATCCGGAGCTCGTAGTCTTGCGGTAGCGTTCTCGATTCCCGTGCACGGGGTCCCGGAGGGGTCAGGCATTTTTCATGCCTCGAGACGACTGTGTGTTGTTGTGTCTCATTCGTCATCATCATTCATCTCCATTACGGTCGGAGGAAGGCAATGGCAAACCACCTCCGCTAGGACCTTGCCTACAGCGGCGGTGCGGGTCTCCGGAACGCATCGTCCCTTACGCTCCTCGGAGTATGGGACCTCATCATCATCAACGCTAAAGTGAAGTTTTACTAATTTTTTGAAATATTTTGTGTATTATGTAAAGTAGTTTCACTATATATAAGTTTATTGCTCTAATTTCGTTTTATTATCGTAGGTTTTTCCGTAACATTATCAGATGAAACAAAGTTAAAGCAATTACATTTCAGAATTGTAAATAATTAAGAAAATTCATCTACATCTCTGAAGAAGTGCAAGGCTATGATGTTAAGAGACACATAAAAAATTAATTGAAGCGTGGTACATGTTACAGCATGATAAAATGGCGGGAAATACAAATAAACCACAGCCATTAAAACTATGAGGGCAACCAGACCACCAACAACCATCTGGGAATCCCATGTACAGTTTCCTGCTATAAAGAAAACGCCTAAATCACTCTTCGAAATTATGCATTCCAAAATAGTAAGAAACAAAACTTCGTAAGAAATGTAAAATCCTAAATATAGCACCTATATTTTATTCAATAATTAAAATTTTCACAGTAGAGCTTGTAATGTTGTTGCATTGATTTGTTCTGAAATCGTTGCTGATATTCAAGACCATAAAAGTGGGTTAAAAGCTGTGAGCTGTCTGGGGAAGCTAACTTGCATTACTGAGCAACTGTTTCACCAGGTATTCAGTCTAGCTTGCCAAATTCCCAACCAGACTAACATTAATTATAATCTTTTAATAGTCATATGACAACCGGTGATCATATATAAAGAGAATTTAAATAAAAAGAAATAAATCAGTTTATATTTGGAAATTTGTTTTAACATTGATAATTGAAATTTCAGCATATTAAACTTGATTCATAACTAAACTGGTGCCTTATTTAGGATTGTGAAAATGTGTGTTTGTAATCGTACAGAACACATCAAATATGGAGATAAGATTGGGAGACTGCATAAAACACTGCATTCATAAAATAACACACGAAGAACGTTGAAACATATGCAAGAGGGAATTAACGACAACCAACCGATTCAATTTTCACCCAAAGAAGTTACGTTTGTAGCGCAATCCTGTCCATCATGTAATTACCACACACTGGTATACTAAATTTATACTGACTCTCTGTGAAATCTTCCCGAAAAGAATAGATGAGGGCTACTTTGATGATTACACCACATGCTTCACATGGTCAACTTGGTTTACACAAAGAGTGTAACTCCAGAATAATTTTGATAATTAAAATAAATTAGATCGAAAAGCAATTTACAAAAGAAAAGCCACGAACTGGTTATTATCGTCTTACTATTAACCTGATGGGTCAAACAATCGTATAAGCACGTGGTAATGGTCTCACAAAGTACACTCCTCGTGGGTTGAACATAAAGAAAAGTTGCTATATTGAAAAATATTGTCAAGACGAGACGTTATAATCTCACGCACATTCGCATTTAAGATTGATGATCAACACGTGGTACCATTTGACTCACAAAGTATGAAGCAACTATTGGAAGATATTCTGAACTTCACACTCGAAATACACTGTGTTGCAATTTAAGATAACATTAGATATTTCAGATCCAAACCTGAAATAAAGGTGATTAAATTTTCAGTTAGACAGAACTTACGAAATCCATTGTCCTACGGACTTAGCAGAGATGCGCTTAGCCGGAGATCTTACCAATTCAGACGCTCCCCGCGGACAGACTGCCCTGGGCTCCTACCGAGTGTGCTTAACAGATACAAACGGAAGTGACCAGAGAGGCGTCATCCTATACCAACATGACAAGGGACAGACAGGACCATACTAAGAATAGAAACCTCTTTGCTTCTAGAAAGCGAAGCTACCTGTTCCAACGTTGGTCCTACTGTTCTCTAGCAGACAGGCTTGTCTGCTACCATCAAGCATGCAACTAGAAATACATTTGCTCATTCATTCTCTCACACAGAAGGGAAGGGGGATGACAGTATCTTATCATATACAGTATATAAAAGAAAGTGGATGTAGGTCCCGTATGAGACTTTGTGGCATGAATTACTTAGAAACTGTGTTTTCAAGTGTAGTAGTGTGACAGATCGTTCTTGTTTATATGTTAAAGTAACACGTTTCACTGCTCCGTCTCCTCCCAGATAGTCAGAAACACCACAGTAAATTTAGAAGAGGAATTTATGCCGTAAATGACAACATATTTAAGAAATTAACATGAAAGGAATCCAACTGAGACCTTTCAAGCTGACAGGTGGCTTAGTATTTTAACATCTGGTGCGTGGACAGAAATAACAATTACCAGTACATTTTTAAAGTTTACATTATTTCCTGGTTAGACGAACTACAGAAAAAGTACAAATTGGACAGTGGAAGATTCAATTAGGCAAACGATCAAAACACAACATACAGAGGACAGGTGGACTTAATTACAGATGGAAGTTTGTCTAGAGTAAAATAGCAAAATTCCCGTGAATTTCTTAAAGCCCCTCGAGAAATATTGTGCTATGCTGATCTTCTCAGACCGGGTATGCAAATCAACGTTGTTAGTGTAACAAGTATTCTCTAGGAATGTAGTCATCGGGTTATGCCTTAAGCTCTGTACAGAGCTTTAGTTAAGCAGCATATTAACTAATTGATTCTGTCGCGGTCTCAAATGTGGTTGTTACACACACGTAATGAACATTCACACGAAGCAGATGCGCGTGTCGATAAGCGGATTTTAATGGCCTCATTTTTGGTTCGACTGACGGAATGTCTGTTCTAAATTAATATGGAAATAACAAAAAATGACGGAACTAGATAGTTGCTACAGCATTTAGAAATAAAAGATTTTTATTTTGTTTTAGTTTCAATAAAATAATGACTGCCAACACGGAAAAAAACACAAATACAAAAATGAACAGAACACTTTTTGTTATAAGGAGCATTAGGAAATAACGTAAGAATATAGCTTCTTCAGTTCTTAATGAAAGCAAATATTTATTCTGTATAGAAAATATACTTGTTGTTGTTGTTGTGGTCTTCAGTCCTGAGACTGCTTTGATGCAGCTCTCCATGCTACTCTATCCTGTGCAAGCTTCTTCATCTCCCAGTACCGACATCCTTCTGAATCTGCTTAGTGTATTCATCTCTTGGTCTCCCTCTACGATTTTTACCCTCCATGCTGCCCTACAGTACTAAATTTGTGATCCCTTGATGCCTCAAAACATGTCCTACCAACCGATCGCTTCTTCTAGTCAAGTTGTGCCACAAACTTCTCTTCTCCCCAATCCTATCAAATACTTCCTCATTAGTTATGTGATCTACCCATCTAATCTTAAGCATTCTTCTGTAGCACCACATTTCGAAAGCTTCTATTCTCTTCTTGTCCAAACTATTTATCGTCCATGTTTCACTTCCATACATGGCAACACTCCATACAAATACTTTCAGTAATGACTTCCTCACACTTAAATCAATACTCTATGTTAACAAATTTCTCTTCTTCAGAAACGCTTTCCTTGCCATTGACAGTCTACATTTTATACCCTCTCTACTTCGACCATCATCAGTTATTTTGCTCCCCAAATAGCAAAACTCCTTTACTACTTTAAGTGTCTCATTTCCTAATCTAATTCCCTCCGCATCACCTGACTTAATTCTACTACATTCCACTATCCTCGTTTTGCTTTTTTTGATGTTCATCTTACATCCTCTTTTCAAGACACTGTCTATTCCGTTCAACTGCTCTTCCAAGTCAGTTGCTGTCTGTGACAGAATTACAATGTCATCGACGAACCTCAAAGTTTTTACTTCTTCTCCATGAATTTTAATACCTACTCCGAATTTTCCTTTGGTTTCCTTTAATGCTTGCTCAATATACAGATTGAATAACATCGGGGACAGGCTACAACCCTGTCTCACTCCCTTCCCAACCACTGCTTCCCTTCTATGTCCCTCGACTCTTATAACTGCCATCTGGTTTCTGTACAAATTGTAAATAGCCTTTCGCTCCCTGTATTTTACCCCTGACACCTTCAGAATTTGAAAGAGAGTATTCTAGTCAACATTGTCAAAAGCTTTCTATAAGTCGACAAGTGCTAGAAAATTAGGTTTGTCTTTCATTAATCTATTTTCTAAGATAATTCGTAGGGTCAGTATTGCCTAACGTGTTCCAATATTTCTACAGAATCCAAACTGATCTTCCCCCAGGTTGACTTCTACCAGTTTTTCCATTCGTCTGTAAAGAATTCGCGTTGCTATTTTGCAGCCGTGACTTATTAAACTGATAGTTCGGTAATTTTCAGATCTGTCAACACCTGCTTTCTTTGGGATTGGAATTATTATATTCTTCTTGAAATCTGAGGGAATTTTGCTTGTCTCATACATCTTGCTCACCAGATGGTAGAGTTTTGTCAGGACTGGCTCTCCCAAGGCCGTCAGTAGTTCAAATGGAATGTTGTCTATTCCTGGCGCCTTGTTTCGACTCAGGTCTTTCAGTGCCCTGTCAAACTCTTCACGCAGTATCATATCTCCCACTTCATTTTCATCTACATCCTCTTCCATTTCCATTATATTGTCCTCAAGTACATCGCCCTTGTATAGACCCTCTATATGCTCCTCCCACCTTTCTGTTTTCCCTTCTTTGCTTAGAACTGGGTTTCTATCTGAGCTCTTGATACTCATACAAGTGGTCTATTTTTTCCGTAAGGTCTCTTTAATTTTCCTGTAGGCAGTATCTACCTTACCCCTAGTGAGATAAGCCTCTACATCTACATTTTCTTCTACTGTATTTCTTTCACCCATTCCTGTCAACCGTTCCCTCATGCTCTCCCTGAAACTCTGTACAAACCAGGTCACATCTCCTTAAATTCCCAACTTGTTGCAGCTTCTTCAGTTTTAATCTACAGTTCATAACCAATAGATTGTGGTCAGAGTCCACATTTGCTCCTGGAAATATCTTACATTTTAAAACCTGGTTCCTAACTCTCTGTCTTACTATTATACAGTCCTTCTAGTAACTCCAGGCTTCTTCCAGGTATACAACCTTCTTTCATGATTCTTGAACCAAGTGTTAGCTATGATTAATTTATGTTCTGTGCAAAATTTTACCAGGAGGCGTCCTCTTACATTTCGTACCCACAATCCATATTCACCTACTACGTTTCCTTCCCTCTCTTTTCCTACTATCGAATTCCAGTCACCCATGACTATTAAATTTTAGTCTCCCTTCACTACCTGAATAATGTCTTTTATCTCATCATACATTTCATCAATTTCTTCGTCATCTGCAGAGCTAGTTGGCATATAAACTTGTACTACTGTAGTAGGCGTGGGCTTCGTGTCTATCTTGGCCATAACAATGCGTTCACTATGCTGTTTGTAGTAGCTTACCCGCACACATATTTTTTTATTCATCATTAAACCTACTCCTGCATTATCCCTATTTGATTTTGTATTTATAACCCTTTATTCACGTGACCAAAAGTCTTGCTCCTCCTGCCACCGCCGGCCGGGGTGGCCGAGCGGTTCTAGGAGCTACAGTCTGGAACCGCGCGACCGCTACGGTCACAGGTTCGAATCCTGCCTCGGGCATGTATGTGTGTAATGTCCTTAGGTTAGTTAGGTTTAAGTAGTTTTAAGTTCTAGGGAACTGATGACCTCAGAAGTTAAGTCCCACAGTGCTCAGAGCCACTTGAACCAGTCTCGTGCCACCGAACTTCACTAATTCCCACTATATCTAAATTTAACCTGTCCACTTCCCTTTTTTAAATTTTCTAACCTACCTGCCCGATTAAGGGATCTGACATTCCACGCTCCGATCCGTACAACGCCAGTTTTCTTTCTCCTGATAACGACGTCCTCTTGAGTAGTCCTCGCCCGGAGACCCGAATGGGGGACGATATTTTTAACTTCAGACGTAGAACATCTAGTTTGCATCCTAACATATTCAACAATTTCAACAACAAATTATGTATATGAGTCACTGGTTGCTTGATGGTGGGCAGTTAGTTAGACTGGTATCGGGTACTCATGTTCCATCGAAGGAATAATAGGCAACATGGCGTATCGATATGCTGAAAGTAAACGTCCGCGAGTGCGAGGAATACCGCCACAAAATCCGTGATGTGGTTCCCGTGAAAGACAGCAAGAAGCTGAAAACACTCGAGTCTCTCGAATTACATATGTTGAAAATTAGTGAAGATCTTTCAATAAGAGCAATCATTTTTAAAATAAAAGCGATACTAAGAGGCCACTTTCAGACGCCTCTGCAAAATATTTGTAGTGGAGGCATCAAAATTTATAGCTTAAATAAATAAATTCTTCCAAAGAGAACTAACGCTTAAGGAAGCCTGCATATGCTTGCGATGGCATTTATTATGACATTTATTATGACATAACGTACACTATGTCTTTATTTAAAGATTTCTGTGTCTATTTCTTGTAAATAAAAGTATTTTGAGCCTTGCTGGTGTTGTCGCCGTAATTCACCCAACACAACCATCAACATAAATTTGCCTCCTTGCCAAAACAAATTTTTAAACTTTCCAGATACGTTCAATCGAAGTAGGCAAGAGAATTCGATCCGCGGAACCAGAAGAAACTTGTTTCACTTCTAATATGGATTATAGTTTTATTTTATTTGATAAAATGTTTAGATTTTCGTAACAAAAATGAACACAATCTGGAGAATACGCTCCGGCAAACAAAGTGATTCGTTTTCTAAACAATATCAAAAGCCTAACTGTCTACACAGTGGGGGCAAAATTCATGAGATACCTCCTAATAGCGTGTCGAACCTCGTTTTGCCCTGCGTACTGCAAGAATGCAACAAGACGTTGGAAGTCCTCTGCAAAAATATTAAGCCATGCATCCTCTGGAGCCTCCATAATTGCGAAAGTGTTACCGGAGAAGGATTTTGTGTGCGAACTCAGCTCTCAATTATAGCCATAAATGTTCGACAGGATTCATGTAGTCTAGCTCCAATTACCACGCTGCGTTCAAAGTCTCTTAATTCCCTACGTGCGGCCATAATTACGTCGGATACCTTTTCACATGAATCTACTGAGTACAAACGACAACTTCGCCAATGTACTGCCCTTTGTGTCTTGTTTACGCGATGCTACATCTGTCTGTATACGTGAATATCGCCAACCCATGACTTTTGCCACCTCAGTGTATATGTCCGAATACCTTTCAAACTTCGTGTAAAAACTTAGAAAAATTGCGGATTGAAGGAAGTAATTATACATGGCTACTACAAAGAAAAGTGATGCTTACTATACTTAGGTGATAATCAAACTTTTACCATCAGAATATGACTAATGTACTCTCTTCATTAGCCACACGCACACTGGTAACCTACAAAGAAGTGCTACTAGTTGCCTGATTGTCTTGAAATATATTATTGTTACTAAGATAGCGAATAATTGCTGTTGTATTTTGGTTTTCAACATTGATAGGTACAGAACAGATACAACAATGTTATTTACTTCTGGGACATACATTAATTATTCTCTGGGCCACGACTTCCACTCCATCGTCACGGATATGCACCTAAAAGTGCTATATTTAATACAGCTGCTTCCCGCTCACGCCAGACGTATTGCAAAGCTCATTTCAGCTGACCAATTTCCTCGTGTGTTCCTTGGCGTTGCAGGCCTACTAGACTGTACGTATCCTATTTGCTGTTGATAGAACAGCCAGAATCGGCCTACTGCCCACCCCGCAAGTAACACACGGAGTGCCGGGCAACCGAGAAGTCGAAAGCGCGTTTACATTTTTCGAAAGTCCTAGGGGACATGCCTTACGAGAAATGATCGAGAACTTCTCGAGTGTCTCAGGCCGCGCGGTCTCGTTGCGCATCCCTACATTTTATTGTTGGAAGAAACATTTAGATGATTTCAGAACTACTTAAAATGCTAAAGCACATGAGAGAGAAACACAATTACAGCTCTCTGTCAAATAGAAAAGAAGAATAACACGATTTAAACTCTGACATGCCTAGAAAATTATATACAGGACATTCTTATTGTTATATTTGAACTTTTCTACATTTTCATACAATTTCTATCCATATATAGAAGTGTCATGATTTTCGACTTTGTGTTAAGTTGTTATCTGCTACGTTCGTATGTCTCGCAACATGGTTATAGAGAACTTATGCTTTGTGTAAATATGCGAGTTGTAAGGGATCCTTGCTTCCTGGCCGATAATCAAGCGAGGAAAATAAGTAAATGGAACAAAAAATTATATAATGGATCAATAAAGGTTTGCCTCGGGGAGGATGTCGCAAATGCGATGGCAAAATGCAATCACTATTATAACACAAGGCAACAAGTGATCGGTTTTTCTTTATATTGTGTCACCTTCACTGTATTTTGTAGGCCATCGCTTACGATCTTCGTTTTGATGCATCATGGCCTGAGCCGGCCGGGGTGGCCGAGTGGTTCTAGGCGCTACAGTCTGGAACCGCGAGGCCACTACGGTCGCAGGTTCGAATCCTGCCTCGGGCATGGATGTATGTGATGTCCTTAGATTATTAGGTTTAAGTAGTTCTAAGTTCTAGGGGACTGATGACCTCAGAAGTTAAGTCCCATAGTGCTCAGAGCCATCATGGCCTGGTAGCTATTGTACATTGTCACTGTTTGAAAACATTTTGACCGTGAAAATATTAATCTGATATCCACGCAAAATGTCGTGATAAGTATTAGCTCGGAATTCGTAGACACATTATCCAGATTCGACTTTTTAAGAATGTAGTAACTCATTTCAACGACATGACGCGATAAGCTATCGGTCTTTCTGCCTTCAAACAATGTGTGCACAATCCCTGACACATACACCTGCTACATAAAACTCATACAATAAAATTAATATGGCCTTACTAGAAGGTTTCTATAAGGAATGCAGACACGTTTACTGTCAGTATGGCAATTATTGTTCAATATAAGAGATAAATTACAGAGTTCAGTTATATGTATCTCCTATAGGTTCGTAGGCAACATCTGAAGTGAGTTACAAGAGGAAGGCCTCGTTTTTTAATCTTATGCCTTACAAAACATTGAATGAGATATGCAAATTTTCTTTACTATTTCTCGTATACACGGCCTTTGAATTACAGCCAATATTCATCCTCTAGTCTTTGACGATGTATACATATTTCATGACATTGTTCTCTTACAGATTAATTAATTCGCCGTAAGAATTTAAAAAAATGAAAAATAATACATATTTTACAAATTCATTTCAGAGTGTATTTAAAAAAGACCGCATCTGCTTGTGATGTCGCTTAGTATGGCACGACGTATTTGAAGAATTGCAATAAGTGTAGCCGGCAGCCAAATAGCATATTATCTAGCGAGGAGAATACAAAAAAATCGTAAAGAAGATCCAGAATGGCAACCGCTCGGAGCTTATGAAGTTGTGGGTGCTCCGACAGCGATAGTTGGAATAGAACACCTAACCACAACTCCATTTCACGCTGCTTCAAATGGTGAAGCAGAAAGATTTGTCAACACTTTTATGAAAGATCTCAAAAAGCTGGGAAGTAGAGAACAAACAAGATGCTCCGCAGAAAATTCTGATTGCTTATCGCACAACTCCAAATCAAATAACTTGCAAATCAATTGCTAAACTACTTCATAGTTGTCATTCAAGACCACATTGTCACTGATTCTTTCATCAAAATAGGAGGCAAAGCCAAAGAAGGATTCAAAGTCTGAGGTTGATAATCAAGTCTATGCCACAAATTTATCAAATTATTTGTCGAGTGGATCACAATGAATCACTGGCAGCGTAGTCTAACGGCTGGGAGAATTCTGTACATCGTAAGACTGTAAAAACAAACTCAGAAAATTCTACATCTTGAAGTATAGTAGACCACGAGGAACTGAAAAGGAATGGCACTTAATTCGACTGCCTCCAGAACCAGCAGTAGAAGAGGATGAAAATGAACCCCAGTCTGCTTTAGGGACTGAATCAGAAAATACACAGATTGCAGGTACTTCTATCGAACTAAAAATATCAACAAGGATTCGTCGAAATGTGGTTCGCTGCAGCCCATTCTCAAATTAATTGGGGAAGATATGTTACATTTAAACTTTTCTACATTTTCTTAGAATTTATATGCCTATGTAGAAGTGTCATGCCTTTCAGTTTTGTATTAAGTTGTTATTTGCAGCGTTCGCGTATGTCACAATACTACTGTGCAGAATTTATGCTTTGTGTTAATAAACATGTGTATTCATATAAAGGCTATTTCAAGAATTGCAATTAGCGTGGCCACATATTGTACTATTTATCAGACAGATAGCTACCATGTAACACTTGCCCTAACTTTTGCTAACAATAGTCATACAAAATATGAAAGACTGCAATTCAGCTTTTAAGCCGCATAAAAAGAATTACCTCACATCCACCATGGCTATTAGCAAATGTTTTGTATCTGTATGGGGGCTACATACTTCTTACAAGAATACAGAGTGAACCAACAACAGATAGAGCTACTATTGAAGACGATAAACAATCAATTTCATAGGGCAGATACACACAGGGCAACCTACATGTACGCCAGTATTAGCCGGGAAAAAAGAAGCGTGAGAATAATCTCCAAAAGCTAATAATCTAAACGATTATACACAAGCCACTATGGCCAGAAGCTAGAGCAGTAAAAATGAAACCACAAACGGGACACACTGCAACACACGAGAACACTCATCGAGAAAATAGAATATGCACTGATATTACGAAGTATTAACATAACTTACAAAATTAGCAATTTGGTACAGAGGTAAGCGCGGAAACTCAGACATTAGGCTTCTAATAGTTAAGCTATCAGAATTGTAAGCGATGCAGTGACCAGCAGAACTTCACATGAAATACAAAGAACACAGCACGACAGGGTATTACAAAACTGCCTATTTTTACTAGAAATTTTGAACCAAATAAATCACTCACTATCGAGAAACATACATCGAAATAATGAGAAGTTATAAACAGCAGACCCCCTCATTTTTCTGGAAAGCTGCCACACGAATAAAGCGCAGTGTCAGAAAAGGAATATTTTATAAACGTAATGAATGTGTTTCAGATCAAATTGTTGCACTTGAGTACAGGAGCAAATCATTTCCGATTCCCGTCTTCTCCTGGGCATAGTGGTGTGACAGAGTCTCATGAATATACACTCCTGGAAATTGAAATAAGAACACCGTGAATTCATTGTCCCAGGAAGGGGAAACTTTATTGACACATTCCTGGGGTCAGATACATCACATGATCACACTGACAGAACCACAGGCACATAGACACAGGCAACAGAGCATGCACAATGTCGGCACTAGTACAGTGTATATCCACCTTTCGCAGCAATGCAGGCTGCTATTCTCCCATGGAGAAGATCGTAGAGATGCTGGATGTAGTCCTGTGGAACGGCTTGCCATGCCATTTCCACCTGGCGCCTCAGTTGGACCAGCGTTCGTGCTGGACGTGCAGACCGCGTGAGACGACACTTCATCCAGTTCCAAACATGCTCAATGGGGGACAGATCCGGAGATCTTGCTGGCCAGGGTAGTTGACTTACGCCTTGTAGAGCACGTTGGGTGGCACAGGATACATGCGGACGTGCATTGTCCTGTTGGAACAGCAAGTTCCCTTGCCGGTCTAGGAATGGTAGAACGATGGGTTCAATGACGGTTTGAATGTACCGTGCACTATTCAGTGTACCCTCGACAATCACCAGAGGTGTACGGCCAGTGTAGGAGATCGCTCCCCACACCATGATGCCGGGTGTTGGCCCTGTGTGCCTCGGTCGTGATTGTGGCGCTCACCTGCACGGCGCCAAACACTCATACGATCATCATTGGCACCAAGGCAGAAGCGACTCTCATCGCTGAAGACGACACGTCTCCATTCGTCCCTCCATTCACGCCTGTCGCGACACCACTGGAGGCGGGCTGCACGATGTTGGGGCGTGAGCGGAAGACGGCCTAACGGTGTGCGGGACCGTAGCCCAGCTTCATGGAGACGGTTGCGAATGGTCCTCGCCGATACCCCAGGAGCAACAGTGTCCCTAATTTGCTGGGAAGTGGCGGTGCGGTCCCCTACGGCACTGCGTAGGATCCTACGGTCTTGGCGTGCATCCGTGCGTCGCTGCGGTACGGTCCCAGGTCGACGGGCACGTGCACCTTCCGCCGACCACTGGTGACAACATCGATGTACTGTGGAGACCTCACGCCCCACGTGTTGAGCAATTCGGCGGTACGTCCACCTGGCCTCCCGCATGCCCACTATACGCCCTCGCTCAAAGTCGGTCAACTGCACATACGGTTCACGTCCACGCTGTCGCGGCATGCTACCAGTGTTAAAGACTGCGATGGAGCTCCGTATGCCACGGCAAACTGGCTGACACTGACGGCGGCGGTGCACAAATGCTGCGCAGCTAGCGCCATTCGACGGACAATACCGCGGTTCCTGGTGTGTCCGCTGTGTCGTGCGTGTGATCATTGCTTGTACAGCCCTCTCGCAGTGTCCGGAGCAAGTATGGTGGGTCTGACACACCGGTGTCAATGTGTTCTTTTTTCCATTTCCGGGAGTGTATATTACAAAATGGGTGACTATGATAATTTTATAAAAAAATGACAGCATAAAAGTTTCTGAACAATGGCTAACAAAGTCAAAAGAGCCAGAGAGACAGAGGTACATCAACACATCATAAGACAACTTCCACGCCACGAGAACAGCGTGAGTGATTATTTAAAAAAGTTCACGTGAACAGCAGACCAACATATAAAGTGGCATCGCTTCGTATTCGGTAATCCTACTATTTCTTCATAGCGTGACCTCAGCACGTGCGAAGACTATACAAAGAAACTTTAATATATATGTGCAATTGTATCGCATTTTTTTGCACTACCACTGTAGTCTGATGACGAGATCTCACCTCGAACGTTGTTACTAATAATTAAAGTAGTCAACATATCATGTGGTTGTTAGCGGTATATGTAAAACCTTTTCATATTTTTGAAACAGTCACGGTCGATTAACAGTCAGTATGGCTTTAAATTATTACGTTATATTCCATTTGTAGCAGAAGTCTGCACATGTTTAAAGTTAAAAAAATGTAATTATCTACCTGGGACAAAATAACTTTCTCCATGGCAGCTACAATGGATTTCAAAAACATAGACCATACGAAGCCCAGCTTATGCTCTGCACACATGAATCCTAGGCGCCATTGACAGAGCAAATGAGGAATAAATGTGTTGTCGATTTCCAAAACCTATAGACTCAGTATCTCCCCGACACTTACTAAATAAAATTCATCTCTATGGGATAAATAGATAGGTTTGTGAGTGAAGTGACAAGTATGCAACAATAAGAATACATGGTATGGACAGTAATCCACCCAAACACATACAAGTAATTTCGGTGAATACGTGCTACAGTCCACACAACTTAGCTCAAATGTATCTCACAGGCTCAATAAAAAGCCTATTAAGTTTCATTTTTTGTCTAGTACGCATGTTTACCAGTATAGGTGCTTTAAAAACAAATAACTACTTTTTTTACAAAATTTCATTCATGACTCGGTTTTGGAACCATTTTCTAGCCACGCTACAGTTACAGGATTTTTTTAATATACGAGGGTCGGTCAAAAAGTAATGCCTCCAATTTTTTTTCTACTTAAAAAAATTAAGTTAAGTGAAAAATTTGAATTTGGCGCAATTCCTCAAACCTTCTTCTGCAATCCACTACAGTAGTAACTTTCTGTGTCAACAGGTGGCAGCACAGCAGAAGTTTGTAAGATGGCCGACATCGATGTTCGTTTGAGACAGCGTTGTGTGATTGAATTCTTGAATGCAGAAGGTGAAACGCCCATACACATTCATGAAAGACTGAAGAAGGTGTATGGTGTTGTGACAGTGGATGTCAGCACTGTTAGACGATGGGTTCGTCGTTGTAAGGAAGCTGAAGGGCAAACACCGTTGACTGACTCCACACAACATTCAGCAAGTTGATGACATCATTCGTGGTGACCGTCGGGTGACTGCAGATGAAGTGTGTCGCATTATTTCTCTTAGTAAAAGCAGTGTGATCACGATTATTAAACAATTGGGGTACTCAAAATTTTGTGCACGGTGGGTTCCAAGAATGTTAACCGATCAGAATAAAGAGGCAAGGAAAACAATAGCCTCCCAACACTTGCAGCGCTTCCGTTTGGAGGGAGATGAGTTTCTGAAAAAAATTGTGACCGGGGACGAAACATGGGTGCATTTTTTAGAACCCGAATCAAAGAGGCAGTCAATGGAGTGGCGTCACACAAGCTCGCCGAGGAAGAAAAAATCAAAACTGTGCGATCGGCAGGGAAAGTTATGGCAACAGTTTTCTGGGATACAGAGGGTGTGATTCTGGTTGATTTTTTGCAGCAGGGATGCACAATAAATTCTGTTCAATACGTCACAACCCTCAAAAAACTTAAAGCACGTCTTCAGCGAGTTCGTCCAACAAAATCAATGGCAGGTGTTCTTCTTTTGCATGACGATGCAAGACCACACACCAGTCGTCACACCTCTGACGAGATTGTCAAAATTGGATGGGAAGTTTTGCCTCATCCCCCATACAGCCCTGACCTGGCACCATCAGACTTCCATCTGTTCGGGCCACTAAAAGAAGCTCATCGTGGGATTCATTTTGAAGATGAGGAGGCCGTCAAAACATCCGTGCGTCAATGGCTTAGGAAGCAGAGCTGTGATTTTTACCGTGCTGGGATACATGCCCTTGTTCAAAGATGGACAAAAACTGTAGAGATGGGCGGAGATTACAATGAGAAATGACAAAATGATCCTCAATGTTGTGGTTTTCAACCTATGTAATTGCATTTAAATTTCCTGACAATTAAACGTAGAAAAAAAATAGGAGGCATTACTTTTTGACTGACCCTCGTATAAACACTGACGTCTGCAGTAAGAAATGTGTGTGGAATCAGTTATAGAACAGGAGAAACTTCTTTAAAAATTAGATATTTTGACAATTTCGAGTTGTATAGGTTAATTGGCGTCTTTAGCAATTGTAATAAAAGTCTTATTAGTACCATACGCCTTTCGTTTCATTTTAAAGCATCTTTAAGTGGTCACTGTAACAGTTTGTTACGATCATTCACAGTTCGCCTGCTTTACTTGTTAGTATAAACTGTTTTTATTCTTTTCGCTAACCAATGATTTTTGTTGTACATTGCATTCTTCTTGGTCTTCCACGTGTATGTGATGAGTTTCTGCAATGTCTAACAAAAGGAAGATCAAATGGACATCTACCAAAAATCTGGCATTTACTAATTCCAATGTAACTCAAGCGTAACCTAGGACAGACCAGCAGAACTTTTGAAATATAAGGAACGTAAAGGAGAACGGAATTGTGGCAGCAACCATTCAACATTTGCAGTACACTTGAGTCAATAAAACCAGCACCCTACTACAACAGAAAAGGACATGGTAATAGCCAGATCTAGCGACAAAAAATATATGCTATACCTACAAGAGAACATCCCAATTTAAAAAGCAATACTAGAGAAGAAACACGTAGTACATGAGCATACAAACATCAGCAACCATACTCTATTTAGACTAATAAAACATATTGTTGATAAAGAACAATCCCCACAGACACTGCAAAATAATGTCACAAACCAAGTGGTATCCCCACCCTGTATCATCCACCAGTGTGCCATGGTAAAGCAATAACTTACACACAAAGTAGATAGGAATGTAAATAAAATTCTTCTGGGCTGTTGACCACATTTTCAATGCATGAAATTGTCCGAAGCTTCGACCATTATTGCAGGTGACCTCCTTCAGAATTTTTTACTGAGCGGATTCAGCTCAGCACAAGGCCCTGAAGAAGACCACCTGTAATAGTGGTCCAAACGTTGGGCAATTTTATATATTGACAATGGCTGGCTGTGACAATGGCTGCGCAAGCCTAAGCTTACAGTAAAATACACAAACAAACAAAGAAAGATAAATACTCCGACTTAAAAAATATAAAAGTAAAAAATGAAATAAAAATCATGTATTCTCTCTCTCTCTCTCTCTCTCTCTCTCTCTCTCTCCCACTCCCTCCCCCTCTCTATCCCAGTAGTCGGAAAATGTAAACACACAAAGATCGAGAGCAGACGCTATTACTACAATGAACATCAACAAAAGACGAACGCATCCCGCAATAACAATACAAAACACGCGGAATGGGGAGAGAACAGTGATACTTCCCAACACCAAAGTATAAATGTGTTAAGCGCAGTGAAAGTGCTGTTTGCAAAAACTCAGCATATATAATCGCAGAAGAAGAAGAAAAATAATGGAGTAAACAACGACGAAGCGTGAGTAACGAAAACAATAATACTTTTTGATAGTAATAATAAAGCATGCGAACTCTTAATGATCATAAACAATATTGTAAGAGAAGAAAACCATGTGGTTACAGTGACCACTTGAAGTTGCTTTAAGATAAAGCGAAAGGCATCTGGTCTTACTAAGACTTTTACTAGAGCCACGCGTAGTGGCCACGCAGTTTGAGGTGCCATGTCACAGATTGGGCGGCCCCTCCCACCGGAGGTTGGAGTCCTCCATCGGTCATGGGTGTGTATGTTGTTCTTAGCATAAGTTAGTTTAAGTAGTGTGTAAGTCTAGGGACCGATGACTTCAGCAGTTTGGCCCCTTAGGAATTCACACACATTTGCACTTTTTTTTTACTACAGTTGCTAAAGACGGGAATTATACATTTTGCATATGTGCAACTGCGGCAAAACTGAGGCAGAGAAACAAAGAAAACACCGCGTATTTCCAATAACACCCATTGCCGGCAAAATATGCCTCTTTCCTCAAAAAAATTTTAGCATCGCATGATTTTAATACTAAGATCAAAACAACTTGTACCATGAATTCACGCATTTAACATTAGCGGTGAAAGCAGGTAGCTATATCTATATAGAGGTATTCAACAGCTTACCGTAGCATATTAAATAGCTTGTAAATGAAATTGTGGAGTTTAAGGCTGAACTAATGAGCATTCAGTTAGCCGCACGCCCTCTTCAATGAATATCATCTACAGAAAGATGGTGAAAATAATGCTCTTGGCAGTTTTGAGTCATGATGTTGTATTGCACTTTAAATAAAATATAGACTTTTCTTGTTACATCCTGTAAGCTCTTATCTATGGGATCAATACTATATGATTCATATTGACTCCGACTACAACGAATGAAAACAGCACAGATAGTAAATAAACAAGTGGAAATGATACCAAACGCATTCAGTTTATGATGTCTATTATGGCTAACTTCCAGGCTCCGAAGTTGTCTACATACGCAGAATGATGCTGACTAGTACATACACGAGTATTAGTTTGTAAGCGCTATATCTGTGCTGTGAACCTTTAAAGACCACCAATTCACCTCCTGTAATAATTTTCTTATTCGTATCATCGTGCCGAGAACTTTCTTTTATTTACAATCGTATGGTCTGTTCGGACATACGCTCAGCATCATGCAGCGCTGTTGCCGAAATGATACAAAGAATAAAACGAATACCTAATCCTTGTGTGAAACACGATACTTTAGCTAGCGGCAAACCTATCAAACGAGATAGACAAACAACAGTTCGCAAAATAGAGTAGAGAAGTAAGAACAGTTCATACTTAACATTCAAATTTGAGATTAAAGAAATTGAAATGCCCTTCCATCCCACCCTACCTTTCCGTGTGTGTGTGTGTGTGTGTGTGTGTGTGTGTGTGTGTGTGTGTGTGTGTGTTTAGTGGTTGCTGCATGGTAGATCTGACCTGTATTCTTGAGTGTATGTTGCAGATGTACATTAAGCAGTGGCTTCTACAGTTTTACACCATATCGCATGCCTAATTTACGTCTTGTAGAGGAATTTAGAAACATACGGCCTGTGAATTTCTACGGTTGTATCACAACACTACATGATATATGTGATGGGTCACAACATAAAAACCGAGTATAAAAATGTAATGTTAAGAAAGATTGCAGAAACTCAGGACGAGCAAGTTTTACATCAACTCCGTTGTAGTTTACTACTTTCAGGCGATCACTGCTTCAGAGAAATGACGATATTGTAAAATCCCACTGTTCAGTAGTTAATCTGTCTCGAATATATTGTTTTCTATGAATAAGAAGTACAAAAATAAAACTGAAGAAATCAACTTTGTGCTCCTGTAAGGCAATTCTTACAGTCCATACAAAACTCGGATGTATATCATAAAAGTGCCTTAGATATATGACAATCGCAGTAAGAGTGTTCGTAGAAGACGAGTGGTGAATTTTGCGACAACTTGAAGTGCAGCACGTTTAAGATATCTTTGTTACTTGTATTCGCGTACTTCTCCCATGTAGAGTGGAATAACATGGACTGAAAGTGGACAGAGAAAGTGTTGCGTGTTTCTACTGAGCACAACACATGTTCTTCCGAAGCTTAATATAACGCAGAGCTGTCATTGTCACCATCAAACACCTTGCCTGGTAGAGCTAAGCTGAGTGTATAAGACAGGGTGCACAACATGCGGCCCGTTATGCACCTCGCTGTGGCGCGCGGCAGAATCTTTGGTTAATTGGTTGGGGGGAGGGGATCAAACAGCGAGGTCATCCGTCCCATCGAATTAGGGAAGGATGGGGAAGGAAGTCGGAAGTGTTCTTTCAAAGAAACTATCCCGGCATTTGCCTGAAACGATTTAGGGAAATGATGGAAAACCTAAACTTGGATAGCCGGACGCGGGTTTGAACCGTCGTCCTCCAGAATGCGAGTCCACTGCGCTACCTCACTCGGTAAGACAATCTTTGAAGAATGGTCAGTTACATACTTTTGATATAATTCTGTGATTTGCTTTAGATGAATCTATTATGATAATAAATCTAGGTAGCATTTAAAACTTCTTTGCGTTATTACCAACTGAATTCCCTGCGACAGCTAGGTTAAAATAGGTTTACAGTATTTAACATTTTAGCAACGGAAGTGTTTGCGAGAAGATTGCAGTTCTGGGCTTGGGTCCAGTGGCACTATCATTAAACAGCAGTCAGAAAAAAATGCACTACTAATGCACCCCAACAAACATGTGGTATGCGCACCTACCTAGTGGCGCCCAGATAGTGACATAGGGTAGGAGAAGTTGCTAGATCGCTCCTGTCTCACGAGGACTAAGTCGCGGATATACGCTAGTTGCTTCATACACACACAAGCATACACTGCATGTGACTGTTGCGCTTTCAAGTGACGTCTGAACGGAAATCTTTCGTAAAAGGCGATAGGTTTATTCCTCTAAAGGGAAAGCAGAGGACGACGTGTGAACTGTTTCCAGTACTTACAGGTTGTTGAAAGGGAAAAACCTTCCACAGTAGTCTACTATAGCGTATGTGTCCTGTAGTGAGGTCGTCTCAAAATATAATGTTTAATTTCTGAAGAATGTTTACATCTTACCGTTATAATTTAATCATACATATGCCTATGTATTTGTAGTACTCTTGTCTAATTAATATTGCTGGCATAGCTTCGATTAAAGAAGAAAATTATTGTTTTTGGTTTGAACTTCAAATTCAGATGTCGTGAGAAGAACATACCACTTTACTTAGAGCTTGTGTCAATTATCACGAGCCCTCTCCAGTCTCATGTTCACTTCAAGGTGGCCAGAAAGAATGAGAGAGAGAACAACCGCAAACGAAAAATTATGTCTAAAAGCAGAGAATTTAATACGAAGTGGACAAATAAGTACTTTTTAATACTGGACAACGGTAAAATACTTTGCTTGATTTGCCGCGAATTAATCATAATTGAACAAGAATATAATACCCGATGCCATTTTGAATCCAAACATGCTGACTTAGCGAAGTGGGATGATAACGAGAGGAAAATAAGGCGTCAAATTTACTAAAATGTTTGTTAAATCAACAGCAGTTTTTCAAGAAACAAAGAGAGAGAGTGTGAAGTGTCTACAAAAGTAACCTTCTTAATTTCTAAAGAAATTGCTACTGCTGCTGAACGTTACACGGAAGGTTATTTATTAAGAAAGTGCATGATGATCCCCATATCAGCACTATGTCCAGAAAAAATCAAATTATTGAGAGCATAAGCTTGTCCAGGATGACAGTTCAAAGAAGAGTGCTTGATATCTCTACCAACCTTCACGACCAGTTAAAAAACAGAGCTGTAGAATTCAAGTACTACTCATTAGCCATGGATGAGAGTACTACATAAATGATGCCATACAGCTTTTAGTTTTCATCCGCCCTGTTGATAACACTTACAACATCAGAGACTAACTCTGTCAGGACTGTGTTCCATGAAAGGGCGAGCAACTAGTGGGAACATCTCAAACAAAGTGAAAGAATCTCTCACAAAGATACTGGGTTTGACTTTTGAAAATACTGTGGCCATTTGCACCGACGGAGAATCTTCTGTGTATGGAAAGAAGGTTGGTGCAGTATCAATACTGGGAAAAAATGCCGAAAAAAGGCGAATTCCACCGTATTATGCACTATTTAGTGTTATACAGTAAATTTCTGGGATACGATCATATCATATCAACTGTGGTTTCTGTTATCAACTACGTCCGAGAGGGCTTAAACACCGAACATATCGTGCATTTCTTAAAGAAACAGAATTCGGAGATTTATTGTATCACAAGGGCGTTTGTTGGCTAAGTCGTGGGAAAGTGCTGTCCGCAGCTCGTGGTCTTGCGGAAGCGTTCTCGCTTCCCGCGCAAGGGGTCCCGGGTTCGATTCCCGGTGGGGCAGAGAATTTGTCTGCCCCGTGATGACTGGGTGTTGTGTGTTCATCATCATTGACTCGCAAGTCGCCGAAGTGGAGTCAACTGAAAAGGACTTGCAATACGGCGGCCGAACTTCCCTACGTGGGGTCTCCCGGTCAACAATGCCATACGATTATTTCATTTTCCACTGCAACGCTTTTTTGCACTAGGAGAGGAAATACATCAGATGAATTCGCAACTATGAATAATGGCTACCATCAGCTGTAGAATGGAATGACGACAATGAAAACCAGTGCCGGGTTCGAGTCCCTGTCCGGTACAGTTGTCTTATCTGTACGGGAATACACATAATGGATGTGCGAGTACAGATCTGAGACGTATGGTTGGCGACATATGCAAGTCTGGGTCTGGCCGTGAGTCGTGCACGGATGGCCAACTGATAGGACGACCCCTTCGCGATAGGCGTGAAATCCGGGTTCGAGTCCCGGTCCGGCACAGATTTTCACCGTCGTCATTCCACTCTACAGCTGATAGTAGTCATTATTCGCAAATGGCGAATTCATCTGATGTGTTTCGTAACGGCTGTGGTCGCCGCAGTGCATCGTCATCAGAATAACACAGACACTGCAATATCGTAAGGGAGGTAAAAGTATGTTATATGAAAAACGACCTAAAGGACTTTCTTGAATTGTAAAATGTAAACTGGATCAATGACGTATGTTTCTTACTGATATGACGGCTCACTTAAACGAGATGAAGTCAAAACTACAGTTAAAGTTACTGTCTGTTTTCCATACGCGATTTCGAAACGAAACTTGCACTCTTCAAAATCCAATTGTTGAAAAGAACATTACTCATTTTCCTACTTGCAGAACAATTTCTTTAGATAAACATGCTGTGCCAGGAAGGAAATTTTCTCGCTACGATGATAAATTAATTGAAGAATTCGACGAGAGGTTTGCGTTGTCAAAAGAGAAGGAAATCATGTTCAACGTGGTTGAGGATCCTTTTTCTGTAATACCCGAAGGTAAATCTGTGGATTTACTACTGGAGATCATAAAAATTCAGTGCTCTTCCATTTATAAAACCAAGCACATATATTGTTCTGTTCTTTATTTCTATAAAAGCTTGGACAAAAATAAATTTAATAACCAACGAGACGCAGCATTAAAAAAATTCAGTACTGTTGGTAGCACTTACATATGTGAAAGACATTTTTTGTTCTGAACCTAAATAAAAGCAAATTTCGCTGTTGTTTAACTGACGGAACATTCAGAACACACACTAAAATCTTCAACATCAAATATGACTCCAGACTTTGAAAAACTTCAGATGCAATATCTCACATTAAAGCTTTGTTTCAGTTTATCATTTTTTATGTTGTTTTGAGTAATAGTTTGTCCTGTTAGTAAGCTACTAAAATAATCGTCCCTTACTGTCATTAAAAGCCTATTATAATAAAAATGTTTTGTAAGGAATGCATTTATTCAGGAGTTTAAAAATAAATTTTTTGTAGCTGAATATTTTTTGTTGCTGCTTACGTTACATAGGCTTTGTGTATAAAATACGTCAGCTATTTCTAGGTCACAGTTCAACGAACAACGTGGGCACTCGCTATTGATTCGAAATCAAGAAACAACGTTTGCACTAAATGACAGAGTACAGAAGAAATTAACGTTTTTAGGTATGGGTATTGTTCGTAACTTTATCGGCCAAGATGAGGAACTAACAACGATATAATTTATAGAATGGCTTCTTATAGAGGTGGAAAAAGGGGTTCAGTGGTATGGTACATGCGAGTACTTACAGATAAGCTTTACATTAAGAAATAGTCTGCTCAGGACGTTTTCAGTTATGCAGTGCTCTTGCTCAGTGATATGGAATATGTGAATTTTTTATAGAAAAGATTTACACAAATAAAATTGTTAGCTTGTGAAGTTTTCAGTTAGGCAATGTGTAAACAAGGAAACGATAGCCGATATACGAGTACTAAGAGCTGACAAGTTCGGGCCCACGTTTAGTAAATTTCTCAACTATTTTTGAGGATTGTTGCACTACAATTATGTAAGTGTTACATTTCAGTACTTCTTATGTACTATTAAATGTCGCTACAAAGTTAATCGCTCCATTTAAAAGAATAGTGTTTGGTATAGCTGTCAGCTGATAGGATGATGTGAATCTTGATCACATAGGAAAACACTCGTCTCTTTGTGTTAATATCAAATGTTTTTTGAAAACCTTATTTCCATACACTGAACCGTTTATTAAACAGTGTGTCCACACTTTGCACATACGACGGTTATTTACAGTGCAATAGCAGTTAAAATTTAAAATACTAATGATTTCTCAACATGAGGGATGGCCAGAGGCACCAGTAAGACAACAGATAAGCTAGGAGAAAATCTGCCGTCTATACCTTGTATTCAGGGACTAGAAGAGAATATAAACTGGTTGTATGACCTACAGACCGTAGGATAAAAATAATATCATAATAATGTAAGCCCTCTGGCTATTCAAAAACCTGGAAAAACGTTGGTAGTCGTTAGAATACCTGAAATAGCACAATTAAATCCCAAGCGGAAATCATGAAACAAATTCCCGTTAAGTTTCTTAAGTACGGAAGGAACAAGTTGGCTTATCATTCGGAGCTAGTACAGGATGCTCATTGACACTGTACTCGACGGTTGGTGTCTTAGAAAATCTATAAATACTTACAAAAAATTCATTTTTTTCTCGAAAAAAGAAAATGACTGTGCAGAACTGGAACAATCAAAGCAAACTTTTTTAACAACAGCTTATTTAAAATTCTTGGATGATATTCTGCTAAACGGCATTTCACTGTTGTACCTCGTAACGACCTTGTCTCTCATTTGTCAATAGTTACGAACTTTTCAGCAAAGCTCTCAAGACATTACTTTGACTTATCTATACTGCTCAATGTAAACTGTGTGCGATAGTCAGATGGGAAGTCTCTGGTTACATACAGAAAGAAGGGAAACTAAAACTTCTGTTTCATTGAAGTAAATTCTTTCGGCTGTGAAGAGAAGAGCTGTAGCAACGAGCGTTAAGAAAGCAGCAGAGCTGCAAGCAGCGTGTCGAATGGGGCCGCTACAACATGATCACCATGGTGACGAAAAACAACAGTAGCGCCGCATAGTTCGCTAAAATAAAACAATCAGCTAAACGTACAGAAAGTTCTTCTCGGCTGCAGTTGCAAATTAGAAGATACAGTGACAGTCATCTTGTTCATCTAGTTACTATTGCTGCTGTCAACTCACACTGCTTTAATTAAAAACTGATGTTACCTATTTACAGATGATGTTATCACTATCGTGCAGAATTTTGAAGCGTGCAAAATGTCCTGACCGATTCGTAGCTTACTACACAACGAAAGGAAATAAACAGACATTTTCTTACATCGTAATATATAGTTTGATGATTACCTTGATGCGTTCCTTAACTTGCTGAAGTCCTGTCATGGAACACACTTAAAAATGTGCCCTCGAAACCGCTCAAAGATATTCATACGGAGCTATCATCGCTATGACCAAAGATGGTTAAATTTTAATATATCAGTATCACACCAGGCTCTACAACACAACAAACTGAGAATAAAAGGTCGTATAGTGGATAGATCTTTAATGCGCTGTAGTATTGAAACTGCATATTTGTGCTGTAAGCAAGTATAAATACGAAATCCCCCAGATATGGCACGATAACTTTCGAAACTATGAAATCGAGATTCCGCTGTACGGTTTTCTTTTTCTTACGCAATCTGAGCACAGGCTACGTGATTTAGTTAGCCAATTACAGCGAGTATAGCAGACGTGATCTATTCAGCCTACGGCAACGTGACTATTTCGTCGTGTGCGCACAAAAATTAATATAGATACAGTATAGAAATAGTTGAGCTATGACTTGATATATAACTTTGCTTCTGCTTTGTCTTCGTCTGATATGTGGTTAGGCTATGATGAAAGATGACATCTTAAATTGATGCGATTGAAGCAATGACATTGCTACTCTTGTTTGCGAGAAATGTATGGCTCTTTTATTCCGGATATGTCGTGGTTTCGCGATTTCCGAGGGTCTGGTATGGCTTGGACGTAACAACAGATCTTATTGTATAATATTAAAGGAGTTGGCCGAAGGGAACACTGCGACGTTGTTACTAAACCATCTTAAATTTTACTACTCCATATTTTATTCAAAGCAAGTGATAATTTATTGTTTATGCACCAGTTAATTGCAATTATAATGTCTCTAGTGGTATATCACAAACAGAATAAGTACGAAAAGTCATTTTTACACCATGTACTCGCAATTAAACTACTCAAAATGTTGGAAGGTATAACGATTTTGTGCCAAGTGTAATATTAAATTCTTGGAAGGCTTAGTGATCTAGGGTTAAGTTTCTGGGGGTAAGGCAGTGACTTTTATGTTCTTTGTTGTTACAATTAATTCGCTGTTGTTCTACGAATAGGTCACGATTTCCAGGAGTCTGGTTAAGCTGTTTTCGGTTGTATTTTCCGAATATAACGCCGATTTCTGGGAAATAAGAGCACACTTTGAATTGGCAGAAAAAATCTGGTTGTGGTGACAGACTGATCTTTAGCGTAGCCAGAGGTCTAGTTTAGGCTGGAATGCAACAGTGTGATTGCGAGCTGGCGAAGCTAACGAATGTCAAATCAAAAAGTCTTGGCGTCATGACAGAGTGACCTGTAGCGCAGCCAGAGAGTTACGTTAGGTTGGCATGCAACAGTTTGGTTGTGAGTTAGCGAATCGAAATTTGGGAAAAGGAGACCCAACAAAGAACATAATATCGTAGGAAATTGGGTGTTCAGTAGAATTTAGCGATGGTCGATAAAATACTTCCTTGAGCCTATGGAATTTCGGAGCAAGGAAGTGTTGTTCAGAATAGTATAAGAAAAGATATTTCATGGTACGACGATTGTTAGTGACTGCTTCAGTTCATACAATGCTCTAGATACTGAAGTTTTTCAGTATCTTAGAGTGGATCATAGTCTTAACTTCGTAGATACGAGAGATCGTTCCGTTCACACACAGAACGTCGACAGAATGTTTCGGAAGATCCGAGGTGCCGTCCGACGATGTGGCAGGAAAGTTAAACGTTTCACATGTTACCTAACTGAGTACATGTTCCGGCGAACACATCGTCAGAAAGAAATGTTGAAACATTGTAAACATTTCCCTCCAGGCGGAACTGTGATGCACGAATTCTTTTAAAGAATGCTCGAAGCACGACTGGTGATGACTACAACTTCGTGGCTTTCGAGAAAACCGGCGCCTTCGGTTTCCTAAACATTACAGGTATGTTACAACATCGCTTTGCTTGGTATAGTACATTACATTGGAATATGAGCTTTATTCGTATTTCATTCGTAACATTTTTTCGTCGTTTGTGTGTTCGCGCATTGAAAATGTGACGATATGATTCGCTGATTACATAACGTGTGAGGTGCTCTCATTCTGTGCTCTGATTGGCTGAGGAGATCACCTGTCGTGTGCCCAGATAGTGTAGTCCAAGCTCAACGCACAACGCAATCCCGTATCGTGCCGTATTTGATGGATGTTATATTTACACTTGCTTATTGCGCAAACATGCAGTTTTAGTATTACAGCGCATTAAAGACCTATCTGAGAAACGTCCTTTTTTCCTTGGTTTATTATGCTGGAGTGCTTGAAAGTGCGATATCAATACATAAAAATTCTACCCCAAAGATTGCCACAGACTCACTCTACAGACTTCGAAATAAATTAAAACGCTGTGCAATAATAACCACAGTCTAACACAACAGTCGCGACACTCCGTCTCGTTGTTTCCCAGCAATAGCAGCGTTCCAAGCGGACAGCGAGCAACACTTCTGAATTCGATATCGAATGAGTGCGAATACTAACTTTTACATTGATTTGTAACATAGCTTTTACAAAATAGTGTGTATGTAGCATCATAAAAATCGATAATAGTTAAAAAATTACGTTCGTGATTAGTTAGTTTCCTAAGCACCCCGAGGGATACGAAACAGGCTTTAAAGGACAGTTTATTTACGATTCTCTCGTAACGTACAGATGTTTACTGAATAATGTTGTTTTCCTTTAACAACAAAAAACTGCGATTTAAGATGAGAAGACCTGTCCTTTAACAGAAAGACGTCGTATATCTATTCAATGAAGAAAGGGTTTTGTTCGCTACACGTTCGACCAAGTCAGTGAATGTGGAACGTGGGAGACCTAAATGGAATTTCATATCTATATTATTTAACGCATCAAGTAAGTCACCACAACTGCTTAATAGAAAACCACAGAGACGTGATAATAAATCATCAATAGCTACAAAACTGTCTCCTAGCACAGGAGAAATCAGTTTCACAATTTTTGCGGAATTTCAGCCACAAACGGCAAGAATCTTCAACACATTCGCTTCTGAAGCAGAAGTAATTACATTTACAAAATATTCGCATATTAGTCGAGCGACATGTAAGAAAAGGCGAAACACTGGACTTCATAAAAAAAATTGTTAAGTGTCAAGAAAAGTGCCTATGATAATAACAAAAGACAACAAAAGCATTTCTTCACTGAATTGCATCATTGCATCAGAGTGATTCAGCTGTTTTTAGATGTACGATATTTTACGATAGCTCACATCTCTTGATAAATTCCTAAGACATGTAACGCAAATATATAACAACTATTCCGTTAATTAAGTAGAAAATTATTAAAAACAAACATTATCCTTACGACGCATGTGACTGTTTACTTTCTCACCACTTGGAGCGCTAGTGTCGTCCTAGCTGTCAAACAGCAACAACTTTCGCACCAGAGAGTGTTGTGCCCGTGGTTTGAGGCGTCATGTTCCGGATTCCGTGGTCCTTTCCGCCAGAGGTTCGAACCCTGTCTCGGGGATGGATGGTTGTGTTGCTCTTAAAATAAGTTAGTTTAAGTAGCGTGTAAGTCTAGGGACCGATGACCTCAGCAATTTGTTCCCTTAGGGACTGACACACATTTCAACAAGAGAGTGCCGTGATTGTATTTATTAGCCTGTGATAATAACAAAGTGTCCGTTAAAATATTGCACTACACTGCTTTTGATATAACAGCATTCCACTTCAAGGGGCAAACATGTCCCAAAATAATGCTCCACAAAAATTATCTTTTAAATTATACCGTAAGTCATATATAGAATGTTGTTATAGCTCTAGGCCTTTTTATCGTATTTCGTTACCTCTGTCCGGAGATGTGGCGTAGTTAATGGATGCTGACTGATGCAACATTCGCGCAAACAAAGTTGACACTCGGCGCGGTGGCTGATGGGAGCGACTGTAAATGGGAAATGCCTTTACAGTCGCTCCTATCAGCAAACGCACAGTGTGTGAACTTTACTTGCGCACGTAATAATTATTTCAAGCTGATTCGTCAGACCAGTGAATGCTTTAAAAAAATATCAACACTTCGATATCGTACTATTTAAAAATGCAAATTATATCAAATTATACAACGTAGAGAACCCAATTTGAGATAAACATAATGACGATCAAGTTACTATTTACTCATAACTAATTACAATTACAGAAAACGGAATTGAGGTGCCTGTGGAGCGTCAGAAAGCTCAGTAAAAAAGAAAGAAGGACGTTGGCAAGCTTTCGATAACATCGTCAGCTACATAGGCAACATGTCCATAGCAACTTAAACTGAAATGTACGCGGTTGTGAACGAAAGTTAGACACATCAATGATCAAGATCAAGCAAAACTGGGGGACTAAATTGGCTTGTTCAAAGCTACATTCACCAATGAATCTGAGTGTGATTAACGTGAGTGACGGAAATGAAGAATGAAAATTTCTTTAACTTTTAAATTTCAGATAAGCACCACGTCCAAACCACCGTTGCCTTGTAATAGAGACAGCTTACCCTTCTCCTTCATTTATACGGTGTCTAGTTGTCTTATAATGCAAATGTCGGATGATACTTGCACCTCTATTTTACTTCGATATGTGGCATGTAAAATCTGGCTATTTCCCTTTCTAAATTTTCGTAGGAGGAACTGTCATATTCATGATATGGTATGAAAGCTGCATATAAATCTTATCCAGATTAATAGCTGTCCACAGTCTTTGTTTTGAAATATTTTTGGAGTGTATGTCGTTCTCAGCGGTTTATTGTGTACTCAGATAACGATGATATGTTATTCCTCATATGTAATGCTATCTATCTTCTGGCCAGTAGTGGGATAGCAGTGTATATTCTCTACGCCTCCATAGCTAAGTGGTCAGTTCGGCAGAAACCACGCGAGAGGCACTGGTTCAAGTCCCAGCTGTGTCGGAGGGTTTCGCTGCCCGGGGACTCGGTATTGTGTTGCCTTCGTCATCATTTCACCCTAATCGACACGCAAGTCGCCGAAGTGGTGTCAACTTAAACGACGGCAGATCTACCTGATGGGAAGTTCTAGTCAGAAGCACATTTCATTTTATTGTATGTTCCGGCACAGGCAAACGCTGTAGGTTATCAGTGCAGGTATGAGCTCATATACATATATTACGACAAGGGACTGAAAAGGACTTCTGGTGTCTGGTTACACATTCAGGCCACTTAGAATCAAGGTTAGCCACCCAATCCCATCTTTCCTGGGAAATTACTAGCTACTGATCAGGTTCATCCAGAGCAGCTCCGACCCCTCTCCCTCTCCCCTCCCCACGCCGTGTAGCAATCAGATTTAAGTACCCCATCCCCATCTTCATCTTTTATAAGTGGGGCGCTTGTATAGGTTGCTCAGTCTGGGGCTGTTCAGCACAGGAGAACCAGCAGAGACCACACCCAGAAGACACGTAAGTAAGGGCTGAGAAATTTGCATTTTTTAAGGCGTAATCGTTTCCAACTTATTTGGTAGGGGAGTAAAACAGTTACGACCCGTCACTGGAAACGGGGACTGTGTTGCAGATAAGCGACTGACATTCACTTCCCTCCTTCCTTTCTGGTCCAATCAGAATGAAACTTTTAAAATTACCGCTTATGCGTGGACGATGTCAGTCTCGGTCAGCCAGAGCTCCGAGGCAGAATCAACCGTGTAACCCGCTATAAACTACTGCATAATTATTAGAGAGTGTTTGACATTGTAAATAACTACGAAAAAAAACGAATAGGAGAGCTACACACTGGTAAGGTCAGTCTGGAGTTTCTTTCAAGCGTGGGCAGGAGAGACGTAAAGACCGATTCGCACTCCAGTGTGTCGCAATGCAACGGCAGCGGCAAGCGTTTTAACGCGGTGACGCGGCGGTTCTCGGAGTTGGCGTTCGCATCTGGAAGCGGCAGACGATAGCCAATGACGAACCGCCACTGAGGTATGGGGCGGGACCCACTGAAAGCCCGGTGCATTTGATTAACCAAACCGTCAACTTACATGAAAGAAAGACGAACTTAGATGAAGACATAGCAGTTTCTTATTTTATTTGCGATGTACTCTTTCACGTAATCCATTATTCATGTTTTCTTATTTCACCATAAATAGATTTGATGATTATTGCTCATAGGTATTTACTATCTTGTTTGGAAAACCAATCACCCCAGAACAGAAACTTATTGTTACTTTCATAACAGCTTTTAGTACTGCAAATTGCAGCACCTAAACGCAGTTTACTATAGTGAAACTACATTACCTGTTAATTGGCAGTCATTTATTTATAATTAAAAATGTCTGACAGTTCATCCTCAGTATTTGCTATGTTAATGTCAAGTATTTTCAATACTCTGTGAATGTTAGTTATTGAAACTACCAATAAAGTAGTATCACAAAACTCATCTCCATCTCTAAACTGCCATTAACATTTCATTACCAAGGCTGACATAAAGCTAACACCCACACCACAGTGATACAAGGTGTTACGCCTGCCTGCACCACAGATGATGAACAGATTGAAACAATACACTATAAAAGAGCGAGACAAAAATTTTAAATGTGATGAGAGACTAGAGTTCGGTAACAGGTACAGAAAGAGAAAATAGTAGGAAAACATAGGCTTTGGGAAGGGATGTAAAGGGAAGCCAACCGAAAGAATTTTTCACAGAGCGTTATTTAATGATCACCAACACTTCGCTTAAGAATCATGAAAGAAGGATGCATATTTGGAACAGAGTTTTCGAAACCAAATTTCAAATTGTAAGATATTTCTTGGTGTAGACGCACATCAGTGATAATTTATTGATTATGAGCTGTCGTTTACAACTAAAGAGTTAGTAAACCGTAGCAAATTAAGGAAATGAAACATGAATATGTTAAGAACCAGAGTTTTTTGATAATCTTAAAGAAACCATTAAGCAGCTACTGACTGAAACTGTGGAAGGAATTCACTACAATAAGAATGGCTATGTTTGAGAGAAGAAGTGTTGAAGGCAACAAAGGATGTAAATGGCAAAAAGGTACATTATAAATCCTTGGATAAAACACGATATATTGAATATAACTGACTACAGGTAAAATATAAAAACGCTCCAAATAAAGTAGGCCATAGGGAATAGAGATGTTTAAAAAATGACATTGACAGAGTCCAAAATCGCAACTGCGATTTTGCAGTTGGAAAACATAGAAACCAAAACTAAACAAGAAAAAAATAGGAAATAAAACTTGGTTCGGAAGAGAAGCAACTGTCAAGAGCTCATTTCGCAAGCCATAACTAAGCAAAGAAAAGAAGGCTAGAAGGTGTAAGGAATATCCAGAGAGGAGAGCGGGAGGGGCTATACAAACTAACGTGAGCACAATGTCAGATTCCTGTGAAATACCTGAATACGCGGAGGAAATACTGATCCTGTCAATTAGTTTAGTAGATAGACTGAAGAAAGGGAAACTTGTGTTTATAGCATTTGTATATTTAGAGAAAGGTTTTGGCATTCTTAACTGAAGGACACTCTTTGAAACCTTGGAGGATCAGCGATAAAACGCAGGGTCACAAGATTATCTACAACTTGTGCAGGAACCAAACTGCGCTATTAAGACTTCAATGATTTGAAAGGGAAGCAATAACCGAAAGGCAGAAGTAAAGAGGATATAAAATGTAGACTGCTAATAGCAAGAAAACCGTTTCTGGAAAAGGGAATTTATTGACATCGAATATAAATTTAAATAGTTGGATAGTATTTTTATACAGGTATGTGTGTGGAGTGTAACCTTGTAAGTGAAACGTGGACGGTGAACAGTTCTGTCAAGAAGACAGTGGTGCTAAAGAAGAATGCTGAAGTTTAACCGCGCGCTTAGAAGCGTCATGTCACGAATTGCGCGGCCCCTCCCGCCGGAGTTTCGAGTCCTCCCTCAGGCCCGGGTGTATGTATTGTCCTTAGCGTAAGTTAGTTTAAGTAGTGCGTAAGTCTAGCGACCGATGAATGCAGCAGTTTGGTCCCTTAGGAACATTTTCTGAAGATTAGATATGTAGATCGTATAACTAAAGAAGAGATACTGAATTAAACTGAGGAAGAAGAGGAAATTATGGCACGACTTGTCTAAAAGAGGGGATTAGTTGACAGCTCGTATTCTGAGGCATCAAGGAATCGTCAATTTGGTAGTGGACGTTAAATTGGAGAGAGAGAGAGAGAGAGAGAGAGAGAGAGAGAGAGAGAGAGAGAGAGAGAGAGAGAGAGAGAGAGAGAGACCCAGGCTTGTCAACGATGAGCAGATTCGCATAGACCACTGTGGAACATTGTATCAACACAGTCTTCAGGCTGAAGACCACAGCAAAAAAGTAGTGAGATGAATTGTATTTTCTGTTAACGCATTCCAGCAGCAAATAACATTACCTTTCATTAGGGAGATCAGTTGCGTATTTATAGCCAGAGTATTCGTTTAACATAGCCTGTGGCACATGTCACTTGTATTTGTGTATGCAGCTCTATTTCTCACTGAAAACAGACTCATGCTAGGGGAAAGTTATAATCTGAATGTGGTTTTATTATGACAACTGTCAGCAAATGATAAAGTTGAAGTAGTGTTGTGGCAACTCTGCCATTTGTGGTAGTTTCCATAAGACATGCATTTCTTCATGAACCGTCAACCAGTGATTTGTTATGTATTTACATGACTTACGAATGCACCGGCAGTTCTCATACTGTGTAGAATTCTTCGGTGGCAAATGCATAATAATGCAGTTCTGCATATGCTGTCACACTTTTTTTTTGCATTGGAGGCTTTTCTGCTGACTTCAAATATCATGACACGATTCTCAAACGTTTTAAAGGATGTGTCGGGAAAACAGGTTAATCAAAAAATAAATACGCCATTTTGGCAACCAAATATAAAATCGGCAATTGCATCATAACACAAAGTGGTAACAGTGAAACCTATTATTATGACTGGCCCTTCATAACTACTTGCAAGTCTGGGATTAGTGATACTTCATGGATATTGAAGACAATGCATAGAATATTATATGAGGGTTGGAACTTAAATAGTGGCAACTTCTTATTCACAACCGATACAAAAGATTTACATGTTTGCACCTGTTACTGTCCTTCAAAGTAGCCGCCAGCTTTGTGTAGAGCCCGTTGCCAGTGATGTGGAAGGTGTAGTATACCGTTAGCAGAGCCTGATCTGTTGATGGTGCGAATGGAGCGGTCTATTACCTGTCGAACTTCACCAATGCCACGAGGTGGTTCCTTTATCTTCGGAATCAAATCAAAGTCACAAGGACTTAAGTCCGGTGAATATGGTGGATAGTACAGTACTTCCCAGTCCCATCGACCGAACACAGCATCCGCAGGTTGCGCTGTATGCTCCCGCGCATTGCCGTGCAAAATGATGGGTGGGTTGCGCAGAAAGTGCCGCCGCTTCTTTCGCAAAGCTGCGATGCTCCAAAAATGAACAGTAATACTGTTCACTGACGGTTTGCCGTGGAGGAACGTAATGTGTTAGGATAACACCATCACAGTCGTACACGAGAATCACTATAACTTTTACCATACTGGGACTCTGACGCACTTTTGACTTTCGCGGCGACCCATATGACGCCATTCGTTGGCCTGGCGTTTCAGTTTAGGCTCGTACGATGTGCCCATGTCTCATCCAGTGCTACGATACGGCATAAGAAAGCCTCTCCTTCGCGCTCATAGCGCTCCAAGTGCGTCTGAGCAGCGTCGTAACGCATCCATTTCTGCATTTCCGTCAAGTCATACGGAATCCATCGTGATGCGGGAGTCCACCATTCGGGGCAGTTCGGTCGTCGCGTGCAAGTACGTATTGAATTCGACGCTACATTGGGCGACTTGCGCGTCGGAGGTGGGGATGAAATGACAACCGAGTCCCTAAGAGGAGAAAATCTCCAGTCCCAGCCAGGAATCGAGCCCGGTCCTCTTGGCATGACATTCTGCCGCACTGACCACTCAGCTAGCGGGGGCGGACTGTTATCTGCAAATATCACATATCAAAACAAAATTGAATTATTCTAGATTCCACTGAAAATGCCTTAAAGTAACAGACGAAACATGTCTGGAACAAGTAACATATATTGCGGCATGAAAAAGCGTGTGTTACTTACAAAACGAAATAATCAATACTTTTAGATGTTTAGCTAATTACAGCTTATGAAATACTAGAAAATTAGTTTCAGTTTAGCTTCTGTAGGTCTACGAAGAATAGTGTAAATATTAATGTGTTCCATGTCACCGTAATTCTCATTTCAAATGCTATTAAATGCTGTTTAAAAAATTTATTCGATTCATTGTGAAAAACTATTGCTACTTTCACATCTCAATGAGTACAAATAAACACTTATCATGCGAAAAAATATGTGCTCTTTACGAACTATTGTAAAAAAAAGACACGTTTTGATTTGATGAACCATCTACGAAACTTAGGGCTGATACAACCACAAGATTTACGACGAGCAGGGCGAAGCATCGGTCGCATTGTGAGCGACCCGAGAACGATCACCGCGCGGCCTGTCCGCCGACATGTAAGCCAATATCCCGGAACGGTGATCGCTATCGTCCTGCTCTCAACTTTAAAAACAATTTTCATTCCCAATAATGTATTACCTAGATGGGATTGTACGCAAAATCTAAGCAATGTGTTTTTACCTGTGCACACTCAATAAAATTTCGTGTAGTGGTGCAGTTGAAAGCGCTTGATCACGTAACCACAACAGATAACAAAAAGAATTTCAGTCCTTTATCGAACGAAGATATCAGGCTATAACATGCAGAAGAATCAAATTTTTTCACCAAATACTTTTCTTGACGTCGGGTTGTAAGTATTTCATAGCTGCCACAGCGCCCGAGCCAAAGATTCAGGGAAAGTTCGCATAGCTAGGGGTCCTGTAACTGACGTCACGCTCAGCACCTTCTGTGACTGGTGGCGCCGACCGGTAGCGCGGCACGCGACAGAGGCCGCGGCTCGACATGCGCAAACCGCGACGCAGAGCCGGCTGTGCCGCGCTGCTGACAGTGTTTCCATGGCAACAAAGGCCCTGCCGTGCAGCAACCCTAGTGGGAACTGGCCTTAACTGCTGTATACCCCCCTTTCCCCTAAACATGAACCACACGGGGAAATTCGGGAATAATTTAGCGACAAAACATAATGATAGTGTGTGAGGTCTGCAAGGCTCCAAGGTAGAATAAAAGAACATGTAACACGACGACTGAGTCGAAAGTATTAAACGAAAATCGTTCTGATACATCTTAAAATAGAATATATGTATATGCTGATATTGTAGGGTAGGGAATTTTCAGAGGTGGTAGTATGGATCAAAATAAGAAACAAATATCTAGTGTATACAAGCTTTAGAATCTATACCTTAAGAGCACGTCTTATGTAGAAAAGATGTGTTTTGCGGCAGTGGAGATGAATATATGTTGATAGCTCCTATGTTATGCACTTTAATGCTCTTGCTCACTGGACATTTTTTCCTTGCTTTGGTCCATGCTACCCCCTCCAAATGTATGGAAACCAAAGAGTTTGCAGGAGAAGAAATATTTCACAATATCAAAGATGAACAAGTAATCTTAGCTCTTGAGGTATGCGTTTTAGAGCGAATGTCAATCAGACAATTTTTCTTGTTTTGTTGCAGACAAATGGCTCTGAGCACTATGCGACTTAACTTCTGAGGTCATCAGTCGCCTAGAACTTAGGACTAATTAAACCTAACTAACCTAAGGACATCACACACATCCATGCCCGAGGCAGGATTCGAACCTGCGACCGTAGCAGCCGCTCGGTTCCGGACTGTAGCGCATAAAACCGCACGGGCACTCCGGCCGGCTGTTGCAGACAACCACCTCTGTAAGTTGCCTACTCTACAATATTAGTAATATTCACTATCAGGTGTCGCAGAACGACTTTCCCCTATAATTTTCGATGCGTCGTTCCGAGACCATACTTAAAATTCATACATTTACCTTCCTCCATCATCCCTGAAAGTTTGTAATATCATTACACACATATGCACCCACCGCCCAAATGAGATTGAGCAATGGCCACAGAACAGCACAAATCAACTGTTTCTACATCACGCTATCATAGACTCACAGAGGTCACGTCACCTTTTTCGCTGTGCCACAAAATGCCACCTTAGAAAGAGCAGCAGTGTTTACGCTCCTTCTGTCGATAACCCAATTCTCTACAGACACACATGTAATTACAGTTAATCTTCCACAAACGGGACTTAACTCGCAAAGGACACACGCGCAATGACTGCTGAAAAGATGGCCTGCAGAAACGTGATAACAGCAGAATCGCCACCTTCCTACTTGATTCGCGAAACTGCCTCAAGTGAAAGCTGCCTCGACTACTGCAAGTCTCCAGGTAGCTTAGAGGAACACAGCTGTCGACGCAACGACACTCCTCATGTAACTAAAACTTCTAGCCCTGAGGATAAACGGCCACAGCCTCAACGTGCGGGCATTGGGTGACTGTCGCCGCCGAAAGCGTCCTGCGCAAAACTAATAAAAGAAATCGCCAAACTAGGTGTTGCTTGTGGTAATGGTCAAGAAATTCCTTCCCGCCGTCCGCGATCGCAGTGTCGAGAACTTGGAGGCTACTTAGAGGCGTCGCAGAAAGCTGCTGCTTGATAAGGCTGGCAGTACTGTACTTGTCAAAAACATGTGAATGTGTGACAGTCAGTGGGCGCTGAACACAGGCCGCTAGAAAAAGTTACAAATTTTATATATCCCTATATGACTCTATAAATACCGAGGATAATACCAATAACTTACTACTAACGGTAGCTGAGTTTTCCCCTGCGTGAGGGCTTTATTAAGTCAATTGTATTAAGAAAAACATTCTGAGACAAATATGCGGTAACTTGTTTCCTGCTGACCATCGTGATTGGGTCGTTAAATATATGTTACGTATTCCGTGGTAAGCTACGATCGCTGTGTCACAAGACAGGTCTACACACTTTTTCTCATGAAAGAAAAATAATAAAAAGTTATAGCCAGCCCTTGGGATTTCTAAGTTCGCTGACTGCATTTCTTAGTAGCGAATCCTTCGTTACATGCATAAAACCTGTTAACACACTCCTTACAAACTTAGTAGGAGACTCAACCCAAAAACCGATAACGTAATGCTTAACCTGTCACCAGTAACTTCGATCAGCACGCTATATTACGTGAACTCAAATTGGACAACACTCATTTCGCGAATAAACTATTGAAGACATTCACAGCTGACTATGTGCATTTCACGAAAGTAGAGCTCGTACAGATAGACGTTTCCCTCTTTAGAACCGTTTTTGTTAATGGTACAAGGTACCTTATGGAGTGTGTGTGTGTGTGTGTGCGCGTGTCTAAAAATATTTAAAAAGTACTTCAAGAAGAGACATCATGAGCACTAAACATATAAACATTGAACTGGGTGTAAAACATGGTTCCATGGATGACCTATAACACAGTTCTCACGATAATTATAGCCCATATCTGTGAATGCAACCTGCTAAGTGGCTCAAACTGATGAGCCAATGACATTTGTCATAACACGTCCCGGAAATCCCAAACATGTTGTATATGTGATAAATAATTATAGATTCGATAGATAACCGTAGGTATTTATTTACAACACACATACTAACATTAGTCCGTAGCTAGTGGTCTAGTGGCAAGGGTTGCTGCCTATGGATCACGGGGTCTCGTGTTGCATTCCCAGCCGGGGTGGGGATTTTCTCTGCCCGAGGACTAGGCGTTTTTATTGTCCTCATCATTTCATCATCATAATCATCATCATTATTTATGACTGACAAGATTAGATAGTGAAAAAAATGGAGAGTGTAAAAATTGGGAATCACTGCCTGTGTAATGGATTTCCACGTTAAAATATTTAAAACTATGGGCATGCCGTGCATGGTTTCATAACCCATTATAGATCTAGAAATTTTTTTCAAGTATTTAGGAATGATATTGCGCCCTACCATTATTGAATATTCAATTAAAACTGCAGTCTTCCACAACATTTACACATCCAGCTAAAATATAAGGCTCATATATTCTAATTTTAGGAGACATCACGAAAAGACGTCATGATCACTTGATCAACATACAGGCTAAACTGCAAAATTACATTATGCCTACACATACGAAAACTTAAACAGATAATGTGTCTACTCGACACATTGCCTCCTTTACATATCGTGACGGTGTAATTTGTTCTATATCTTTGCAAGCAAGGCAGTCAGGCTTTCTAGAGATGTATAGCCGTTCTTTGTATTCTCAGATTTACTGTCCTTAAAATTTTCATATTCTTAACACTAGAAAAAAAATCTCCTGGAAGGTATTGTATCCCATACTCTTGCTTACCACAAATAGTCATTCACCAAGAGACAGTCCACAGTAGAACTGACAGCATCACTGTCTGGTAGTTCATGCAATCGATTTCCAGGTTAAATAACTAAAACTATAGACATACTCAGCATAAATTTATAACCAATTATTGATTTTGCTTACCTGGAAGGTATGTACATCCACTTTAATTCTCCAGGAGATGGTTTAAGTCCCACGTGAGTGTCTTAATATTTGCAAATGTGTGAGACAAACACTAGAATGCATCTCAGCACACCAATACGATAAGAACGATCATCAACAGCTAATGCTTTTATTGATGCTGATTATAACTAATAGCAAAAACCTTCGAGTGAACGTCGTGATAACAGTTCCAGTCAAGCGATCTTTTGGTCATACCTTCTAAATGTGAGTGGACTTGCAATTCAATTATAATATTTTGTGCGTGCTGTGACGTGGGTACCCCAGGGGCATGTGTTGGGGTGTCAGCAACAACAAGAAAAATCAGTATGTTTTGTCTGTATGCAAAGTGCTACTCTGTACACCAAAAATGGATACTTGCATACTTAGCGGCGTATATTTGTTGGACCTACTACAGTATCAGGCCTGATGCGTATCAAAGAAATCGAGGTGCCCTCCCAGAACCGACAGTCAAATGGAATAATGTGATAATGTCAGCCTAGCGCGCAGGGTCGTCATAATATATGGATGTGTGATATCGTTTTAGGTAGATCTAAGACGTGTATTTTGATCAAATAATACGCACAAACTTGACTTCCGTCCTAAATCCAGCGCTTATGCTCTATTGCGTTGTAAACGATGCAGAAAACGTTGTATAAGAGCTCAACATCAGAACAAGTTTACGTAATCGATTTCTACGTTACGTAACTAAAATTTTAAACAGACGGATAATATTTTGCATCAGACGCCAATAAGTCAAACACAGTTTAGTTGGTGATTCATGTTGGTGGCAGAGAAACTTAGGCGAAAGACTCAAGGTGGCTGCACTTTCGTTCGTACTGTTTAAGTCTGCATGTAATAAAACACTATCCGTGTGTGTTTATGAGTGTCTGTGTGTGCTGTCATGTGAATATCCCAGGGGGCAAGAGTAGGATGAATGTGATTTTATTTCTGTATGCATGGCGTTGCTCAAAATGCATACTACGGAGAAAATTCTCATTAAAGTGTTGTGTTTCTTATACAAACAGTATCTTTGGTTGGAAATTGGTAAAACTGCAGTGCCTATAGATTTTGCTATGATGTCATTAATATGTCATGACATTATTTCTACCAACGTGTTCGTTTCTTGCACATACGCTGTGCTATCACACGCAATATCTAGTAATGTAATGATGGCTTCGCAATAGATAACCTGGGCACATGTTGTTCCTTCGTGGTCGGCTAGAGTATCATCATGACGCTGACGCGATTTGCTATTGATGTGACACCAGGAGGATGTAATAGGATCAAACACCAAAAATTTGAAAAAAAAGAAAAATTGTGGAAAAATGAGAGTACTTACATATTTGCATTGTTATGATCTCTGCTAGTGCCACAAATAACGGAAATCACGTAGTAATAAACTGTTATTAACACACAGGTTTCGACTGAGGTGATTTAAAGTAATTACAATAATTTGTTAACAAATAGACACAGCCTTATCCTCTCCCTGTACCATACAGCTCCAGAATGAACTCATTCAAGTGTCCCAATTACAAAAGATGAAGATATTTTTAAGGGGTGCGTGAAACTGATTGGATCAGGGGGCGCAGAAGAGAGGGAGAGGAGGGGAAAGGGAAGGGATGGGGCTCCCCTGCATGCTCTTGATCAGTTTCCAGTGTTTCCCCGTGGGGAGGAGGGTGTGGTGACCTTGATTGTCAGTCGCTCAAGTACGTAACCAGCACCGGAATTCCTATCAGTGATCTCGAGATCAGATACTTGTCTGAGTTCGTAACTGCAGTGATAGCCTGCTGCTTACCAGTTACGGTGTTGGTACGTCACCGAAAGTGACGCGTTCCCCGATGTTTGTGGCGAACATACACTGCTGTCCTACCTCCAGTTATTATAATGACTTGACGGCCAGTCACCATTAATACCGTCACATCATTTTTCTCTATTCTATGTTCGAAGCAAGGACCTTTTGTCTGTTGTGTGTCTGGCACATAGTCGCTACTTCCCCAACAATGTTCTTGCAGACGATCGTGAGCAAATTAATTAGAAATCTGCATTGCAATTTTGTCGCTGTAGAAATTTTTATTTCGATTCCATTCTTTCACGTCCATGGAAGAATATCCACTTATCGCTAAATGTACTCTCATTGGAAGGAAGAACTGAAAAATTTTTACGTTAGCTTTGAGACACAGTTCACATGTGATAACAGGAATCACAAGCAGAATCACAGGGTGTTGTGCTGTCTTCGGCGCTTTACGGGAACCAGAGGAAATTGCGCCTTATTCCTCGTACTTTGGCAGATTGCGTATTGGTTCCACCTGAAAAATACATTAGGCGAGTCAGGAGAAGTCTTGGAAAGAGGCCCGAGAAAATCGTTGGGCCATTTAGCACTTCACACCAATGAGCCGGCAGTGTACCGAAAACCTACAGGGTAACGGTAATAAGGCGATTAACCAGTTAAGATATTGTTGCTCAAAATCAATAAACCAACTGGCTATTGTAGTCTGTGTTTGGAGATAGGTTGTTCCCGAAATGCTCTTTTTGTGATGAAGGGTGGCTGTATTTACTCGTATTGGGGTTTGTGAACTTGCAGAAAGGCCGACACTGGAGTTCTGAAAATCCTTTTAATTATGTAGTTTCAGAAGTGAAGTGTGCAGTCGCAGCAACACGAATTATTGGACCAATCTTTTTCCACCATCCGTAACGTCTGATAGGTGTATTCCAAGAGAACTAACAGCTAACGAAAAGACCTATGTAGGACAATGCAAAAACACACACCGAAAGTTCGTCTTTGACAGTATTACGGATTCCTTTACTAAATTTTATCTCTTTCTACAGATAATTCTTTGAGTTACGGCCACAGTTGTCACTTTATTCTTTATTTATGTAAAACAGTTCTTCACACTGCTTTCAGAGAATTACCTGGATGTCATGTTGAAAACACGACTGATTACTTCACCTCACTGTGTTACACGTGTAGACAGAATTTAAGACGTTTGAGGATATTCAAAATGTCTAAGAATTCGGGAAGAATCAAAAGAGGATACGCAAGACCGTGAATAACAGTGTTGAATCTGTGCATCGTGTAAATAGCTTAAATTAATAACTGACTGAAAGTATGTTATCATTGGCTGATTTATTGACACGTTATTATATCGTTTCTTTGATGGGTGTACATGAAACACATTCCTTTAATTTTATGGCCTTACATTTATGGCAGTAATTTTCATTTTTATTTTAGCGTTTCAGAGGAAGGTGATTCACCTAAGATTTGACGTAGGAAAGACATTTAAACACATCCTCAAAGTCATAACAGTACCGAGGTGATCTTGTGGTCCGGCCACAACTGACGAAAGCTGTGGCTCCCAGTCTTTGTAAAACTACGTCTTCCAACTTTTTCTACGTGGACTTATCAAATTTTATAGTTTCTTAAGCGGATTCAATATAGATCAAGCATTACTGGCAAATATTGCATGCAATAACTTGAATGTATCATTGTAGTTTCATTGTAGTTAGTAACTTACGAATTGTATAAATTTTGTAAAGGACTTGAAAGTAAAAAAAAAAGTATATTACTATTTATGGCAGCTACTGTACAATAGTTTTAGTATGATATATAAGAACAGATATTATTTGCTCCCTATGAATTATTAATAGTTCAGAAATTATTAATCAGAAAAAAAGAACTATAATGGGAGTTGGTAGAAAAAACCTTTTCCAGTTTTGTTTTACTTTGCATTTGAATTTTCTTTCTTTGGGCAAAGCAAATTCATTTTTTTAAAAAAATGGCTCTGAGCACTATGGAACTCAACATCTGAGGTCATCAGTCCCCTAGAACTTACTTAAACCTAACTAACCTAAGGACATCACACACATCCATGCCCAAGGCAGGGTTCGAACCTGCGACCGTAGCGGTCGCGCGGTTCCAGACTGAAGCGCCCATAACCGCTCGGTCACCCCAGCCGGTGCAAATTCATTGATTGTGTCACTGCGGTCAAGTTCTGCAATTATGTCGACAATATAGCTAAATTTGACAGTTTTCACTACTCTGATATCAAAATATCCAAATGGGAAACCGTGTCAATGTTCTTCATCAGCTTTATCACCTGAAACTTAACAGCAGCTATTTAATTGATTACACCGTTTTTTCTATAGGTCTCCTATATTTGGAACCAGATTAAACTGCACAGTTTTCAAGATAACACCGTTCTAGGCGCTCAGTCCGGAACCGCGCGACTGCTACGGTCGGAGGTTCGAATCCTGTCTCGGGCATGGATGTGTGTGATGTCCTTAGGTTAGTTAGGTTTAAGTAGTTCTGAGTTCTAGGGGACTGATGACCACAGTAGTTAAGTCCCATAGTGCTCAGAGCCAAGATAACATCCAGGAAATGAAGTCAGATGAAATGGCGTGATATATGTGAGATGTGTTTTCCATTTCGCTTGTGAATGTATTCATTACTCTGAAACATTCTAGTTTATACACTTTCTGAATACACATCATATGCGCCTTACATTCAGCCACCTCACCAGCCATCCTATTCACCTTTCTTGACTTTTTAACAGCAAAACTGTTTTGGATGCCTTTGGCTGTGTATTTAGGCACTACTTCTTCACGTGTTTGTTTAATATTTCTCACCAAGCCAGATAGAGAAGTCGATGCTGCATCAAAATACTTAATGCATACACACGGTGCAGTCACATTAATGTGACCACCGCCTATGTTCGACGTCAACGTCCTCATAGACGGCGGATGGCAGCACTAACTATGGAGAATCACAAGGCGTGTCGAGGGGCCGCAGAAAACAATTCAGATCCTGTCCTAATGTGGAAACAGAGCGATTTATTTCACGTTCAAGAGGGCATGATCATTGGCTTTGGGGTCAAGGATGGAAGTATCTCCGAAACGGCTAAGTTTGTAAACTGTTCGCGTGCCGCCGTCGCTGAAGTATACAGCGCAAGGCGAAATGGCGCTATCAAAAACCGCCGCCAAGGTCGTAGATGACAGATGAACGATGGCTGCCGAAAAGTTTACGGAAGAATAGACGTGAAGCTTTTGAGCAACTGCCCGCACTAGATGAACTAAGAGGCTACCAACTTTGTCTCCCCAACAACCGTTCAGCAAACGTTACTGCGCATGGGTCTCCGCAGCAGATACCTGGTTCGTCTGGCTCATATACCCTTGCTGACTGCTGTTCATCGGTGACGAAGGCTGCAATTTGCGCGCCAATACCGCAACTGGACGTCCGTTGTCTGGTGACAGGTGGCAATTTCAGATGAGTCACGTATTGTGCTCCATTGGCGTGTATGGCGTGAAACGTCTGAAAGCAAACAGCCTGTAAAAAAAATATGGAGTGTCATTGTCTGGGAAATATTTTCGTGCATTCCCTGGATGGTCGTAATTCTGAAAGGTACGATGAATCAATACAAGTATGCATCTATCTCCAGGGACCATGTCCACCACCACACGTTTTTTCTTGTCACGACGGCTTCTACCAGCGTTACAATGCAACGGGTCACACTCTTACGTGCGTGAGTCGAAGAGCACTATGATGAGTTTACCTTTCTCCCCTCGCCACAAAACACCCCAAATTTAAATCCAATCGAATATGTGTGGGACCACATCGATCGAGCCCTTTGTACCATGGAGCCTCCACGGAGGAACCTAGCGCAGTTAGCCACAGCACTGGATCTGCATGGCTCCACATTCCTGTCGGGACATTACAGACTATTCCTGCTTGTCTCGAACTGCAAAAGGCGGTTATTCAGACTATTGGCAGGTGGTCCCATTAACATGACTGGGCAGTGCAGAATGCTTACGTCCAGTAGTCCTACGAAATCAGGTGCTTGACCATTGCAGTCGAAGACTAACGTCACATCATGAGCTTGATTACACGAAGATTCAACGTAGATGAACAGAGCATAGCCGTCTACAGGCACAGCGACCAATAACTCCTGTAATATTATTGATGAGCGACATAAGGCTTATTCTTGGTTTATTTTTGTTTATACAGAAGACCGCACCAATCGAAACTTGGGAGCAGCAGAAGTGCTGGCTGGATAGGGAAATAGATTACACATCCCATCTAAATTTCTCAGTTACTTCCTCCACCGTCGCTTCAGCGGCTAGTAGAGACGACCTTTGGGATCCTACAGTACTGTAAAAAGTTGCAGCCTAACACCACTGTTGAACGTGAGCGAGCTCTGTTGACGGCACCTCTGTCAACCAAGCGGACTGTTGCCAAATGAAACACTCAGCAATCAAGGGAAAGGGTTCTTCTCTTAGGCAGAAGATGGAACACGAAGGGTAGGAGCAGGGCCGGTGTAAGGTCTAAGCCACACAGCTCGGGGCGCCAAGTTGTGTCGGACTCCAGAGAATCTGAAGTGCAGAGTTGTCTACAAGGTACAAATGTATTTGAAATATAAACTCTTAGATTAACTGCCCCGCTGATTGGCTTTTATTTCACACAAATTCTAATCTAATCAGAAATACAATGCTATTTCAGCACGGTACATGTTACAATTTACTATGGACGCGTACGCGTAAAAGGATGAGTTTCACATATCGCCCTTACATTTGGAGGCAATACTATACTACTACTACTACTACTACAACAGTGACTGCAGTGAGGTACGAATGTTTCTAACACCCACGGATCATTTCATAAATCTTGACCGGACTGCGCAATTTTCTGCTCCAGTTCCTCAGCCGTATAACAATACATAGAGCTAGTTCTTTCTAGTTCCAGTAAAATCTTTTAAAGATCTCAGGAATCATCTTAAATGGAAATGAATTGTTTCTTCTTTTGATATTTAACAGTTCAATAATATTCAGAAATTTATTTCCGTTAGAGACGAATCTGTACGTATTACTTATTTCAAAAGAAAGTAAATAGAATTTACATCCCACCCAGGGATTAGACCTTAGGCCTCTTCAGACTGATCGACTGCTGCCTGCAAGGCAGTATCACTTACTGACAGTGATTTAAACAGAGCTGAAAGCAAATGTAAGACATGCAGCGCACTTAGTGAGTGTACTTTGGTAACATTCTTGACTGAGATGGCAAACATTTAAGTAGCTATGGCGTGGTGTTCATATTTGTTAATTAATTTTACTAACAGAATTTAAATCAAGTTTCAATAATATTATAAATAAATTCCTTGCCTACTAAATATTATTTTTAGCATACTGCCAAAAACTTGTCTTACGATATCCACAAGATTCAAATCCAATATAATATTTGTGTTCCTCAAACTAAGTTGGATCCTACTGAGTTGGACTCATTTCCTTCCGCAATACAGGAATACAATTGATCTCCACTGTTTACCGTAATCACTCAGGACTTATTCCGTAAAGGTTTTCGTCATTTTCTCCATCGATCAACATTTCAAGTAATCCGTTGTCTATCAGTGCTTGATTTTCCTCTTCGGCTTCCATTTCAGTGACCCAATCTACTATACCTAGGGTTGTACCACCGTCACTTTTTCTGATTTCCTTCTCGGAGTGAGACCGTTAGTTGGCGGGCCTTCTACGATATATGTTCTTTTACATGTTCTGATAGGAGAGACGGGTTGCTTCTGATATCTTCCTTTTCGTGCCTGGTGTTCGGCTTATGGGCGGGTCCTTTTCTTCCTTCTGACATATTGTGAGTTTGTTCTTTACCTTCAATTCGATTCGAAGTGATTTTTGTCTCGCTTTGGGAGTCCCATTTTCAGATGCTCAATGGGCTGTTCTTATCCTACTCTTACGGTGTTTTCAACACGATCTTCAGATGCATTGAAGCCTGTTTCCACACTATGTACAGAGCCGGACAAAAGTATTCAGACGCAGGTCACGTGCGGATCTCACGGTCAGTTGCGACTGACGCATACACGAAATGTGTATCTGCGTATGTGCCATAATGCAGGGAATTATTTCGGAAGACGACTATGTGTATGTCACCGTACCTTCTACTTGGAATGATTAGTCCTGTGTTACCATCACAGACGTGTGTTTCACGCGGTACAAACTAAATCAGACACAGCCCCACTGTACAACGTAACCGCAGTCTGACGGCACAACTCAGCGGCAGCAAGCAGTCAGTGTACGCAAGGCAGCTGTCTTACTACAGAAAGCACCGACGTCGTCAGAAAAGACCAACGTAGAGCCATGTCCCGTAAAGGTAGGGAAACGACAATGGAAGAGTGAAAGCTTACTGTGCAGCTCCAATGTGGGGAAAATCATATGCAGAAATAGGCAAGATCGTCAACCGAAACCGAAAAACTTTAGTATCGTCCATAAATGGAAACAAGAAAAAACTGTCAATCGTCCACGACAGGGGCGTCATCAGAAACTCACGAACAGAGGCAAGAGGAAGATAGTTCGAATGATGAAAAAAAAAAACGCAGACAACGGCCCCTGCTTTAGCGGCAGAACTGGTAGAAGGCGTTGGTACCGAAGTTAGCCTTAGAGCAGTGCGCAAGTGCCTGAACAGTGCTGGGTACAATGCCAGAACCCAAGGCGCAAACCGTTCGTCAGTAAGTGTAACACAAAAAGGCGGACTGTTTTTGCAGAAAATTTGTCGACAAGGATGTGAACTTTTAGGACAAGATTCTGCAGAGTGATGAATGCAAATTTACTTTGAGCCACGTGGATGGCGCAGTTTAGAGTGGAGTCAAGTACACACAGAGTGGGAGTCCAAAAACATGCAAGCCACCATCAAACATGGAGATGGCCGTGTGATGTGTGGATGCATGTCTTCCAGAGGTATTGGCGAGCTTATCTGTATTGAGGGCACCATGGACAAATATGTCGATATACTCTAACAAAATCTGACGAAAATGCCGTGAAGTTGGATAGTGGAGGTGACTTATTTACAAGACAATGATCCTAATCAAACGGCGGAAATTGTCAAACTGTGAATCCTGTACAACACGCCTCATCGCCTCATTATCCCACCCCAGTCTCCGGACATCAGTCCCACCGAAAACATCTGGAATGAACTGAAAACGAGACTACACAAATGGCATGTGAGTGGTTTGACACATTTCCGTGCACTGATAGAAAAAGTATGGGTGAATATCGGTTCAGATGTAACGAAAAAGGTTGTTTACTCCATGTCACAACGACTGAAGGCTGTAAGACAGAAAGAGAGACGATTTACCAAATACTGACTGCTGGATGTCGGAATAATTTTGTCCATTGCATATTTCGATTTTCTTTTTTCTTGTACATAGGCGTGTTTTGTTACTTGTTCTGCATATGTTCAGGTTGACTTACGTATTACATATTTGTAAAGAATGAAACATATATTTTGAGTTAAAAACACATTTAAGGTTTACTTCTGACTGCTCCCAGTGTCTGAATACTTTTGTTAGCCTCTGTATGTCATCCGTTGCGAATTTCAGTAGAAGAATTGCACAGTTTTCGCTATTTTCTGTTAAGTATGATCTTCCGCTGACTGTAATCTGTACGTCCTGACTCAACGTTAATCTTTGAGTTTTCAACCTGTGAGACATTCTCGCTTTCCGTTCCCATGAGGCTGTTAGGCGTCGCATGCGGGGAAAATGCTGGCCCGCCAGCCACGGCCGCACGCGTCAGCGGCACGTTTACAGCGCCGCCAGCACTCAGCACAAACGTGCTCAGTGGAGTTGGGTTGGGTTGTTTGGGGGAGTTTGCCTGAAATGATTTAGGGAAACCACGGGAAACCTAAATCAGGAAGGCCGGACGCAGGATTGAACCGTCGTCCTCCCGAATGCGAGTCGGGTGTGCTGACCACTGCGCCACCTCGCTCGGTGCTCAGTAGGGATGGCTGTTATCGCTACAACAAGTGGCAGGTCGCACTGGTTCCTTTCGTCTCCACTTAAACCTGACTGTTAAAACCGATTAAAATAACCGGTTTCTGAAACAACCGATTTTCTGTTTTTATTGCTATTACTTTCACTAAGAAATGTCGTCTCAGAATAAAATGTAAAAATGTAATGAAGATGAAGCAGTAAGAGATTTCTATTGATGTGGGGGTTGAAACTGAGCCAGAAATCGGTATCATTGTGTCCAGCAAATATGGTGGAGTTGAAGGAGACGGGTACGACGACGCTGAGTGAGAAAGGTCACAAGCAGATTACTTTCCTTCATCTTCACTTTTGTATGGTATCAAGTTTTCATCCTGATGTAACAAAAAAAAAATTAAGCGGTCTGTTGTAGCCGAGCTGTTCTAGGCGCTTCAGTCCGTAACCGCACTGCTGCTGCGGTCTCAGGTTCGAATCCTGCCTCGGGCATGGCTGTGTGACGCCCTTAGCTTATTTAGGTTTAAGCAGTTCTCAGTCTAGGGCACCGATAACCTCAGATGTTAAGTCCCATAGTGCTTAGAGCCAACTGAGCCAACCAAAAAATTAAGGGTTTACTTATTATCTCGAGTTCATAGCACGCCAATAAAACTGTAGGTATGTAAATGAAATTCCAAAGAACATTGTGATGCTTCCTCCGTGTATGACGTCTCAAGTTTATTGTGCGTCCTTCCCTTGTTTAGCCTTTAAAGCAAACGGAGCGTTGTACTCCACTGCCACCATACTTCGTAAAATGCTTCCAAGCTACGGAGGTGCTGTTCTGCAATAAAACTAATGTCCCCTGACGAAAGCGATAAACTACATGCATAACTTCTAATAGGCCACGCCACACGGCAACATGTACATTTTTGTCTCAGCAATGCCGTACCGACTCTTATTCCTTTGTTGCTAGTTTCCAACTTTCGGAGTTGTTACTAAAACAGTGCTGATCGCTTTTCTGAATTTATATAATTAGCCAATATTTCAAAGCAATGGAAATTTTACTAATAAACATTACTCCTAATTTTATCCGTTTTCGTCTTTCCTTAGTTGCTTCAAAATTTGTGGGGCTGTATTCGGTCTTTGCAACTAGATGAATGGCAGTTTGTTTTTTGCTATGCGCTTCGTTTCTTTTATCTGTGAAACATCTTCAGTCGTCTATAGTACAGCTTGGTATTATGTATACAGGGTGTTACAAAAAGGTACGACCAAACTTTCAGGAAACATTCCTCACACACAAATAAAGAAAAGATGTTATGTGGACATGTGTCCGGAAACGCTTAATTTCCATGTTAGAGCTCATTTTAGTTTCGTCACTTGGCCCAGTTGAAGGAAGGTGATGTTGACTTCAGTGCTTGTGTTGACATGCGACTCATTGCTCTACAGTACTAGCATCAAGAACATCAGTACGTAGCATCAATAGGTTAGTGTTCATAATGAACGTGGTTTTGCAGTCAGTGCAATGTTTACAAATGCGGAGTTGGCAGATGCCCATTTGATGTACGGATTAGCACGGGGCAATAGCCGTGGCGCGGTACGTTTGTATCGAGACAAATTTCCAGAACGAAGGTGTCCCGACAGGAAGACGTTCGAAGCAATTGATCGGCGTCTTAGGGAGCACGGAAAATTCCAGCCTATGACTCCTGACTGGGGAAGACCTAGAACGACGAGGACACCTGCAATGGACGAGGCAATTATTCGTGCACTTGACGAAAACCCTAAGAAGAGAAGTTGCTGCTGTACAAGGTAACGTTGACCACGTCACTGTATGGAGAGTGCTACGGAAGAACCAGTTGTTTCCGTACCGTGTACAGCGTGTGCAGGCACTATCAGCAGCTGATTGGCCTCCACAGGTACACTTCTGCGAATGGTTCATCCAACAATGTGTCAATCCTCATTTCAGTGCAAATGTTCTCTTTACGGATGAGGCTTCATTCCAACGTGATCAAATTGTAAATTTTCACAATTAACATGTGTGGGCTGACGAGAATCTGCACGCAATTGTGCAATCACGATATCAACACAGATTTTCTGTGAACGTTTGGGCCGGCATTGTTGGTGATGTCTTGATTGGGCCCCATGTTCTTCCACCTACGCTCAATGGAGCACGTTATGATTTCATATGGGATACTCTCTCTACCTGTGCTGCTAGAACATGTGCCTTTACAAGTACGACACAACATGTGGTTCATGCACGATGGAGCTCCTGCACATTTCAGTCGAAGTGTTCGTACGCTTCTCAACTCACTCTCTTTTTACATAACTGAAATATCGTAACTTTCTTTTTACCCCACTACCATAAACTTGCGAAATACACTTTACAAATTTCCTCTCAGCGTATGATTCACTCAGTCTGTACATTCTACCATTTCCTCAGTTAATAGAACAATACGCATTTAATATATTATTTTGCACTCAAACCTTCATTTACGGCGAAACCATGGACTGCTGAAATTACTGCATCTTCAAGAGCAAAACACAACAGAAAGACGCGAAAGATGCAACAATCTTCGACATGGTTTTTCTCGTGCATAGATCTTTCATCAACTCTGGTAAGGAAACCTCACCCCTCAATAACTGACTTAGCAAAAAGTATGCCCTCATCAACGCACATGCCTCCACCAAAATCGACAACAAGAACCCCGAAACAGTCGAAAAATTCTGCAACCAACTATAAAAGACCCTGAGAAAAATTCATGGAGGTGACGTGAAAATCCTATTGGGAGACTTCATTGTTCAACTTGGCAAGGAAAATATCTATCGAAAAATCATTGGCAAGAATTCTGCACACCAAAACGCAAACACGAACGGCACGCGGCTGGTTGGTATCTGCCAACAATTTGACCTCAAGATTCTACATCTACATGATTACTCTGCAATTCACATTTAAGCTTTTGGCAGAGGGTTCATCGAACCACAATCACCTCTGTACCATTCCACTCCCGAACAGCGCGAGGTAAAAACGAATACCTCAACCTTTCTGTTCGAGCTCTCATTTCTCTTATTGTATTTTGATGATCATTCCTACCTATGTAGGTTGGGCTCAACAAAATATTTTCGCATTCGGAAGAAAAGGTTGGTGACTGAAATTTCGTAAATAGATCTCGCCGCGACGAAAAACGTCTTTGCTTTAATGACTTCTATCCCAATTCGCGTATCATATCTTCCACACTCTCCCCTATTACGTGATAATACAAAACGAGGTGCCCTTTTTTGCACCCTTTCGATGTCCTCCGTCAATCCCTCCTGGTAAGGATCCCACACCGAGCAGCAATATTCTAACAGAGGACGAACGAGTGTAGTGTAAGCTGTCTCTTTAGTGGACTTGTTGCATCTTGTAAGACTCCTGCCAATGAAACTCAACCTTTGGCTCGCCTTCCCCACAATGTTATCTATGTGGTCTTTCCAACTAAAGTTGTTCGTAATTTTAACATCCAGGTACTTAGTTGAATTGACAGCCTTGAGAATTGCACTATTTATCGAGTAGTCGAATTCCAACGGATTTCTTTTGGAACTCACCTCACACTTTTCGTTATTTAACGTCAATTGCCAATTACAGCATCATTTGCGAACAACCTAAGAGAACTGCTCAGATTGTCACCCAGGTCATTTATATAGATCAGGAACAGCAGATGTCCCAGAACGCTTCCCTGGGAAACACCTGATATCACTTCAGTTTTACTCGATGATTTGCCGTCCATTAATACGAACTACGACCTTCCTGACAGGAAATCACGAATCCAGTCGCACAACTGAGACGATACCCCATAGGCCCACAGCTTGATTAGAAGTCGCTTGTGAGGAACGGTGTCAAAAGCCGTCCGGATATCTAGAAATACGGAATTATCTCGAGATCCCCTGTCGATAGCGGCCATTACTTCGTGCGAATAAAGAGCTAGCTGCGTTGCACAAGAACGATGTTTTCTGAAGCCATGCTGATTACGTATTAATAGATCATTCCCTTCGAGGTGATTCATAATGTTTGAATACAGTATATGCTCCAAAACCCTACTGCAAACCGACGTCAATGATATAGGTCTGTAGTTCGATGGATTACTCCTACTTGCCCGCATCTCGTGGTCGTGCGGTAGCGTTCTCGCTTCCTGCGCCCGGGTTCCCGGGTTCGATTCCCGGCGGGGTCGGGGATTTTCTCTGCCTCGTGATGGCTGGGTGTTGTGTCTTGTTCTTAGGTTAGTTACGTTGAAGTAGTTCTAAGTTCTAGGGGACTGATGACCATAGATGTTAAGTCCCATAGTGCTCAGAGCCATTTGAACCATTACTCCTACTACCCTTCTTAAACACTGGTGCGACCTGCGCAATTTTCCAATCTGTAGGTACAGATCTATCGGTGAGCGTACGGTTGTAAATGATTGCTAATGAGGGAGCTATTGTATCAGCGTAATCTGAAAGGAACCTCGTCGGTATACAACATGGACCTGAAGACTTGCCCGTATCAAGCGATTTGAGTTGCTTCACAACCCCTAAGGTATCTACTTCTAAGAAACTCATGCTAGCAGCTGTTCGTGTTTCAAATTCTGGAATATTCCATTCGTCTTCCCTGGTGAACGAATTTCGGAAAACTGCATTCAATAATTCCGCTTTAGCGGCACAGTCGTCGGTAACAGTACCATCGGCACTGCGCAGCGAAGGTATTGACTGCGTCTTGCCGCTTGTGTACTTTACATACGACCAGAATTTCTTCGGATTTTCTACCAAATTTCGAGACAATGTTTCGTTGTGGAACCTATTAAAGGCATCTCGCATCGAAGACCGTGCCAAATTTCGCGTGTCTGTAAATTTTAGCCCATCTTCGGGATTTCGCGTTCTTCTGAACTTCGCATGCTTTTTCCGTTGCCTCTGCTACAGCGTTCGGACCTGTTTTGTGTACCATGGGGGATCAGTTCCATCTCTTACCAATTTATGAGGTATGAATCTCTCAATTGCTGTTGCTACTATATCTTTGAATTTGAGCCACATCTCGTCTACATTCGCATAGTCAGTTCGGAAGGAATGGAAGTTGTCTCTTAGAAAGGCTTATAGTGACACTTTATCCTCTTCTTTAAATAATATTATTTTGCGTTTGTTTCTGGTGGATTTGGAAGAAACGGCATTGAGCCTAGCTACAACGACATTGTGATCACTAATCCCTGTATCAGACATGATGCTCTCTATTAGCTCTGCATTGTTTGTGGCTAAGAGGTCAAGTGTGTTTTCACAACCATTTACAATTCGCGTGGGTTCGTGGACTAACTGCTCGAAATTTTCGGAGAAAGAATTTTGGACAATCTCGGAAGATGTTTTCTGCCTACCACCGGTTTTGAACAAGTATTTTTGCCAACATATCGAGGGAATTTGAAGTTCCCACCAACTATAACCGTATGAGTGGGGTATTTATTTGTTACGAGACTCAAATTTTCTCCGAACTGTTCGGCAACTATATCATCGGAGTCTGGGGGTCGGTAGAAGGAGCCAATTATTAACTTAGTTCGGCGGTTAAATATAACCTCCACCCATACCAATTCGCACGGAGTATCTACTTCGACTTCACTACAAGATAAACCACTACTGACAGACACAAACACTCCACCACCAATTCTGCCTAATCTATCTTCCCTGAACACCGTCTGAGACTTCGTAAAAATTTCTGCAGATCTTATTTCAGGCTTTAGCCAGCTTTCTGTACCTATAACGATTTCAGCTTCTGTGCTTTCTATTAGCGCTTGAAGCTCAGGAACTTTCCCAGCACAACTACAACAATTTACAACTACAATTCCGACTGTTCCTTGATCCAATCACGTCCTGTGTTTGCCATGCACCCTTTGCGATTGCAGACCACCCCGTATTTTCCCGAGGCCTTCTAACCTAAAAATCTGCCCAGTCCACGCCATACAGCCTCTGCTACCCGTGTAGCCGCCAGCTGACTGTAGTGAAATCCTGACCTATTCAGTGGAACCCGAAACCCCACCACCCTACGGCGCAAGTCAAGGAATCTGCAGAAACACAGTCGCAAAACTGTCTGAGCCTCTTATTCAGACCCTCCACCCGGCTCTGCACTAAAGGTCCGCAGTCGCTTCTGTCAACCATGCTGCAGATGGTGAGCTCTGCCTTCATCTCGTAAGCAAGACCGGTAGCCCTCATCAAATCAGATAGCCATCCAGAGAGAATTTCCTCAGATCCACAGCGACACACGTCATTAGTGTCGACATGTGCCACCACCTGCAGCTGGCTGCACCATGTGCTCTTCATGGCATCCGGAAGGACCCTTTCCACGTCAGGAATGACTCCACCCGGAATGCACACGAAGTGCACACTGGACTTCCCCTCCTTAGCCGCCATATCCCTAAGCGGCCCCATTACGCACCCTTCATTGGAGCTCCCAACTACCAATACCCACCGTCTGCGATTTCCCAGACCTTGAAGGCTGAGAATCATCCTCTGAAACAAGGCAGGCAGCTGCATCTGGCTCAGCCAGAGACAGTACCTGAAACCTGTTTGTCAGACACACCGTGGAGGCTTTCTGATCAGCCTCCAGGGATGTCTTTCGCTGCCTGCCACGCCTTGGAACGACCTCCCAATCAACCACAGGCGAGGGCTCAGCCCCACTGCAGGCAGCAACCGGAGCAACCACAGCGGCAGACCGATCTGGGGACAGACGGGACGAGGTTGACATCCCCGTGATACCCAAGTCCGCCTCCCCACAGTGGTGCCCATTGGCAACAGCCTCAGGCTGCACGACCAAAGTCAGCACCTCCTGCTGCTGTGAGCGAAAGAATACCAACTCAGCCCTTACCCGAACACAGCAATCACAGTCCCTGTCCATTCTAATCTATGTTGAACAACAGTTACTGAAACACGAGTCCGTGACTAGATAACGCAAGGGGAACATGCGAAGAATGTATGAACTGACCTGTACAAATGCCTAACGACTACGCTACAATCTGCCTGAATTTACGATTACAGTAACTAAAACTCGAAATTACACCTATACGAAACTCACACGCAATATAAGTAGAATCTACAAAGTAAACGTAGAAAAGAAGCTATATACGTATCTTTCTGCGCTGTCGATGTGCACCAGCTGGGAGCTCAGGCCACACTTCTGTCTACCCACGTCAGAAAACCCGCACACAAACAAAAACCGTGGCGGTCACCAGTCCAACAACTCGGTGGATATATCGATCACGTAGCCATATCCTTTGCCCAGTACAGAACCATCCATGATATCCAAGTCCGATGGGGTGCGAACATCGATTCGGACCACTACTTTATACGAATCACGATAAAATTTTCCCCAAAGAGAGTTCACCACAAATAAGACCACATCCAAAAGTTTGACACATCGAGCCGGCTGGAGTGGCCGAGCGGTTCTAGGCGCTACAGTCTGGAACCGCGCGACCGCTACGGTCGCAGGTTCGAATCCTGCCTCGGGCATGGATGTGTGTGATGTCCTTAGGTTAGTTAGGTCTAAGTAGTTCTAAGTTCTAGGGGACTGATTACCTCAGAAGTTAAGTCCCATAGTGCTTAGAGCCATTTGAACCATTTGGTATATCGAAAATTCAGGAAACAGAAATGGCAGAAGAATGGGAGAAAGAACCGGTGGATGATTGGACTTACTTCCGCAACAAAATAATCAGAAGGGCCAAAGAACTGTTCCCACTGCAAAAGAAGATAAAACACCTGTGGTAGAATTCTAACTATGATCAAGTCAACATTAATCGCCGACTCGCCTTCCAAAATACAACAGCCACAAGTCACCAGAAACCTAACAGTACTTCAATATCCGCAAACAGACAAACAGAACAACCAGGAAAACAAAACGCAACTACATCACTGAACAACTCAAATCAATAGAGAATAACTTCAGGGACTTTAACAGCAGAAATTTCTACAAGACTTTCGCTAGCAAAATTAAAGGTTACTCACCGCAAAATCTGACTTTCAGGTAACGAGATGGAAAACTTGCACTCACCATCCAATAAAACTGCCAAGAACTGGCACGGTACATTTCCGACCTTCTCAACTGCTCCAGACCACCCGAACGTTTCCAAAACGTAGTCCCAAAACACACAAAATCCGATGCAGAACCACCAACACAAGTAGAAATCTATCACAACATCAAGATCCTCAAGAACCGAAAGGCATCAGCACAAGATGGAATTGTCACAGAATTACTGAAAACCGGGGCCCACGATCACTTCAGGAAATCACAAAGATCATCCAAGAAATATGGCAAAGTGAAAAACACACAGACGGCTGGAAATGTGCACTCAGCCACGCAATCCTACAACGAAGAGCTAGAGCCCCTAATTGGTGAAAATCAGACAGGGTTTAGACAACACAGATCACGCACTGAACAATTTTTCAAACTGAAATCCACATTAAAACTTCGAGCCACACGAAATCTCCCAACCATCTGTACATTCGTCGACTTCAAGAAAGTCTACGACTCCATCAATCGACAGTCGCTCTTTAATACACTCTAAGAAAGAAATCTTGACCGGAAAACACTACGACTCATCCAACAAACCCTAACCGACACAACTTCCAAAGTCAAGCTCACCGGGGAAATCTCCCAAACTTTCCTCATCAAAACCGGTGTCCGACAGGGTGACGGATTCTCCCCACTACTCTTCAACATCGTTCTCGATAGGATCATCAAAGAATGGGAAAAGGAACGGAAAAAACGAAACAACTGAAGAACCATCATGCTAGGAAAAAACGGGATAACATCAATGTCACATGTTTAGCCTTCGCTAACGATCTCGCGATCATTTCGGAGGATGAACAAACAGCAATTCGTCAGCTCAAAGAACGTAAAGAATGTGCAGAAAAAGTCGGGCTCCAAATCTTTCATAAAAACTGAATTTATGGCCACAAAACACGTCAAAACAGAAAATTTGCTCACAGAATACGGCACAATAAACAGAATCAATCATTTTAAATACTTGGGTGAAATCATCGACCCCACAGGAACAGAAATATTAACCTAAAAAGCACGTGAAGTCAAAATGCGGAAAACATACGGCAAAACTGCCAACATCTACAACAAAAGGAGCATGAATATCAAAACAAAAATTCGACACTATGCGATTGTCATCAAATCCGTAACACTGTATGTAAGTGAGACCCTAAACCTCAATTAGAAAGTGGATCTCGACAACATCAAAAAAGTTTAAAGGAAAATCATTCGCAAAATCTTGGGTCCAAAGGTCACAGACGAAGGATATCGGCTACATACAAACATGACAACAGAAAAATGCTCCAACATTGAAACAGACTTCCGCAAACGACAACTGAAGTTCTGTGGGCGTATCATGAAACTGGGTGACAACAGATCAACAAAGAAAATTCTAATGTACTCACAGAAACTAAAATCGATAACAGTCTGGATCATGTAAGTTCAAACTTATCTCAAAAATGCCAACATCACATCTGCAGACATCGCAGTTCGAAAAATCTTCAGACAGAAGATACAGTGCTGGGAAGTTGTTTTGTATCCCGCCTGGATAGGCGGCGCGTGGGTCTGCTCCTATGAACTGCTTCTGTAATATAGGCCGAGAGTGAAGGAAGCGAGTAGGAGCAGGAGAGGTACTGCATGTAACATTAACACTTTTACTAGAGTCAAAAACACAAGTAAATATTAAATGCATACATAACTTTGGCTAGGATGAGCACGTAGGTGTGCAGCTGTAGTCCAGGTTAATATAAAGTCTCATTAGCAAGCTAGCCCACTCGGTAGTAGATGCGATATTTGCAGGCCGGCTGCTCTTGATGAAATGGGCAGAAATCAAGACGGCACTCGCTGAGCTCCACAGCGTCGGCCAGAGGGCGCTGTGGTCGGCGTAGTTGGTCTTCTCTCGTACTGCCAACTTACGAGAGCGTGCACCTACGTTGAGGCATCGTAACTATCGACGCCACAAGTTGCACCAGAAGGAAAAGCAAAAATATCTCGGGAAAACGGACGGAAGAATGTCGAGCTAAACATAGCGAGAGAATGAAACAATTCTGGAAGGACAAGAAAAATAGCAACCACAGATCGTAGTTCGCATTGTGTGACCCTCTGTGGGTCTAAACAGTTTAAGTAAATAAAAGACATAATTTTCACTGAAGATAAGCTTCATTTCCTAAATACATGATTTTGACTACTGAGGATTTCATAGTCCGTAAGATGCTGACACTTTTGACTGTAGTCGTAGCTACTATATCATGCTCCATTGTAAGCGCCCATCTGTTGCACAAGATGTGACTCATCATCTGCGTGAAGCTATCTGACCTCGTCCGACTCCGACAGGCGTGATGTAAGGCGTTAGGCCGGTATTACACTAACATATTTCTTTGACAAAGAATTACGATCAAATATTCGTCAAATTTCTTTGCCAAAGATCTTTGACGCGGCGCTAAAAAGGGGTATTACAATGTCTTTATATTTTTCGTCGGATTTCAAGATAGCGGACAACTTATTATTATGTGTTGAAGTTGCTAGTGCCACAATTGCAATGTGTGTGTATTTGAAAGAAAACCGGCGGAAAAGAGGCAACATACTTGGATTAAGCCATAGGTATTAAGTCGAGCTAATAAAAGCATTCAGAAAAATTTGTTACGAGAGCTGCAAATGGGGCAAGTCAAGTCTTAATATATAAACTACTTACGAATGGATGAGAGTGTATTTAAGTATTTGCTCAGCAAAGTGGCTTTTCATACTACAAAACAGAATACTCTCTTGAGAAATGTTATATGTGCAGAAGACAGGCAAACTGTGACACTGCGATTTCTTGATACAAGAGAGAGATACTCCAGTTCACAACACAGCACTCGAATATCACATTGCACATTGACCATAATAATTCCAGAAACGTGTGAGGCGATTTATAAAGCACTGAAGGGGGAATATGTGAAGGTAAATAAGTGTTTATTACACTACATGTACAATCATATCTATTTTCGTTTTTGAATAATTTAATGTTCCAACAACAACAAAATTAATAAAAAGTACGAAATAGGTGAAGCGCTTTTTAACTTGTGGTATCCAGAGTTCAAAGATAGACAAAGTAGAATGGAAAACTAAGAAAGAAGTTCTTATTTCAGAGTGTGGCCATATCCTCTATTCCCGCTTGCTGAAAAACTGCCTGGATATTTCCATATGTAGAGGTGTATGGCTGTAGTTGTGATTGTGGACATGAAGTCGCCTGCAGCATATTCCACATGCCTAACAACACACAATTAATAATATGCACAGTGCCCCTTGCTCAAACCCCCACCCTGGCCGGAGCAAATTTATATTAAAAAAAAAAGAGTCAAAGGAACACGTTAACTTACACACCAGCTCTCCCAGCGGCTACATTTACATTTTAGTGAACAGATGACGAACGACATTTATGACCAAATCTACGTCGAGGCCCTAAATTTGATCATATTTATTTGACGATGAGGACAGGCGAGATTTGACGAAGTTCCCTATAACACCCTCGAATTTCTTTGACATAGATATTTGACATATCAACTTTTACAAAGATGTATGATAGTGTACGTGCTAAATATCGTTAATGCAACCCAAAAATATAACGATGCGCTGTAAAATAGAAGTGATCTCTCCACTCAGGTGAGGTCACAAGTTAATTGTGCAAACGAAAATAAAGAAAAGTAGATAGGTCGTATTGATTGTTGTGAGAGACACTTACAGTAGTTCCCGTACAACTCCCTCACGCCGTCTACTGCTCGCGCGAAGTATGTGAATTCACGGAATTGTCGAAAAGTGTATGGAAAGTAAAATTGGATGATTTCTAAAACTGTCGAGTCGTCATGAAACACTGCGTATGAGAAAAAAAGAAACATGCGAGTAACGAAACGTTTGAAGCAGTAATAAAACGGAACCTAGAGTTTGGTGGAATATTCGTCGCTAAGTAATGAATATATATGATATGCAGCGGCTATAACAACAACATACAATACTGCCGCCTCTCATCCAACTGGTGGCTAAATATTACTGATCTTCAGTATGATTTGCTCATTTACACAATGAGGCCGCATTTTAATATAACTTAAGATCGATAATGGGAAGTTTTTGCAAGATGATACGTAAAGGCACTTCAGTTTCATCAAAATTTTGAAGGAATTACACCTGAAATATCAAAAATGCATTTGCTTTAGCAACTTCTAACATATAGCTTTCCATTTCTGACTGAACTTCACTCAGTTGTTAATCAGTTTTCGCGTTTACAGTCCATGCCTCACAGACTGCACTCTGGAACTGTGAATTCATTTTATTTATTCGTCACATTCCACCTGTAGGAGATCGAGCCCTGGTAAAAATTGCTGGTTTGAAGAGCGCGCCGCAGCGCGTAGTGTGAAGCAGTCGCCCTCCGTTTCTGGCGGTGGCGCCGCTGTGGAAATCGCAGCTTTCGTGTCTCCCTCTGGTGGGAAAGGTTGCCTGTTCACGTGCATTTAAGGGGCGCTATGAGCTGGTCAGTCTGTCAGTCCCGGCGAGTCTCGTTAGTTGGTCAGCCGGGTCGGTATGGAGCAGTCAGTGTCTGTCTGCCGTCGGAGTGCTAGTATGTCTGTCGTTGATCAAACTTTAAAGCCAGAAAATGGGAGTCTTGCCAGTCCGCCAGTAATAGAACTCAGCTAGTGGTCGCCCGGTCGGGGCTGAGTTCCTGCATCTGAGTCTGCGCGTCAGGCCGCTAATCTGCTCCAGTTGCTCGGGCAACGGTCATTGGCGGTTGGGGCGATCGGTTGGTCGGTCGCACACTGGGACTCGAGATGACTTTTCCGTGTTGAGCGTCGCCGCATGTGAGGTCGCGCCGTATAGCGAGGGGTAGTGGCTTCGCGGCCGACACGAGAGCAACAGGAGTCCATCCACGACATCGGTCTGGCCGGCGCGAGCTGCAACGCCGTGAGACGGGAGATCGGCGCGCCTTCCTGCGTCCGTTGAAGCGGCTGGCAGCGGACGGTTCGGCAGGTCGTTTTGGGCGTGAAGCGCCAAGTCTTCGCCAGACATAGCAGTTTATTAGAAGTTAAGGGATTCGTGATATATTGATTCAATTACTTGTTAAATTCTACTTGTTTTCTTGGTCAGTCTCTCGTCCCCAGCTTGCTCGTCTGTCTACCGTCCGCATTTGTTAGGCAGTTGGTGTCTCTGTCGGTCTGCCATACGTTAATAGCTGCCTCTGTCATGTTTTTCATTTTTCGGATTCGGTGTTGAGAAATTTATTCCTTGAAGTGTAAAGGCCGAATTCCTGGAATATGTTTTTATCTTGCCTATCATCTTGAGAGGCGGTATATGTGTAATGTAGAGCATGTTTGTACATTTTATGTAAGACTGCATTTCATGGGTTTTTATTTAAAAGGGTCATTTTAGTATATAAAGTTGCCACCCTTCCACCGTAAGAGTTTTCTTTTAAAAACAAGTTGCACTTTCGGTGGCAAGGTTTTTTTATGTGTTTTGTACCATTTTCATCCCTCCCATGCGGTGCATAGTTTATGTGTTTGTGTGAGTTGTTGGAAGTTTTAGTTTAAAGTAATCTGGTGTGTTGCAGATTTGCACCAGTGTAGTCTTCAGAGGTTGTTGTGAGCGGTGGTGACTATGACCGTGTTGAAAGGGACCGGCAAGGTTCTCAGCCCGAAAGCTCATACTGTCAAAAAAAAAATTGTTATTTCTGCCCTTGAATAAATTGTAACTTGATATTTAGAGGGTGCTATCTGATTATAATTTTTAAATCTGTTTTTTTTAAAATGTTTTTAGGAATAAAATTTTCATTTGTTGGAAGAAATTTGTTTTCATCAGTTACCACTAGCATCTGCTTCCATGCTCACATAGTGTTCATTAAATGTGTTAATTTTTTGATAAATTCTTTAAGAAAAGATTTTGAAAGTCACGGTTCATGGATGACTGCCCGCTAAGATCGGGCCGATAAGGGATTTGTAGGTAGGGTAAATCGTACAACCTTATAGATCGCTCACGCGGCCTTTACATGTTCCGAAAGTCATTCTGTATGCTGAATTCGTCCTGTGACTATTTTCTTCACATGTTTTTCTGTAGCCATTCCGCCTTACATTCCTTTCGTACCTCAATATTTTAGCATCCTATTTCATTGTACGTTGATTCTTCTATTCTTTGAAACGTCAGTCTACTCTTCATCATTATCAAAGTGTGACCTGACTGTAGATATGCTTCTGGGTATACCTTAAAATCCAGTATCTGACTTCGGAATCTCTATCTTGCCATAATGTAATTCAGCTGGCACCTTCCTAGCATGTCTCCCAGCCTTTCCATATGCATCTCATCTTGCGATTTTTAAACACTGTAATTGATATTACTAGCTAAAATGTATTGCAGGAGGGCCGGCCGCGGTGGCCGAGCGGTTCTAGGCGCTTCAGTCCGGAACAGCACGACTGCTACTGTCGCAGGTTCGAATCCTGTCTCGGGCATGGATGTGTGTGATGTCTTTAGGTTAGTTAGATTTAAGTAGTGCTAAGTTCTAGGGCACTGATGACCTGCGATTTTAGGTCCCATAGCGCTCAGAGCCATTTGAACCATTTATTGCAGGAGGCGAAGAGTCTTTTCCCCTCTTCCAGGCCTATTGCCTAGTCGATTTTCTGATGTAATGCAACAAACTGTGTTGACCATTCAGTATCCTCAAATGCTCGTACTCTATCTCCTCACTTTCTAGTTGTGACGTCTGCAGGTATATCTGTAGAATTGTAGTTGCTTTGGTTTATTGTTGACTCTGATGAGAGCACTCCCCCATTGAATTGTTCCTAGTAGCTCACTGTTTCTCTACTTCCCTAATCATAACGGATATAGGTCCTATTATACTATTTTCTATTGCTAATGTTACTCTGTTCGTCTGTCCAGAAATCAACTTGGTTCCTTTTGTCTCCAAAGGGCCCTACTGCATTCCAATATCCAAGCGTCCCTATCATATTACAATCTTTTTGTCGTGATTACATCCGCCTAAGAAATCCCTTCGCAAATAATCGATGGCGGGTAATTCAGTACGTAAACGGAATGAAAATCTAATAATCATGGCAGCTTGGATCGATGCAGTAAGGAAAGGAACAAAAGGCAGTGGTTCTGTAGTTGTCCATTTTATTCTATGTTCAGAGGTTCAAATGGCTCTAAGCACTATGGGACTTAACATCTGAGGTCATCAGTCCCCTAGACGTAGCACTACTTAAACCTAACTAACCTAAGGACGTCACACAAATCCATGTCCGAGGCAGGATTCGAACCTGTGACCGCAGGAACAGCGCGATTCCGGACTGAATCGTGTAGAGCCGCTCGGCCAAAGCGGCCGGCTTTTATGTTTGTGGCCACATATAGAAAACGGTATTCTGCATCACATGCCATTTGGCATGATCCACAGCATGTCAGTGTGAATCATTCCAAATGGCTTGTGATTCAGCATTTTGACATACACCGAGCGATCGTCAGTCTCAAATGCAGCCTCTGATTGCGTGAAATCTGCGATAAATCATTACAAAATCTTATAGCGATAGTGCTACCCAGTCAATAGAAGCAAGTAGCAATCATTCTACGAAACGAATGCATTTATCACCATGTGACTAAAGTTACGGCTGCTGAGAGGAGAAACATATAGTGTAACTCGTATGCGGAAAATACAGAATCACATAAAAAGCCCTTTCATAATAAGCATAAAATTGTTAAGAGGTACATCATGTTCTCTTCTAGTAACAGTCTGCTTGTTTTAATGAACATCGTGCAAGGCAAGGCGAGTGGTCGATGTTACAAAGATACGCTGTTTCGAACGTTATGCATGTACGGTATGCTTGGATTAAATTACGACGAATGAGTAATTTTTCAGCAATGTGGCAACGACGCAGAACAATACATGAGCCTAATTAGGTGAGCTAAGTAGCACAATGGCCGGAACATTCTCCCGGCTTCTAATTTACACTTTCCGGTGAAACTTTAGCTCGCCCATTGTTTTATGTCTGTGAAACTAAGGGGGAAAAAACTTGTCAAATTTTTTCCGCTTTTTCCGCTCTGTGGGTCGCACTTATATAAAAGACTACTGATCTTTCACTGCACGGTACAAGCGCAGCGTTAGCATTTAGAGACGAAAACCAAAAAATTAGAAGGCGAATGGTAAACAGACACGAAAATATGTTGGCGACTACGTGGTTCAATAAGAAGAGATTCCAGCCTTATGTCATTCTAATGGGATGTAAATAAGACACACACACCCACTGATAAATCAATACATTTTGACTTAGCCCACCGCGACATTGAACGCCGCCTGGTGGTGTACCAATACGTGACGCAGTAAGGAAAGCATGTAAGTGGTACAGTGACGAATAGGGAATCATCCTAGCGATGGTATGAGTCACAAATGGGGAAACCCACTGACACAAGCGCCTTTGTCAGAGACCACATTGCTAGATTGTTTCGGCCGGTGCCTGCGTGCGATCGACCCTCTCGCAAACGGTGAAGCTGATCATCTGCTCTTTGAGTGCTATTATAGTATCATGACATGTTGCTGAAGGGCGGAGAAATCACAAGGCAAGGTGTCTGATGTTGCGCCTCATCACAGAACGTGAAGGACCAAGACTTGCCCACTCTATAAAACTAGATCGATAGCGATATGCGGGAGATCTAACGACAGATTACAATGTCGGAGTTGGCACAATTATTTCGGAACATACCCTTCAGTGCGCGTTTCTGAACGTGGCGCTCCATGTCAGACGTGACCTAATGTTGACCAATTGACATTGTGAATTACGTTTGCAGTCAGCGCGGGATCATTGATATTCTACGTATCAACGGAAACGTATTACCTTGTAGGGAGATTGAAATATATTTTTAAACCAGATGATCTTTGTGTGCGGATAGGCCGTTATCCAGACAAACAGTTGCCAGTTGCTGTAAACATGCACTGCGCCATCTGCACAGGCCGGCGTGAGCACTGTTAATTTCTTGGGATATACTTCTGGGCTTTAATGCGACTTGTGGAAGGGGTCACGACACCTGTGGGCTATGTGAACGTTATTGCGGACCACCTGAATCCGTTCATGTTTGATGTCTTCCCCGACGGAGTGGAATCTCCCACGAGGATAAACGTCCGTGTCGCAAGGCCAGAATCGTGCTGCAGTGGATTGAAAAGTATGAGAAAGAATTCACTTTGATCGCTTGGCCATCAAACTCGCCAGATACGAACCGGATGGAACATATGGGGGATTCCGCAGTGCGTCAGCTCCACGCCCATTAATCACTGTTGCCTAATCTACAGGTATTGTGTCACCTGTGCTTAGACATCTGGTACTAATTGTAATGACTGAGAAGTTATGTGCTTACCCAATACAGGTTGTCGGTATCCAAATGTTTGTGGCTATTTTTCAACGTAGTTCTCTTTGAGGCCACACAATTCTGGCACCGGTGCTGCAGCCTCTTTGTACCCTCCTTGTAGAACGACTCTTCCTGCACGGAAAAAAAGTCCTCCACCGCAACCATGACGTCATCATCCGACTGAAAATGGATACAGACTGATGTTTCTTGAGCTTAGGGAAGAGATGAAATTCAGAGGAGACCCAATCGGATACACAATCTGGATTCCGAAGCGGTTCGAAGCCACAGGGCTCAATGGTAGACATCCCAATGACAGAACTGTGTGCGGGTGCGTTGTCTTGCTGAAAGGGCACTCGTTCGGTCAACAACCCGACGCGACGCGTCTCACTTTGATGGCCTCTCTCAAACTCCTTCAGGTATTCAGCCAGGATAAAAGCCCACGAATCCCAAATAAACAGAGACCATCACCTTGCCAGCTGGTTTGAACTTCTTGGGATTGGGTGAAGAAGAGTGTTTCCACTGTTTCGATCGACCTTCGATTGGGGTTGAAAGTGGTGAAGCCATACGTCATCCATTGTCACAAAAAATTTGAGAAACGTTACGTGATCTGCCTCAAGTTTTTGGCGCACGTGACGTGTCTCCGACGTTTGTTTTCTGCTGTCAACATTCTTGTGACCCATCGAATGGGACCTCATGCGTGTCAAGTACAACTCTTATGATGCGTCCGACACGTTCCTGGGATATTCCCACTTTCTCAGCCACGCAGCGTTCTGTCACACGTCGGTCTGCTACGATGGTAACCTGGGCTGCATCTTGGACAGAGGTGTTACCCCGCTTGAATTCCGCCACCCTGTTTTTCACAGTGGAATAGGAAGGGGAATCCTTCCCTCATGTTTCCGTCGTGTCATTATGGATCTCCGGTGCACTTCTTCCCTATTTCAGCAGGTATTTGATGACCGCATGTTTACTAACTTTATCCATTTTTCAAAATGTGTACTCCTTGGACACTTTGAAATTCCACTACTTGAACAAACAAAAGATATTAGAGAAAAATTTTCCTTGTAAACTAGCGAAGGAATGTACTACTAACTGCTAAACTGACCATCGGCTAGGACAAGTATTTCATGGGTGGGCCGAGAACTTTTCAGTCACCCACCTCCGGAAGCCTATGGAAAAGTTGTCGAATCCATGTAACCCAGAATCGCTGATGAATTACATTCCAAAGGTGCACCAATAGAGTATTAAACAGTTGGTGATAATGTTTTGGCATATTATTACGTGTTATGTGACAGATGTGGCGCCAAAAATTTTTTTCAGGCAACTGTCAACAGCATCGGCTTGAAGAAATGGATGATACACAATGGTGCTGTCTTATAACATATTTATTCACCATCGATTTCGATCATGAACTATCCCCACAGTTGAAAAATACCTATTGTGTCAACTTCATATGGCACACACGCCATTTAGCCAGGACAGCATACACCATTCCTGATTTGAAAACGTCGGAAAATTGACACTTCCTCCATAATAGAGGCTTAACCAAGAAGAAATCAACGTTGAAAACCTGAAAACATTTAAGAGCAGTAAGTGCACAGCACTAATGTTCATTGTAATCGTAACAACTTTGGGAACACACTGAGTCACTGAGTCGCTGGGCAGAGAGAGTATTTGACCCCACTGGCGAATTCGGTGATATCTCGCGGCTCGGAGTGGTGGCTTCACTGTTTCCCGAGGAGATGGTTGTTGACAGCGGGGTGCGAGCGGCAACGGGTGTCAACAGTGGAGGCAGCCCGCAGTTCTGTCGGTCCGGAATAGGCGCTTGACGTTTTGGAAAGCGTGACTCGCTAGTATTGTACGGCACATGTCGCTGAGAATTTTGACATTCTGACCCTTAAACTGTTTGACCCACACGTGTGCATGTGCTGGAGAGGACTGATTTTAGGCCAAGTACTGCAATCCTGATTCTGCCCTCGCGTACCTGGAGCCACTGAACTGTTATTGGTAATAAGTCTTTAGATAAACTGGACGTTATTTATCAGATAATGTAAATTTTGCTGCCTATTAACGGTTGCTACTATTTTAAATCAGTTCCCAGTGGCTAGTAGAGGCTGTTTTGGCTTGTTGCATGTTGTTATGTAGCGTATCTCTTTGTTAGAGTTCCTGTTATGTGTAAGCTATTAAGCCTCATCAGAGAGAGGTACCTTTGCTGATGTTGTTAACATGTTGTTGTATTCTGTGTCTAATATTCAGCTGCTGTTGTTTAAAAGCAGCTTGCTTCGGCAAGGTCGGCTTTCGTCTAATCCCAGAATCTGTTTCATAAGCTTTTGTAATTATTTTCATATTCTGTTTGTGTATCGGTTTTATAACTATCTTCAAAAAGGTCCGGTTTTTGCAAAGTGTTTTTTAGTTTGATTATCTCAATTTGTATTCCCGAGGGACTTTAGTAAATTGTTTGTAAGCTTTGTTTTTACTGTAGTGTTTTAAGGTACTGTGCCAGATGCTGATAACATTAGGTAACCATTTTAAGATATAAATGAAAAGCACCAGTTTGCTTTTGTTCTACAATATTACTTTTATATTGTAGAACAAAAGCAAACATGTCTGAAGATGGACTTGTAAGCCGAAAACCGGTTAACAATAAAAGTAATATTGTAGAAGAAAAGCAAACTGGTGCTTTTCATTTATTATAATGTTGTTCTATCAAGAACCGACGGAAGATTATGTTAATATCATTTTAAGGTATTGTTACTGGAGCCAAAATTACGTGTTTTACAGGTTCTGCTGTTATTTGAATAAATGTGGAAGATTTAAAATTAGTAATTCAGTCAATCTTTCTTAGCCTTCTTTTATTCTGCCCAGTACTGAGACAGTTGAATATTTTCATATACGAACAAGTCAGCTTCGTACGTCGGCACCTTCAGACCTCGTGCTTTTTTCTGAGCGGAACTCGGGATAAGGAATTAGACGCGAAATTAGTTCTGGAAAGATGTTACTTCGTTGCTGGTATTACGGAATTCGAAAGATCTTTGAAACATGGGAAGCCTGTCCAGAAAAGTCTTACTGCGGTTGCCCATCCGTAAGAAAGGGACGTCAGAGGGAGGGAGGGAGGGAGGGGGGGAGGGGGCGGAGGGAGAAGAAGAAACAGTGAGCCAAATAACGATAAATATGTGGCCGATTTATAGAAGATGATTAAGGCAGAACCACCGAAAGTTGAAAAGTTATTCCCTCGCTACACGAGTTTCATAAAGCCATTGTTTAGTATAACACATTTTGAGACGTTACTACCGCGTGATGTCATGCAGTACCCCGACACTGGAGTCGTATTCCCGAGAATTGGCGTTCAGATCCCAAATTAACTTTCCCCGTGGTTTCCCTAAATTTCTTAGGCAAAAGCCAGGACGATTCCTTTGAAAAAGATATGGATGATTTTCTTCTCCATTCCTGTCCACTCTTAATAAATTTTTCGTCCCAATGACTTTGACGGCGGCGGGAACCTAAAACTCTAACCTTCGTTGTAGTAACCCGTTACAAATTTCCAAATATCATACTGTGACTTCTACTGAAGATTTTATGCTTTTTCTCATGGTACTCGTTGAGCAAATGAGAAAACCAGAAGTGCAGCTATATAACGATCTAAGTTAAAAGCGTTGCGCAGTAAACGTGTTGTGTGACGGCGTCCTTCCTGCCATGAGGTGAAAACGGATTGTTTAATTTTCCGAGTGGTAGGCTGTGGGTGGCTCTGATTTGGATGTGTTCGTGGTACAGGTTCGCCAAGAACATAGAAATATTTAAAACTTGAATTGTAATTGGTATCCATATTACAAAACAAGAGTACAGATTAATTCTTACGAAAAGAGGTGAAACAACAGCCAACCACTATTGGCAATGCTATTTATCTAATATACTCTGAGCAGCCAGAACATTATGACTACCTACCTACTATAGATATAAACCCGCCCAGGCGACAGCAAAATCACCTGGCGGGCAATGACTACAAGTCAGACACACGCACGGTGCATTTAGTATCAGTAAGCGTGCTGTTCGTATGTAGAATTTAGAAGGCGGTCGATCTGTCTGAGTGTGACCGAGGCCAAATTGTGTTGGCCCGGAAGCACGCCACGGGCATTTCGGAAACTGCACGACTTGTCGGATGATGTGGTCAGTGGCGAAACCAAGGTGGAACCACGTCCTGACGTCGTGGGGTTGGGCGGCCAACCCTCATGACAGATGTCAAACAAATGGCTCTAAGCACTATAGGACTTAACATCTGAGGTCATTAGTCCCCTAGACTTAGAACTAAGCAAACCACACTAACCTAAGGACATCACACACATCCATGACTGAGGCAGGATTCGAACCTGTGACCGTAACAGCAGCACGGTTCCAGACTGATGAGCCTAGAACCGCTCGGCCACAGCGGCCGGCAACAGATGTCAGACGTCGTAAAATGGACACTCGGTGAATTGTGGCGAAACTAACATCAGACTTTAATGCAGGGCAGAGTACAATGTGACTTAACACACAGTGTACCGAACACTGCCTAACGATGGGCCTCCGCAGTCACCGATTTGTGCATGTGCCGATGTTAATACCACGCACCACGACGTCAGCAACTACCACTGAAATAGGCACGTGACCATCGGCTTTGGACGTAGGCGCAGTTACAAAGCGTTGCGTGGTCTGATGAACCCCGGTATTTCCTCCTCTTCCATGGGAACAGTTCCTTGACTGCTGGGCGGATACAAGTTGGAGCGAACCCATTATGTTCTGGAGAGCATTCAGGTGGTCATCCATAGGTCCAAGGAGCTGGCGCAAGGCACCATACCAGCCAAGGAGTGTCGTACACTGGTTGCAGACCACGTACAGCCCTTCATGACGATCATGTTTCCCGACGGCAGTAGCATTTTTCAACAACAACAAAAAAAAACGCAGTGTCTAAAGGCCAGGAGTGTGATGGAGACGTTCGAGGAACACAGTGGCGAGTTCCATTTGTTGTGCTGGTCCCCCAGTTCGCCAGATCTGAACCCAATCGAACACATCTGGGAATTTACAGAAATTAAGTGACTTGTGTGTACAGATGTGGTGCCAACTCCCTCCCGCAACCTAGCAAGGCCTCATAACTTCCACACCACGAGGCATCGCCGCTGTTATCCGTGCCAGAGTTGGACATATCGTCTATTAGTTAGGTGTCTATAATGTTCTGGCTGATCGGTGTATAAACATGAATATTTGTTTATTCGTCTTCTGTGGCTCCTACACCGTTCATCAGATTGTGATGAAACTTTGGTGAGGTTTCTCACGGAGTAAGAATCACCTAACTCTCGTAAGCTGGGAGAGAGGTGAAAAGGAGGCTCAAATGACTCTGAGCACTATGAGACTTAACATCTGTGGTCATCACTCCCCTAGAACTTAGAACTACTTAAACATAACCAACCTAAGGACATCACACACATCCATGCCCGAGGCAGGATTCGAACATGAGTCCGGAGCGGTCATGCTCTTCCAGACTGAAGCGCCTAGAACCGCACGGCCACACCGGCCGGCTGAAAAGGAGGGCTGGAGCCATTCCAACCACACTTAGTAAATACATATGCCGTTATTTGTATAAAACTACTATGGAGGTGGTATACCCCTACCGCCACTAAGGATGAAAGTGACGGTGAGAAGGCGTGACACATAAAAATATTCCATGACGATCGACAACAGTATCAAACCACAGTTTTCTGGGTCGCTAGACCCATTCGTGACATTAGCGATAAATCTGCATCCCTAGGAGCGGACACGTGTGTGAGGTTGGGGGTGTCAAGTCAGCGACGTGTCAGTATATCTCTGTAGCGACTGAAACAGTTTCTACCAACTTCGTACATGTATTGAGAGTTGGCAATACTCTCTTAGGATGTAAAGGTTGGCTACAGCGCGCATACACAAGCTCTGGAATATAAGATATTGTTGTCGCGCCTCGCAGCGCACGGATTAACTAGTGGCAGTTTGGAAGCCAGTGTAGGAGCCCGCCTGCTGTGGTGCGCAGGTGTGTTGGGCGAGGGGTCGTCGCCGAGCTGCCGTACTGCCGTGTCCGCCAGCAGCGACACAGGATTTGGTATTGAGTTGATATTTTTTTTTATAATTTGCAGCGCGCTTATCAATTTAAAGAAAAGGGTTTGTGTATGTGCGTAGCAGCAGACGGTAATTTTGATAATGATAGGAGATGAATTCTTAAGGGGAAACCATTATTAGATTAAATATTATTTTTTGTCGTTGATGTCTTTTGTAATTTTCAGGGAATTGTTTCACTATGTATTCAGTTGAGAAGTATTTTAGTCTGTCTCAAGAGTTTGATTAATTTGTAATATTGCTTTAATGCCACTGGAGGCAGATTTACAAACGAAGCGATTGTTCAGAGTTTCTAGCGTTTTGTTAATTGAATGAGAAAGAATCGTTTCAGAATATAACAAGAGTACAAGCACGAGATTTTCAGTAGAAAACACGAGATAAGAAGATAGAGCTCGCGACTTTCAGTGTCATTGGAAAAAAATACTGGCGTTTTAAGGCACCCCTAGCACCCTTATGACTGAGGGTAGGAATCAAAACGTGTGACTTAAAAGCATAACGCATGGAGCAATTTCAACCAACTTTGCTGTTTACATGACTCGCTATTTGTATCAAGATACTATGGAAATAAGATCCCATAATATCCCAGGGGTTGAGGTGGGGATGTGAAAGAATGACAGGAAAAATTATTCGTTCGTATTTCTTTTCTGTATTTAGTTGAGTTGCAGTAGCTTAAAAGCATGAGACTCATTCAGTCTCTTTTCAAGTTATTCAGCTCTTCAACCAGGCGGTCGCGAGAATGGGCACTGCATCGAGCCAACGATTTTATCGCTTGGGCGAACCTGCGGTGAATAAATTGATGCCAAACGTCGTCGAAACGGCAATTCCCATCATTCCCAACGACATGCCATTTGATTTCATGAGACTAGACTTCCTCGTTCGTCTTCCTTCTCAGTGACTATCAAAAAGGCACAATATTAATCGCTTCAAGTGTGTGAATTAAATCTGGAAAATCCATGTTTTGCACATGGTCCATTATAAGCTGCATGGTCAAGAATGGGACAGCCGAAAAATTTATTTATTTTTATGGAAGACGGAAAGCCCAAATATGTCGTGTATCCTAAAGCACTTAAATAAACTTTTTCAAATTTAATTTCATGCACACAATATAACTGCCTTTCATTTATTTTGTAAATGTGCCTGCTTTGTATATGTGTGTCTACGTGGAAAAAAAGAGGCATTGCAACGCATGTCAGGCACAGCCAGTTACGAATTAATATTACAGTTGTCAATATCTTAATAAATGCCATTATTAACAGCAACTCGTTGCTGTTTTAACTTTCTGTAAGAACTGACATCGATTTTTCCGCAGTAGCCATGACGCCATGTCAATTCCAGACAAATACGAGTAGAAAAGCAATAACGGCAACACTTGGTAAGCCGTATTTTAGGAAATGAGGTACCATATTCATTGTCAAATATGGAATGATATGAATTTGGCACACAGGGCGCGGTTGGAATCGTACTCGACATTCACCCCTCTCCCCCCTGCCAGCCCTTCACCAGAAATCTCAGTGCCAGTACCAATACCGCCTCTACCATCACCACTGCTGTCACACCTCTTTCAATTCATAATTGTACACACAAACACAAACACAAACACAAACACAAACACAAACACAAACACAAACACAAACACAAACACACACACACACACACACACACACACACACACACACACACACACACACACACAGAGAGAGAGAGAGAGAGAGAGAGAGAGAGAGAGAGAGACGGGCGCGCGCACTTGTGTGTGTGTGTGTGTGTGTGTGTGTGTGTGTGTGTGTGTGTAAAGCCATTGTATGAATGTATCTACAAGTGAAACTACAAATTATGAAATGCTCGAGCATTCTGATTGCTTCGGAGACGTTTATTTTAAACAGAGTCTGAGAAGGATGCAGTCGATTTGACACTATATGGAACAGCGATAAAATAATTTGAAATTTATTTTAAATGTAGTAGAAGGGCTGCATTTCTCTTAATGCATTATAACTTGTAAGAAAATAACTGCTGAAATCGTTTCCGCGTGTCCGCAAAAAATGGAGATTAATTTTTAAAAGAATAACAAATACAATAAAGGAAAAAGTAGACTTGTTGATTAACTGCTAGAAAAAGACAGGAAAAAATCAACTTAGGATTAAACAGCCAGACTGTTGCACATAAACAGTAGGTACATTGACCTTGATTTCGACCTCTCCTAGGGGTGTCTTCATAAGAATGACATGTTGCTAAATCCTATAAAATAATACATAGAATTCGGGTATGACAAAAAACATGTTAACCAAGATGACAATTTTCATTACGCACAAAGGTTACTTATGTAAAATTACATTGCTAAAAAGCAGTAGTCTGAATTTGGAGTAGCTATGCTCAAGTCAATGATAAAATAAAACTTTCTACCCCTTGCGACGTGTTCCTAGCTGGCAACAGCATCGGACTGATCGGCCCAGTGGCTTACATTGCTGCCATGAAAATAATAGGAGTGGCGCCGCCTATCAGGCGCGGATAGTAACATGCGTCCATTTTAAACATTATAACAGAAGCAATTAAAAAAAAGACAGTTAATTTTAGAAACAAATTATAAAGAGAGCTTAATGTCTTTTTGAATATACACAGTAGTCAATCAGATTAAGTATAATAGAGCCATCTGATAGGCTTTACAGAAATTACTATTACGTAAAGTACAGAATGAAATAGAAAAAAAATTTACAAATAGCTGTACAATCCAGAAAATATTTGCATGAAGGTAACTTCAGCACCACATATCTATGAGATTAGAAGAAAATAATGTTCCGAAACCAGGAGTATATAAAATAAGTTATGACAGGTGTCCCTTTTATTATATAAGACAACTGGAAGGTCTTTTAACGTCAGGTGCAAAGAACATTTGTTGAGAAAGAGAGGTACTAATATACAAAATTCCACTTTTGCTGCTCATCTACTAATTCCCAGACACAAAACCGAAACACGCTGAAGAAATTTCCGTTTTTCGTAGAGAAATGAAAGTTCATAGACTCGATGTACTCGAAGAGCTGAAGATTTTCAAGCATAATTCTAAGAACGATGCCCTCATCCTCAATGAACAGTTACAACAAAGTAAGAAAAATGTTTTCGATAGCCGGCCGGGCTGGCCGAGCGGTTCTAGGCGCTACAGTATGGAACTGCTCAGGTTCGAATCCTGCCTCGAGCATGGATGTGTGTGATGTCCTTAGGTAAGTTAGGTTTAAGTAGTTCTAAGTTCTGGGGGACTGATGACCTTAGAAGTTAAGTCCCATAGTACTGAGAGCCATTTTTTGATTAGTTTTCAATAGTTCCAACCCACTGCTCGCGGAATTTTGATTCCTCTATTTTTTGCTATTTTTTCCGTGCTTCTGGTTTCGACACATTATTTTCTTCTAATGTCATAGATATGTGCTGCGTTGCTTGAATGTCGAAGGTTTCTACAAGAGGTCAGTGGAACATGCCAGGACGTTGTGATGCAAACAGGAGTAACTGAGCTCCTGCCAGAAAGCTGCACAAACAGCCTGATTTCTGAGATCTAAGTCAATAATATTAACAATTATTCATCCCTTGATCGTTTTCCACCGTGATATGCACAAGTCACTTTGACATGGATATAGATGAAAATAACGTCACATGGAGACAAATTTTTGTTTGAATTAAGTACAAATGTAATGAAAACCTTATGTTCTAATTCATATCTGAGCACTACAACAATCTACTCTCTCTCTCTCTCTCTCTCTCTCTCTCTCTCTCTCTCTCTCTCTCTCTCACACACACACACACACACACACACACACACACACACACACACACACACACACACACACACATACACACACACACAACACTGACACCACTCCACGCATGCCACTTTACGCTCGTAATTTCACTCAAGCAATTACTATTTTTCACCAAACTCGCTACAGTAGTTTTATAGGTGCCTAAGCCAGCCTCGGATCAACTATATTTCAGATCCGGGGAAAAACTTTAGAGCCCAGACCCCCCCCCCCCGCCCCCCCCCCCTGCCCAGTATCCCTCACCCTCGACCGTTTGAGACCAGATTTCAAACAATATGCTCGTTTTTTAGGGCACATCTCTCTGGATAGTTTCATATTTAAAACATATATGTTCGAGGAGAGGTAAGACAGGTTATTTGGTCTTAAGTGTGTCTAAGTGCAGTACCACGCCTCTTCAGGCAGCATTCTTCTACCGTACGTCACTGTATTTCACTCTGAAGAATTCAGGCGTGTATTTTTTCAAGTGGAAGCCATCAACCTATAGTCAAGACAGTGTAAATTAAAATGTGCAGTGGTGCCTCTACAGCTACCAAATGGCCGGTTTGACATCACACAACTAATACTGGGTAGGATTATTTGTGACCGGGAGAATAAGAACTCTTCTGAAAATTTGCACTCTTTGTTGCCTATTAGCTAATAACTTTCTCTTTTGTGTGTCACAAAGTTAAATGTTGGAAACATACAATCAGTAAAGACAAAAGACAAGCAAGGCAGCACACATTTCTTCAATCCTTAGGTTGCAGCGTTTTTTTCACTCTAATCTTGCTACGGCTTTACACGGCGTGCTTTCCTTTGTGCGGAAGAATCAATTACTTCATAAAAGTTCGTCAAACGTTTTTCTCCAGGAAAAATCAAAATGTCGCTGTCTAATACCGACAAAGCTGTTAATACGAATAGTAGTATAATGTAGTTTCTCGATATGATTACGTCTACGTTGTCACTGTCTGCTAGATAAAACGAAATAGGCCTTTCTAATATTGTAGCGGTTGTAACACACGCCAAACAAGCGAGCCTGTTTTGGTGCAAATCGTTATTTTTATCTTCCTCATTTACATAAATAAAACAATAGAATATAATTCGCGAAGTACCAATGTCAAATGCCTATTAGGCCTACTACAAACAAAAAGTTTTATGTTAGGAAATAGTTTCACATTTCATTCATGTGCTCCGGCTTCTCAAGCTGGGCCTTGAATCATTCAACGCTCGTAACATTATAGAGATCGAAAAGTAGTAGTAGTACGAAATGTTTCTATAAGTTTGGAATCTACATTTTCTTCCATATAACTTGCGTGATTGTCCCCGTTTCTTCTCCTTCGCCATTCCAACAGACAATCTTCTCGTCAGTAATTTTACAGCTATTCCTGCCATTGTCAAAACTTATTCTCCTGTCTGCTTTACTAATCCTGCCAGAATCGCCAGTTTGGTTATCCCGCTCTGATTCTCCGGTTAGGCGTAATTACGTGTTCTACAATGCATTTTCGACGCTGATCCGAGCGCAGTATTAAGCGGCTGCTAAGAGTGGGCTGTGCAAGTGGCTCCTAGTAGTGTAGCGACCTCGCAAAAAATTTCTGTCAAAATTTCGTTCCCTTAGATCCATTGATAAGATAATGTGTAATATTTCTTACTTGTTATTCCTGTTAGTCGTTTATTTCCTCTCTGGTAGTCTGAACCCATGGATTTCGCTAATAATTACAACAACGCTTATCATTCACAAATTCAATTAACAACATAACAAACAGATTCGACTGGGATTCCTCTGGCACAGACATCACGTTCGCTATGAACACATTCAAAAACCAACTTCTGATTCTTTCAGATATCAATTTAGAATGTGTTAAAAATGTTCCAAAACCAACAGGGATGCGTTTGAAAATCGTACGAACAATCTGTAGATCAATACGCTCTGCATGCTAGGCGCTCTGTGAAACAAGGTGCTTCAAGAATATGAATTTGGCTCTGCTTGAAATTGCCGCCCGGGGCAGACACCCCAGTTTGTCCACCCTTCCCCCATCCACCTCAGATTCGGGCCTGGCCTGAAACAATGAAAAGAGAAAAGCAGCGGTCGACATCTTCTGTATGTGGAATTTATTCTTGATCAAAATATCATTGTTGTGAACAATTTGTATGTTCCTCAGTTACACAAAAATGAATAGATTTTAGCATATTTCTCAATTCTTTTTCAAATATACGGGTTCTGATAAGTGGTCTCGCTACGAACTTCTCCATAGAAACCAGTCCTACCCCCAGTCGCATGATTGTCAACTTTGCTGTTAAATGCACAAAATTTCCTATATGACCGAAGGTAACACAAACTTTCATACATAGATAAGTCCCTGAAAATAGCAAAAAAAACTTTATTCCTGCGTGGTACCCTGTTGATAACGCCTTTAATTATTCGTATTCCTCGTTTTCTTCTTTTTTCAAGATCTAATGATTATTTCGCAAAACGCGTGTCCCTAGAGTATCACACAGTACCGTAAATGCTTTGTGCATTTGCATACAATGCACGTAGTACTGTTACAGTGTTTCAGCATTCCATAAGCATTTTAAAAACTTGAGTACTGAAGGTTTTACTGTATGTTTTCGTCCACTGGCCAACCAGTGGGCACTTTTCCCTCATCTGGTTTTTTATATATATTTTTTTCCTTAAACAAGCTATAATTAAATGATACTGATGCTATCTTCTTATATTGGCAATAGAGGTCTGCGAGTATCGTATTTTAATTCATCTTACTCTGATTTCATTTGCGTATTATCAACAGCCTTCCAGTAGTTGCAGACCAAGACGCAAATCTTCCACGACCATTATATATGAACAAGGGATCTGAGTGACGTAGAGTAAATATCGACTCTGCCCGAACTGAAAAAGAGCTCTCTTTTCACTTATCGTACACCGACCTCCGTCCGCTTCCCGCCCCCCGGGTTCCCGGGTTCGATTCCCGGCGGGGTCAGGGATTTTCTCTGCCTCTTGATGACTGGGTGTTGAGTGATGTATTTAGGTTAGTTACGTTTAAGTAGTTCTAAGTTCTAGGGGACTGATGACCACAGATGTTAAGTCCCATAGTGCTCAGAGCCATTTTGAACACAGACCTCCGGTGAGCACCAGTGTCGTTCGTAGAATAAATTGTCACTTGAAACAACTTGTCACTCCTTCACACAGTTGCATGTGATACTGCACAAAGTGCGTGGGACGTTCCTGTAGCAAACTTCTTGGTAGTATGGTGTAGAGACAACGGGGACCAGCAGTTAACAGATGACTACAAGCAGTGTGTAACTGTAGTGCAATAGTGATATACAGGCTTGTACGGGTGCGATCAGATAGCAACGATGCTCATATCGGCAAGACAGAAGTGGAGACTAGTTAATTCTGTCCTGCATGTGACCTCGCCGACGACAGGACGTAAAACCGTACCCTTCCTTTCAAACGCTATTTGCTAAATACAAAGTAAAATATGACTTTAATATGGATATCTACTTTCGGGAGACAATGTTTTGTCAACTGTTCTGTTCTAAAGTCCAGCACAAAGTAGAGTTCTGCTGTGGCGGTAGGGAACTGGGTTGTGTGGGGAGCGATATGGTGCAGGACCCCATTAACAATAAATGCTTCGTTACATCAACCGTAATATATTTATCAAAACAGCTGCGCAGTTTATAATTGGACAGTGACAGTTGAGGTTGGCCAAGTCTGAACTTAAGAAAACAGTTAAGACCAGAATCCAAAGACACTTCTCTGGACAGAAAACAAATACAGTCTTTTAAAAAATTTATTAACATTTCTAAATATATTTGCATTTTATTATATATACATTTATAATAATTTCGTAGAAAGAAAACAGTTTGTAGCACACTTGCGAGATGTGCCTTTGCTAAGATCGTGCTCAAAATTTCTCAGTCGTTTCGCAATGAAGTCCTTCTGAAACGTCCCCTTTGAAAAATTTATACAAGACTGTGCTTAAACTGACACACATATTTTTTAGCGCAACGCAATCTGACTATCAAAAATCCCTACAAGAGAATGGCCCTGACTAACATGAATCTATATGTTTCACAAATCACTTACCTCACAAAAATCTTCGTTACTCGAACTACTGCAATACAGCAAGCGCCACTACTGGCAGCTAACTAAAAGATTCAAACTACGGAAGTCACTAACTACTGATAGGCACAGTTAGCAAATAAAAGATTTTAATAGAGAACAAACAATGTATTTAGCTTTATAGTCATAATATATATATCAGTTCATGACATCCAGTCTTACAAATTACAAAACTCCGTCATCTCTCTCCCCACGTCCACCACTGCTGGCGGCTCACCTCCAACTGCGCAACGCTACGCGCTGTAAGCATCCAGCTGCCTCTGCTCAACACTACAATGGCAGACAACAATGCAAACTAAACACACACTGCGCACAGCACAGCCAGTGATTTTTCATACCGAGCGCTAAGCGGCGTTACCAATAAGAAAACCTAAACAGCCTCCTTACATAGCCCCCATGCTCCCCACAAAAAATTTTTGCAAATTGTTTTGGGCAGTGGCCAATAATGATTTGATGAAATTTTTCATAATTACTATAACGAAGATATCAAATGCACACACTTATTGATACAATGTTAGTCAAAAGCTAAAATTTTCTCACAGTCCATATAGACAGTCCTGATCATTCATCACAGTAAAATAGTAGTGTTTTTCTCAAAGACTGAGCAATAAAAGAAAATGCACAGGGAAGTAGTGGATTTCCATGCAGTATTGAAGAAGTAGTGTTGTCCTTCCAACGAAAGACAGTGCTGACTCTTGACATGCAGACAGGTAATGGGCCACAACAGAGTCAGTCGACGTTGAAGACTATCGGTAGGTAGGTCATCACAGAGCAGACCCACTGTAGTCCTGGTAGAGATTACGGTATTGGTGGGCCACCAGATGTGCAGACCCATTGCAGTCCTTGTAGAAATAATGGTATTGGTGGGTCATCAAAGGTGTAGACCCACTGTAGTCTTTGTAGAGATGGCCAGCAGCCATCTGTTTGACTGTGCAGGCGCACAATCACCACTGAAGAGTCTTGCGGATAATATAACAAGTCCATAACCACCACTTGTGAACTCAGAAAAATTGTTTTTGAAATGTCCTTAGAACCAGCAATGCTGTTATCCAGTCCCTTACTGAATTATTAACACACATGCAAACACTATCAGTCCCTACTTCTCACATATTGTCCATATACTATGACCAACAGAAACGTGTGCAGTGAAATGTAATTTACAAGTTACTTAATTTGATGAACTGGTGTCAATTACAATTTTATAACATAAGAATACAATAACAAAGGTACAAAATATATCATTAAAGAACATAATAGTACAGATAACATTTGCAGTAATACAGGCTTTACAAAAGAATAGAAATAACAAATACATCAGTGTTACAAAAATTATGACATAAGTACATACATAAAAGATCAGAATAACTTTTGAAACATCGACTTCACTCATGAGCATTAGAACAAAACAGAATAAATAATGTGTAAACATCTTTACAAAGTAAATAGCATGTTATTAATGCAAATTATATTTGAGGATAACAGTATTCCTCATCATAGTGAATGTAGCTTAGTATTAGAAAAATTCTGCAACATAAGTCTTATCAGATAAACATTTAAAGACAGGAAGAACATAAATACACAAGGGTACACAAACACATAGTGGGATAACACAAGGAAAGAGCAGGGTTTGTTTTATTGCAGTATTTTGCAAACAAAACTTTCTTTACTTCTCGGAGATCTCCCTTAATAAAAGATTTTAATAGAGAACAAACAATGTATTTAGCTTTATAGTCATAATATATATATATATCAGTTCATGACATCCATTCTTACAAATTACAAAACTCCGCCATCTCTCTCCCCACGTCCACCACTGCTGGCGGCTCACCTCCAACTGCGCAACGCTACGCGCTGTAAGCATCCAGCTGCCTCTGCTCAACACTACAATGGCAGACAACAATGCAAACTAAACACACACTGCGCACAGCACAGCCAGTGATTTTTCATACCGAGCGCTAAGCGGCGTTACCAATAAGAAAACCTAAACAGCCTACTTACACTTCCAACATTTTTATTACAATATACAGTTTTCTTCATACCAATAGAGGTTAAAAAAAGATGCACTGCAGGACATTGCTTTATTAAGAAAACGTTTACTTTCATCCCCTCCATTATTTCGGAAAACTAGAAATAGTTATTATACACATTGTAAAATGTTCTAACAAAATAAGAATCGTTTGGAATGTACGAAGACATGAAATAATCGTAAATCGTGTCTCCAGTTTCCTGCTGCGGCTTTGAAATAACTGACACACCAATAATATGAATCGTAAATGAGTGTACAAAGTATAAATATGCCAGATAAGAATGCTAGCGCCATGACGTGGTAGGAGACTGAAAGAATAATAATAAAAATTGATTTGAAAAGTAGTGATGAAGACAGTTATCAGGAACTGACGACCGCCACAGCCAGGGAATTGAATGGCAGCTTGACCGAGGTTTACATAGTAAGAGAGACAACTGATACGACTGACGAACTTGCAAATTCGACTTCAGATGTTACTCGATAACGAATTACTGTAAAATATATGTTCACTTTATTTATTTTTATTTTTTAAATCAGCCTAAGTTACTTTCAGTTCACTTTTAAACCTAAGGCTATGTATTATACTGATTTGTATATTGACGAAATCAATGGTGCCTGTAACGCTGTTATACGAAGTGTTTTGTTCCCGCTCGACACATGGCGTGCTTACGCATTTTAGTAGACAGACATCAGTGCGCTCACTTGAACTCGTAAACCCCAATTAGTCGTGCAATCAGTAGCATAGCATAACCTACTGGCCTATACATGTCAAATGCCCTTTGGGAGCCTTTCGCTCAACAAATGTTTCAGTCATAGCATCAGCTGCCAAAATACAGTATATTCAGCTGCCGAGGTCCCCAAATCTGTGAGATGTTGTTGATTCATAGTTGATTTGAGACTATTCTGATCATTACCCACAGTGCTAAATGATATTTCTCCTTCAGATATAAACCGTGGAGGAGCGTAAAAGATGAGTATACCTACACATACATTCGGAAGTAAGTTTGATATTTTAAGCTCATGCTTCTTATTCAAGAGGTCTAATTTTTCAAAGTAAAGTATTCAAAAGTCTGAAATATTAATTGCTTTCAAATATTTCATTTCTTTTTCTAGATCTGTTGATGTATAATTGATAAATAACTTTCATGTCTCAGCGACATGTGTATCAGTCGTCTTTGAGTATTTCCATAAAAACCCAAATGATTCATCTAAGATTACTGTTTCGTATCGTGTTTTCAACTTAGATACTAGACTGTCAATAATGACATAAAATATTTTGAACAAATCCTCTAAATTCACATCTATCACCTCATTCCTGGTTTCACCATGAAAGGTACTGTTCTTAGAGTGCATCTTCGGAAATTCAGGCTCGATATTAAGTACACTGGCGATAACTTTAGATTCTGGGAGAATGGTGTTCCAATTTTCACCAAGATATTTTTAAGTCATTAGTAAGCTCTCGAAGTGTTAAACCGAAACAAGCTGGTACACCATGTTCAGCGAAACTGATGCCATGACTAAACACTTGAAAGATCTCACATAATCCAAAACATCCTGTACTACAGAACGTCTTTCATCTGACAAATTTAACTTTCTGAGAGTTTCAACAGCAATGGGAATCTTATACAAGTGAGCTGCAGTTGGTCTTACAGCGTCAACCGGAGCACTCCAACGGATATCAGACTGAGATTATAAAGAACTTTCAGCACAGTTTCAGAATTTCGCATCATTGTGGACAGCAACTAAACAGGTTGTAAAAAAATGTTGAATCATTCCTAAAAATGTATGTGCTTCACTACAACTTTAAGCCGTACGTACTCCACACAAGGCTATGACAAGCAGACAGAAAACATTTTGCAGGAGGATTTCGCTGAAGAAAATGTGTCTGAGTGCCCTTGTAGGCCCTTGTCATATTAATACCGGTACTATGACCTTGTTCACGACATTCACTGATAGGAACTGAGTGTTTTCCGGGTACTGAGTGAATTACATGTGTAACAGCAACTCCTGTTTTCTGATTAGAATCTACAAATTCAAAAAAAAACAAACGATAATTTGTTTCATGTTTGTCAATTTCCATATTGAAAGAAATATAACGCAGGACAAATGTTGTGTGTTCAACATGATTTGGAGTTGCATCAACAATAATTTAATAATACTTCTCATTTCCTCTCTGTTCCAAGATGGCACTCCTGACATAGGTGCAGAACTAGAAATAAATTTGTTCTGAGAATCACTCGACAGCAAATACACTTGCCAACGCTTTCATTTTTTTGCCCTTCTCCGACCTTGGTAATGTGTTTTGCAAGAACTGGATCGAAGTTACTTGGGAGCTTTAATATTCCGACGAAATTGCTATTATTTGGAGCTCCAATGTTCTACAATGAACCTCTGAAGGCCAAGTCTCTTTGTCCAAGAAATAATTTCACATAAAATAGCATGAGAGTTCCCATATAAGTTGGATATTGTACGAACGACATTATTCCTTTAGTTCCGAGCATCAGCATGGCCAATGTATCTCTTTCATTTATATAGTGTTTGCTCTTGAATGTACAACATTTTCTGTACATTTCATGGAAAATCAACTTTTGACGGAATCAGAAATGCCTTATCTTTGAATGTTGTTGCCAATCCTACAAAACTATAGCGATGTTTCTCAGCTGTTGCTGTGTACATTTGTTGGGGAAATGTTTCGATAAGATTTTCAACAATATTTTTAAAAAAGCGTATTTTCGTCTGCATCACCAGATGGTTTAAGCGCGCAATGTCCGAACAAAGTATTCTGCGCTCACGGTTAAACATGAAATAGAATTGTGTGCAATCTGCCTGTAAGAAGAGAAAAGTGAAGAAATGTAGTGGAAACCATGAGCTATCTTAGCTATGCTGGTGCTGTGTTAATGTTCCTTTCTTCTGCTTCTTTCTTCGTTTGGGTCATCTAAGGACCACGCACCAATTTCAATGCTTCCTTCTTTGTTGTTCTTTCTTTTTCCTCCAATATTCTTTCATCTTTTCACTACGTATCCTTTTTCTCTCCGCAGACCGTTTTGACCCTGTCTTCTTCTCCCTCTTGTCTTGGAATCCTTTCATTTTAACACTTTCCTCTTGAAACTCTCTCTTTCTGTTGTATCTTTTTCACTTATGTTGTTTCTTTCCAAATTTTTTCAAACTTCTTGTATCCAGGCTATTGTTGACTTCTTGTCCCAAAGATATTTAAAAATCTGTTTGCTTAACCTGTTGCAGTTCATTTGTATAAGTGTCCAAAAAATAGCAGTCGCCTCCTTCGTATTGTTTCATTTATGTTTTCTATGTGGTGGAAACTTCTTAATTGCCTCTTAATTCCCATACCTCTGTATTTTTTTGGTGGTACAAGTGTTTTTCAAATGATTTTTCTTCCTAGTTTGTGTAATTTGTAGTTCAGTTCTTTTATTTATTATGACACAAAATTTATTTTATAACAGGTGTCTGTATTTGCAATTGAGCATGCTGGGGGGGGGGGGGGGGGCAGACACATCCTTGAGAGGCCCTGAGGCTTTGGCCCCGGGGATTTGGCCTCTCACTTCCTCCCCCTCGCATAGTGGCTGCATCCATGTAGTATTTGCGGACTTCCGTTGAGTAACTGTGTAATATGAACATATCTATTTTTCTTTCCCCATTCATGCGGGTTTCCTTGAACTATATTCGTGTTGAAACTTCCTGGCAGATTAAAACTGTGTGCCCGACCGAGACTAGAACTCGAGTTTGAGTCTCGGTCGGGCACACAGTTTTAATCTGCCAGGAAGTTTCATATCAGCGTACACTCCGCTTCAGAGTGAAAACCTCATTCTATATTCGTTTTCATTCTCGTTTCTTGGTGGTTATGTGATTTCCCTTGTTTTCCTGGTTTATCTAGACCTGCCCTGGGACCAGAGCGCATTGTAGATTGGTAGCATTAGTTGAGCTACTCTCTTTAAACCTTTTGTGCTTTCTGTCTGTATTATGGTACGATTACGGGGATAGGATTAGATACGATTGTCTGGTATATGACTTGGCTATTTCAAGTAGGTCGATAAGTCCTTGTTTCCGCACCAGAATATATATAAATGTATTTCTGACTAGGTTGTTGCCCATATTTTTAGTTAGCATGTGGCTTCAGTTCCTTGGTGTGCTATCAGATCATTTGATGTCAGTTCCTATACCTCTGCGTTAGTGACCACAGAAGCTCGTAATGTTTATTGATATTGCAATTTTTTTTAAAAAATTGTAAATTCAGGTGACTCATTTCCTGTTGCAGATTTTCTTTAACAGATAATCCTAAAAATGAAGTAAAAGTAGTAGTCACACACTATGCTTACGTAGCAAACTGTACTCCTCCATCGAGCATTTGTTGGAAACCGTACTTCCCACCTGCCCAGGTGAACGTATATAGGCAGCATGCCCTTCAAGGAGCAAGGTGGTTAGGCAACCTGCACTACAAGATCACTCAAGCACTACCTCTCCTTCATCCCCAATGATAAATGATTTCCCCCTCCCTTGTCTACTCCAGGTGCAGCCTATACTTATTTTTCAAACTGTACTTCCCCTAAGGTCAAAGGTTTACCGAGTAATCGAAGATGGCGGATATACGGTGGTGGAATTAGACCTCTTGTGTTCAAGACCAAGGGCACCATTCGATCTAAGATGGCGAAACCAGCCCACTTGTGCTCAAAGTCAAAGGAATTCCCCCGTCCCTACTCCCCCAGCCTTCTGAGACAGCCTATACATGTGTTTGTACCTTCTCTCCTCATGTTTGGTATAGACAAAGGCGCTGAGATTATCTACCACCCCTCCTCCCAGCCCACCTCCCCATAGGTCACAGCACACACCTGCACCTGACACCATGACTTATTATTACACGATGGAGTAGGGAGGGAATATCTAGCACACCTTTGGGTTGTCAGGGATGATTAATTAGTTACAGACTGCTTTCTGAACAAGCTTCCTAACATCCAAAGGATAAGCAAAATGGCGGATCTACTCACTTGTGTGTGTGAGTGGCTATTTTTAACAATTACACTCCTGCTGTGTAATAATTATACTGTGAAGGTAGTGGATTTATTTTATGAACAAGCTAAATTTATGCAGTGGAACAATTACATTATGAGGGTGCTAGATTCATTTTTAAACAAATTACATAGTATTTAAAACAACTCCACTCTTCCCAAATACCAACTACACTTCTGAGGTGCCAAGATCATGCTTTTAAAGACATTTCACTGTATTTTAACCATCTGTGCTGAAATATGGATGAGAGTGCTGGATTTATTTATTCAAACAATTACGGTTGCCTTATTTTACATTTGAGCATTTATGTGAGTGCTTCGGAAATACTGCTATTAAGTATCATGCGGCTACTGTTGTAGACCATCTAAGAGATCACTGCCAGTCAGCGGCACATTTGAATACATTATGTGTCCGTCATTACTATTCAGACCCTTAGTGCATACCCCATTCGTAAGCAACATACCAGGCGGCGTCACTCCTCAACACTACCGCTAGCCTCTTTAAAGGCACCTGCTGGTCTCCAAAGAAACCGATTTCTCCTACCCCACCACAAGCTTTGGGTGCTGGCTTCAGCCCCAGCCCACTGCATCGAGGGTGATCCATGGATATGCACCTGGCTCCTGGATCCTCTTGAGCAGTCTACAGGGCTGATGCTACCACCTGAAAATGGTGCTGAGCCGTGCGTGGCTCGTGTCCCCGCCATCATGTTTTTTTGCACCTAACTTCCACCTCACTACTACTTCCACCTCACTATAATTTAAATTACTACTGCCACTGAGTTGCTCCTTTGCCTGACCGTGACCGGCGCTAGCAGCGCGTATCGATATATCCCCTCTAGTAGTATTTTTGCTCGACTGCTATTAATTCCCGGTCGTTGTCTGTCGTGGAGAGTTGGGATTGCGAGTTTGGGCTGCCAGTCAGTTGGAACGCGTCTCGAGTGCAGTCCGGACCTGCCAGTCGGGGAGTTGCAATGCGGTACTAGTGCAGTCGGGTTGGAGCAGGAGTGAGTTCTACGTCGACATGGCTCGCTCGACCATTGCTGCCACGCATCACTTGAGCCGGGCCACGGTCTTGGTGGATCGTCGGTTGGTCATCCTACCGGACGACGCGTTTTGGCTCGCCGATCGTTCGTGAGTCGGCTGTGTGTGTATGTGCATCGACTCCCGATTTGTCTTCGTGTGTGCTTAGTTACTGTATCGTTCAGGTCTTCGTGCAAGTGTTTGTCAGGTTGTGTGTGTAGTTGGCGTTAGTTTCACTGACGATTGTTTTAAATGTTGTTGGCATAGTGCCTGTGAAAGGTCGGTCGTCTCATCGGTCGACGTGTAACTGGTTCTCCGAGGGCTTCTGGGCCCCTTCAGTTACCATCTTGAGGAACTTGAGTCGGTCCTTTCCTGGTGCAGGGATGTCGTTTAGCCAGTGGGCGTGTTTCCTCTGCATGGTTGGGTAAGAGCCAGCATTTCGGCCGTCGTGTGCCTGCAAGTAAGTCGTAGATGTACCAGCAGTGCAGTCGCGACGGAGCAGCAGTCGCGGTCGGTTGCTGCGGACCAGGGAAGTTATCTCCGCGCGGTGCAGTCGGCTCGGTCCGCTGCCGGTCCCTGCGCAGTGTTGGAGCGTGTGTGGAGCTGTCCGATCGCTATGGGCTTCGTGGTTCACCGACCCAGGACGTCAAAATTGAGTAGTGGTTTCAACTACCCAAGACACGTCCATTCATGTTGTGAGGTTGGATACATATTTCATTGTGGATAAACAGGTTCCTAACTTTTGTGTTTGAATTCTCATGTACTGATTGATGGGAAGCAAGTCGTTCTGTCGGTCGATCGGTCCGTGGCTGTCCCCTGGTTGGGTTCTGACGATCAAGTGTAGTTGGGCTCAGCACCTATCTCGCCTAAGTGAACTTGGAGGCTTCTGAGTGTCACTGGTGTTTAATTATCTGTTTTCAGCTGCTTAAAATTTAAGGCTTATGATTTTTTTTTCTTAAAATTATGCAAAATTAATTCTTAAATTTATCTTTCGAGCTTAAACATTACGGCCTTCTGCCTTTAAAAGATTTTGGATATATTTTAAAATTCTGTAACTTATGTGTGGCCTTCAACCATTCGTATTGCACCTTGCATATGCTTGTTCTGTCTGCTTTGCCTTGAGGCTTTCCACTTAGCAGTGACATGTTTTTTGTTTTTAATTTATTTGCCTCGTTAATTGCGTTTTTATCTTGTTGATTTTTAAGATTTCTTGCTTTTAAACATTGTGGCCTTCTGCCTTTAAAAGTCTATGGTAATTTATTCTAAAATTTTAAAACTTTATTGTGGCCTTCTGCCATTTGCGTTGCATATGTTTGTTGTATTTACTTTGCTGTGATGTTTGTATTTTAATTATTTTATTGCTATCTTAATTGGATTTTTATCTTGCTGATTTGTTAAGGTTTCTTGTTTGGAGGCCTTCAGCCGTGGAAGAGTTGCATTCGGTAAAGGTCCGGCTACGTGCCGCTTTGGTTGTAAAAGTGTTATTAAATGACAATTAGAAGGTGAAACTGATTCCAACCTATTTGGACTTTCCACAGTCCGAATTACCTGTTTTGCCCAGCGGGTGTATCAGGTGCACCAGCAGATCAGGTCAGACAATAAAGCAGACGATTTTCTTCATGCAATAAATGCCCTCCTCCAGAGGTTCAGTTTTCCAATTCGTATTGTGTTGCACTGGCTGTGTTCCGACTCCTGCAGTGCGGGCTGTATACATCGCAGGACGCTGTAACATCTTAGGTATTCTGATTAATTGCTGCGCTCGTGTAACACTCTTAAAAAAAAATTAACTTCATGCCATCAGGTGAAAATATGCCGCTGTAAACTGTCACTGTCAGAATGTGTTGTGCGTGTAGGAAAATGGGAGGAACGATTGTACGTATGGTAATTACGGTTCTGGCACGTGTATTAGGATATGGTCACAAGTAACATGTGTTCAATTTGGTCTCGAACCTCAGCAACATGCTACACCGTAACACAGTATGGTCGACAGTATATATGGTGTAATCAGAGCGATGTATATGCTATCCTTCAGATCATAAGGAATCTGGATACATTCCTGACAGACAGAGACTTTCATATATTCCCACAACCAGACGTGGTTTTGGTCAAGGAATCTGGAAGGCCACACATCTTGAAATTGCCTAGCGATGACGTGGTCACTACCAAAGATTTATCGAAGCAGGCAAGTGACGTGTGGTGTTACCTCGTCTCACACGAAAATAGTATTGTGGACATAGTCGCATTCTTGCAAAGCTGGAATCATGTGTTGCAAAACGAGGTCCTCATAAAGTTCAGATGTGATTCTACACCTAATAGGCCCATGAGGTGTCATTTCCTTGAAGAAAAAGGGCTAAAAATGAAGGAGCCTGTGAAACCACTCTATAGAGTCACTTAAGCTTAGTGCAGTGGATGTTTCTGCACAACATATGCCATAGTTAATTGCATTTACGGTACCATGCATAGTAAAATTTATCTAATCCGTCCAAGGAATATTCCTCAGTTCCATGTCACCTATTTCTATGCATGGCAAAAAGGAAGGGCAAAGTCACAGCTTTGTGGCCTATCTTGGGGCTTCATTTGGTGTACCTTCTGAATCTTGTTGGGATACCAGTGTAAAATCCACTGTAAAATGTTTTGAACTGTTCACATGGGGGGAGAGAATTTGCGTGACGCAGCTCAAGCAGTGGCTGCAGAATATGAGGCATCTGCTGCACGGTCAGCTACAGCATCTTCATCAACAGTCGCAATGGGAATGGGTCGCCTCCCTCTCCCTGCTGCACCACACAAGTCACCTGTTTCTTTAAATTTCTTGGTCATATTACTGAGCCCATTTACTGACACAGTCTCTCTTCGCAGCTGTTTCTGTCAACGATATTCCCGCAATGCAGCGCTGGTATTGCTGCCATTCTAATAAGACGACTGGCTCTCAGTAGCCATTGCGTTTCGTATGCAAAATGTCAGACTTTTTAACCCCTTACAACAACAGTCACTTTACAAAAGAAACTTTCGCTCGTCGCCATGCGACAAACAGCATACCACGTCAAAACAGGTAATATTTCACATCCGGACTGCTTACATCCCCATATTTCCACCTGGTGAAAGAAAATGGAGCTACTGTTTTTCAGCATATTCTGCGAGTGTACCAATTTATAAACAAACCTACGATGTTCCAGCATCCTGCCCTTACTGCAGCACTCGGAATACAGTTACTTTAATTATAGACACCCAGTATATTTTGACGCTTTCATATTGCTGACTTTCTTACTGAAACACAGATGATTAGGATATAAAAGTGAATAAATCGCATTTAAATTGTTACTCTGTAGTGAGAGCCCCTTACGACGAAATAGAAAATATCCCTGTGACAACCTCCGATATTATGCTGTTGGAGCTTGAATTCACTGTGTATGTGTGGGGCCGCTGTATGGAAGGTCCGATCGCCGGCAACTGCGCTGCCCTGGGTACACCGCCGCGCCATTCCGCGGACCCAAACGATCACTCAAATGAGGTCTTTCCTCCAGACCGCCTGGACGGACTCTGAAATTATGTCAGTGGAGATGGAGTTCAACATCCACGCGAAGGCATGCAGCACATTCGACCCTGATATGTAGGAGAGATTACTTTCATTTGGGTAGTAAGTACATACAAAGTTTTAGATGATGTGCCTAGAAGTGTGGTGTATGAATGTAACGTCGTGTTAATTACAATACGTCGATTAAACATCCATTCTTTTGTTGCTCCGATTGGATGCTATTGCATTAAAGGTCAACGAAACACCACCTTCTAACCATGAATAGTAACGTGGAAAAGCTGCTTGCTGCTATATAATAAGATATAATAGCTAAATAACTACATGTTGTAATTATTTCAGTTTATGTTGTGATCTTTCGATTATTTACAACCTTAGAATGTCTTGTAACTACATGTAATGACATTAGCTTGCCAATTAGTCTTTCCACCATTGCAAGCTCCTCCATAAGAAACACGTATGGAGCATTTGCAGAGCACTGCATTACCACACAGGATCCTAGAGATGACTAATTCCGCTTGCTAGTGAACGAAATGCGCCTTTTATACAGCTTGAGTGTTTAATATACCATTCAGATACGTAGCTATCATTTACATCCCACCTCAACATGGAACTGATGATCTGGCTGCTTAATCCCTTAACCCTCCAACCTACCAATGAACCAACTCAACCCTAAATTCAACAGCGTGTGGTACGAAAATTGGAAGAATGTTTGCAGTGTGAGCACTGTGCCCTGGCTTTATAACAGACTGTCGCTATGTTTTCACATCGAAGGTACACTACTGTACAGGGAAAATAAGCAGAAGCTACTGGCTCTTTGAAATATCGGTCCGAACCTTATCATTACGTCACATTAGCGAAAATTATCCATTCCAGCTGGCTTTGTCAAACAATTTGACTTGACTCTCGGAACTTAAGTTCCACTAAAGCAGATATGAATCTGTGTGTGTGTGTGTGTGTGTGTGTGTGTGTGTGTGTGTGTGTGTGTAGTCGTGTGACTTTAGAGGTAGCTGAAGAATCTGAAGGTGTGGCTGATGAACGTGCTGTCAACTTCAAAGTGTGCTTGCTGCTATATAATAAGATATAATAGCTAAATAACTACATACTCTCAAGTTGATTCCGTATTTCTAGATTTCCGGAAAGCTTTTGACACCGTTCCTCACAAGCGACTTCTAATCAAGCTGCGGAGCTATGGGGTATCGTCTCAGTTGTGCGACTGGATTCGTGATTTCCTGTCAGGAAGGTCGCAGTTCGTAGTAATAGACGGCAAATCATCGAGTAAAACTGAAGTGATATCAGGTGTTCCCCAGGGAAGCGTCCTGGGACCTCTACTGTTCCTGATCTATATAAATGACCTGGGTGACAATCTGAGCAGTTCTCTTAGACTGTTCGCAGATGATGCTGTAATTTACCGTCTAGTAAGGTCATCCGAAGACCAGTATCAGCTGCAAAGCGATTTAGAAAAGATTTCTGTATAGTGTGTCAGGTGGCAGTTGACGCTAAATAACGAAAAGTGTGAGATGATCCACATGAGTTCCAAAAGAACTCCGTTGGAATTCGATTACTCGATAAATAGTACAATTCTCAAGGCTGTCAATTCAACTAAGTACCTGGGTGTTAAAATTACGAACAACTTCAATTGGAAGGACCACATAGATAATATTGTCGGGAAGGCGAGCCAAAGGTTGCGTTTCATTGGCAGGACACTTAGCAGATGCAACAAGTCCACTAAAGAGACAGCTTACACTACACTCGTTCGTCCTCTGTTAGAATATTGCTGCGCGGTGTGGGATCCTTACCAGGTGGGATTGACGGAGGACATCGAAAGGGTGCAAAAAAGGGCAGCTCGTTTTGTATTATCGCGTTATAGGGGAGAAAGTGTGGCAGATATGATACACGAGTTGGGATGGAAGTCATTACAGCATAGACGTTTTTCGTCGCGACGAGACCTTTTTACGAAATTTCAGTCACCTAATTTCTCTTCCGAATGCGAAAATATTTTGTTGAGCCCAACCTACATAGGTAGGAATGATCATCAAAATAAAATAAGAGAAATCAGAGCTCGAACAGAAAGGTTTAGGTGTTCGTTTTTCCCGCTCGCTGTTCGGGAGTGGAATAGTAGAGAGATAGTATGATTGTGGTTCGATGAACCCTCTGCCAAGCACTTAAATGTGAATTGCAGAGTAGTCATGTAGATGTAGATGTAGATCAGTACCCTCGCCCGCGTGAGTTATCGGTATGTCTCTAATGATATTGAAGTAAGCCGAGGAATCCTTACTACAAGCAGAAATCGATCTAGTGTTCGGTCCAGCATTTCGGTATTAACTGATTCTTCATATAAATTACAACGAACGAAAGCTGTCTGTCGAAGCTGCTTACAAGTATGCCAGGTGCGTCAGTGAAGTATTATGGTTCAGATGTTCTCTAGGAAGAAAATACGCTTATCAGGGCACTACAAGAAGTCAATAACACGAGTGCCGAATGGTAAACAGAGTTAGTCTGTGTTATGGATTTCAAGTAGGTTACAGCTGAACTTCCCACTTTAGCAAACGAATGGTCATTAAGTGTAGTTATTCTTTAGGTTTTAGTTTTTCCAAATGACTTTTCAGCTGCTAGATGTCGTATTCTTATAACACCAGTGGACGCATTCTAGAACACATCACAGCATACTTCCTATAGGTTTCGTCGCATAGAAACATATGGCCTGGAGTACATTGTTAATGTTGCTTATCTGTATAGAGTCTATAACAGTAAATAAATCTTCCTCAGGGGAGACGAATTTCAGAGCACTTTGCAATGCATCAAAGAAGACGTGAAGCTAGTTAATTATTAGATTACAGGTTGATGGAAAACCCTCAAGGTCAGAACACTAGAGCGACCAGTGATGTTAAATATCAGAAGTCACAATGTTGTTCCATGTGGGCGAAAACTGCTGATGGAGGCTTCTGTATTAGGAACGAAGTGGCCGAAGAAGTGAAGAGGTGCCACTCATTAACAGCTAAGTATTATCGTATACTGTCATTATCGACATGAAAGTGGTTTCATACACACCTGTCTAATGGGAACTTGAGCTAGTAATTCTTACATAAAGCTGAAAAAACCTTATGATGTGGTACAAAACATCCAAACGTCAATGTCCTTTTGTGTTAAGCGTAAAGAAGGAGTCTGAGGAATCCTAAAAGCATCCTAATTGTAACTAATCATTTTTATTTGAATCATTTTAAGTCTTTAGTCGATGAATATTTAACTAATAAAACACTATGTATGATACTGGACAGCGAATGAAACATATTCCAATGTACATACACGATTTAGGAGATATGGTCAGCAGCACTATAAGATTGTTCAGTGACAGTGATAATACGTAAAGGAAGGTATCATTGTTGGACAATTATAAGAAATTGAAGAAAACTGAGACTAAAACTCGATGATGGGAAAGAACCCGATAATGTGTAACTATATGATTACCAGTGAATATCATAAAAGTATTTAGGGATAATATCATTAAATGGAACCATCACATAAAATCACTATTAGAAAAGGAGAACGGAAGTGCTCTGAGGAAAAGCACTGCATCTGTAAAGGAAATGGCATAGAAGACGCAAGTGCCACCATTTCTGGATTTTAGTCCCAGTGTTTGGAGCCCTTATTGATTAGGGGTAACGACAGACATCGAAATTAAGAGACACTATTACGATCTTAACAGATCGATACATCCCCTTAAGAAAGTGTAACAGAAATTCTCAGGCAGCTTAAATGTTATTCCTTGGAGAAAAGGCAATATAGTTCTTGTGAAAACCTGCTGACTAAATTTCGAGGACCTGTGTTTAAGGAAGACTGTGTCATCATCTCCTTGAATGGGTCACAAGATAAGAGTGAGTACGGTACAATAATTTCTCCTTCATGTAACTCACAAATGGAATGGACTGGGTAAAGCAATAAGCAATGTGAATAAAATTTCTTATATAGAGCGTAATTTCTTCATGCGTTGGGTACAGATTTGGTCCCGCGATCACCTGTAGCTCTCAGCGCATCTGCTGCCACTATGCTGCTAATAATAAGCCGTAAAATTTAATAGACATTGAAAAAGAGCAAACAGTAGACTATTGTCACAAATCTATTAGAGGTTTATAGTGATAATGCGTCATATGTTACAACAACATACATGACTCATGGAGAAACTTCATCTGTTAAATGTAACAGGGAAATAGTAACTTTAGGCACAGCGAAGGGTTAAAGAAGATTGTGACCAATCTTCGTTGTGCAACTAGAGAACAGTGTCAATGAAAACAGTGTGACAGAAATTGCAGAAGCAGTGTATTGAGCAATTTGCTACAGTTTTGCTGTAACATGATGATTTATGGACTAGTGTGTTACAATAGCGATGAACGATAAAAAAAATTGTTACAATTTTGCTGATGAAAATATGAGGCAATTTGTTACAACTTTGCTGCAATATAGTGATGTATGGAGCATTTCACTGCAACATGACTATGAAATAGTCATGTATCAGGTAATTTGTTAGGCCTTTATTGTAATATTGCGATGTATGGAGCATTTTGTTATAACATGACGATATATTGGAGTATTCTGTGTAGCGGTGTATGCAAGATCTTGCTACAGTTTTGCGACAACATAATGATTAACGGATTAACGTATTACAGTTTCATGTAACCGTTGTGATTTGTGGCTGATTTTTTACAATTTTGCTGTAACACGACGATGAATCGGACAACTGGTGAAGTTTACGATTTCCAGGAAAGTGACATCATGATAGTGCATACATGTCAACGTAAATGCAATGTTCTGATAGTGCAGACATATTAAATGTAAACTTATAGGGATGCAACAGTTGTATTTTCACACAGTCTTGCTATAGTTTTGATGTAACACATCAATGCACGGAGCAATGGCTACAGTTTCGTTTAATAAGGTGATATAAAGAAGAGATAATTTGTTAAAACTTCGCTATAAAATAGTGATGTATGGGGAGAAACGTCATGTAGTAACCACTGATGAATTACATAACTCAGCAGTATCAGTAGAAGATGACAAACATTTTGTAGTGAAAGATAAAGTTAATCCCCTAGCTGGGAGAAATTGTAATGTTTGAAAGACTTTAAAAAATGGATGAAAATGATTAGTTGAAAGCATAGCAACTCTCGTTCCTGTTCTACACAGATGTATATTACCAGTGATCAGCATTCTGTTTCATCAATTGCACTGTGTGTTGTTACACCGGCATTCAGTTTACCTAGTGATAACAAGGTTTAATTCTGTCACAAGGCAGCCACGTTAACACTACTGTGGTAGCAAATTTGCCAAATGTGGCCTAGATTTGCAATAGACGTTACCCTCTGAGAGGAGTTTAGAAGTGTGACCGAGTTTGCCTAACGCAAAATTAGTATCGAACCTTAATTTCTTATGAATAGCTGTAGGTGGTTCGCAGAAAGAAAATAATTTTGCAAAAAGTAACAGTAACTGATTACTGTTAATTGAAATAGTTATACGGTCGCCAGCCTAATTAGGCATGGTAATGTAAAAGAATTATTTATAAAGAACATATGTTTACTAATTCAAAACGAACTTTCATTAAAAACTGTTCTGTGAAGTGCAATGAATACATCCAAATGGATAAATTACACAGTGAACAACAGCAGTTGTCACTTTAGTAGTAAAGCAGTCACAGGATTTGCAAATGAGCCCTTTCTCTTATTTAATTTAATCATTACTTTTGCCTTTAACCAATATAGTCTAATCTTGCTCTTCACAACCCACACAAGACCAGATAACACAGGATAATACTGAAGTACAATTAATACACACATTTCCTATACAAAAGCAATAAGGCGACACAGCATAGAAATCTTCTAGTTTTGCTTCTCAGTAATCACTTCAAGATTCATTAACCAGAAACCTATTAATCTGATTTATCCGTTTTATTATGATGGAAAAGAAATGTGGTTCCCACAAACTATCCCCTTCGTTGTAGCAACAAAACTGCACACACTTCCAGAATTATGTAGCATTAAGGTAGAATTGGGTTACTCTTTCATCTGAGATGATTAAGTTTGTACTAATTTAACGCTCTTTACCCTGACAATAACCTTTACAAATCAGAGATAATCTCCAGGAAAATTTTTCCGTCAAACAACCTCAAACGGTACAAATGGCTCTAAGCACAATCGGACTTAACGTCTGAGGTCATCAGTCCCCTAGACTTAGAACTACTTAAACCCAACTAACCTAAGGACGTCACACAATCCATGCCCGCAGCAGGATGCGAACTTGCAACCGTAGAAGCAGCGCGGTTCTGCACTGAAGCGTCTAGAACCGCTCGGCCACAGCCGCCGGCTTTCAGACAACCTCAAGACAAAGTGTTATGATACCTCTTGTGAAGTAAGTAGCTTTTAAAACAAATTTAAAGCAACAAACATTAAAACACTTTTGTTTGCCAAGTAATACTCTTTCCTAAACTGATACTCAAGTTCATTTCCTAGTTAAGTTTCAAAATACTAAAACATAAATAGTCTCTCTTACATTTATGAAAAACAAGTAAATTTCACCCTGCACATTAAGATTATTGGCATAACTTTGCCATAGACCAATAAAATGCACTATAAAACTGTTAATACTTTTTATGCAAAGGACACTCTCGGATTTTATCACTTAAATGAGAGGATCCTACTTGGATAAGTGCATCCTATGGACACATCGTTCAAACACATTTTGAACTTAAGGATTATATTTTCACAGAACCTAACACTACATTACTAGTTCATACAGTAATATAGTTCTGACCTTTCGTATGTGTGACGAAGTAGTTGCGCAATCGTGGTGGCGAGCATCTGGAGGCTAGGTGGTCTTTCCATTGGCAATAATTAGCTCTGTTTACCTCTTCTTGGCGTTGTTAATATCACTAGTAGACCTTTTCCCAAATCGAGAGCACCATTTTACAGACGCGTATTAAATCCGAGGCCATTACATTCCAATTGCAATACTGTAAGTCTCACTCGGAACCTGCGCTCTTTACTCATCAGTTACTTACTACAGACTCTATGGTGCTCTTTCACTTGGCGCCCAGACTGAGCGCCACATCCTAGCGCTCCAAGTCACTTCGGTTGCAGAGGGGAACTACTTTGGGTTTCTTTTTATACAATACAAAGTCCCTATGGATTACCCAGTTATCTGACATAGTTACCAGCAAACATATTTTTAAAAAATTTCATTATTTAAACATATTAAGAAGTCAACACAAATATACATAGTTAAATAGCACTTCCCTCCAAATAATACAAAGAACTTAACTTGCAAAGAGTAAGTTGTCACACTACCTTTCCACTTCTTTACAGTAGGTCAAAGACATTTCATAATAAAGAATATACACTTGACAGTACAAGTTATTAACAATATTGATTGTAATGTTAAAAGTTTCATGGAACAGTAGACCATTACTGAACATTTTCCTGTCACATTCTTGCTGCAATGTGAAGAGAGTGCAACAAGTGTGCCTGTCAAGAAGGTAGGATTTCTGATGTAGAAGAAAACAGATGCTTGAAATTTCAACAAAGTAAGTATAGGCAGAACTAAAAGAAGATGGGATTGAATTTTGTATCGAAACCACTGAATTTTCGGCCGAAACCATTAATTGTGCGTCGAAATCGGTGAATTTCATGTCGAAAACATAGAATTTTGCACTGAAAAACATTCAATCGTCTCTTTTGGAATGTTGATATAGAATCTACGTCTATAGAGTCTCAACCATGAGACCGTAAGGCCAAGAGAGAAATGCTCAGATTGAAAAGAGTAAGAAAAGGGTGCAGTCCTGCTCCCATGCTGTCATACCTACACATGGGAGAACCAGGAAATGCTGTAACATTCCACGTAACCTATCCATTAGAACAACTATCGTACCATCAGCCACTTCCAGTTTATATGTCAATGCCACATGAGTTTCAGGTGCTTAACTCGCTGCTTCCTCTTTTTGTCACAGTGTCATTTTCGTGTGGGAGAGAAGGTATTTTTGCCTTGACACTATGTCTCACAGAGTTGAAGATCAACATGAAGTATCTCACCCTGTAGTGCATGTTGCCTATCTACCTTGCTCCTTGTAGCGCATGTTTTCTATCTACCTTGCACCAGTAGAGGGGGGAAGTATTGTTGCAACTTGTCAATGAGGGGGAACTACAGTTTGCTACACAAGTACGGACTGTGTGGAAAATGTTCACTGTTCCCCTACTATCAATCATTATTAATATTGCTGTTTAAGAACAAACCTGGCTGATACTAGCTTCGAAGCAACATTTCAGCAAAACAGTACAAAAGTTTGATATTTTCATGAAAGTTAATGCATCAAGTAATTTAAAGGGGAAGATACGAAAACACATCATCATATCCAAGTGATGAAGTGGATATTATTGTTATTATTACTATTATTATTATTAGCGAATGCCCCCATTCGAGAACGATAAGCAGGTGATTTTCAGTCTTCGTTGGGGTTACTCTTATTTTTCCAATATTTCTTCATTTTTTCCCTGAAGGCCTTCTTTCTTTCTTCGGTCCACTTTGGTCGGTATGGTTTTGGTTCCATCTCTGGAATAAACTTCCACTCATCAATTTTGCTTGTGAGTGTATCCCTGTCTAATGCGTGTGTTTTGTCAATTTTTGATTTTGTCAAATCTTTCTTAACTCCAATTACCCAAAGTATTGATGCCTTAGGGGATGCCACGCAGTCCAATAGACATTTAGTTAGTCTGTTTCCAAGTAATCTGTATAGGTGTCCATAGAACTTCATTTGTCTCTTTCTGATGTCAGTTTCGATGTTTGATACTTTTTCTGTTGTCTCTATGGTTTCCAGTCTGCATCCGTCTTGTGCATATCGTGGTCCCAGAATCTTCGTAATAATCTTTCTCTCGACTTTCCTACTTTCTTGTAAAACTAGTTTTCGATTTAATGAGAGTGTTTAAATTGCATAAGTGACTGTCGGTTTCATTACAGCATTGTACTGTCTGATCTTAGTGCCATTCGACAGGCATTTTTTGTTACACAAATTTGAAACAAGCCCAGACGCTTTCTTATTTTCTGTCATCTTTTTTTGATGTTATTTTTTCAAGTGCTGTTTGTTCAATAAGTTCATCAAGGTACTTAAAGTGTTTGACTCTGTTGATCTCATCATAATTTATTTTAAGTTTCGGAATATCGAACTTGGAACACATGAATTCAGTCTTGTCAAAGGAGATTTTCTCAGACCAACCTTCTCTTCACATTCTTTGAGGGTCTCGATTGGTTTTACAGCTTTTTCTTCACTATCAGCTGGAACCGCCAAGTCATTTGCAAACGCTAATCTCTTCCTACTTCAAGTTGCCTTCCCAAACTTTTCTTTTCTTAGTTTCATTTCCCATTCTTTCATTACTTTGTCTAAAACTATGTTGAATAATAGTGTCGAGATGCCATCTCCTTGTCTTACTCCTATTTTAGCTAAGAACGGTCCGGAAATTTCGTCTATGAACTTAATTTTTGATTTGGTTTCTGACACTGTTTGTTCGATCAGTTTTTGCGGCCACGTTCTTCTGCAATACTGCATAGAGATTGTCTATCTGCAGAATCGTATGCTATTTTAAAATCAACAAATATGCGGACTATTGGTTTTGGCTGATTGCTTTAATTTTTAAAACCGTTTTGAAATTAAAGGTATATCCTGTGCATGATCTATTACGAGGATGTTGTTAGATTAATAATAATAAATTGTTTACGTTAATGATTTATATGTACCTTTGATACAACATTAACAGGTGCTGAGCTCTTATTGACTTTTGTTTATTTGTTTGAATGTGCAAGATAAAGTTGCAAATATTACATAAAGTCAAATATAATATCAGTATACGGACTCTGACTGACAAATAAACTACTATTACCACTCTCTGGTAAGCTCTTCAGTTGACCTATTTACAAAATCCTAGCAATCAACTTATTATGACACACTATTTTTTAAATTATTTACAACTGCTTTTGCTATTTTACACAGATTTTATATTATTTGCTGTATTTCAGGATATTCATGTCTTTGTTTTCTAACAAATAATAACAGTCACATGTTAATACTTTTCGTTTCTCTGCTGCCATAAATTACTTTGCTAAAATCAAGCCACAAGAAACACCCATATGATTTTAATTATTCACCATTGATTGGAAAATGTAATTAATTTTTTTTCAAATTTATATCATAACTCTTTATAAATCCGATATTTATATTGAGAGGTGGCTGCCCTTTCCGGATAGCCCATCTCACCCTTGATCAGAGATAGAACGGAGTAACATGCCACTGACAGACAGAGTGTGACAAAGGTACTTAGAATCATAAGGCCGGATATGGCAGTGATTGTAGAGGCAGTAGTAATTATCTACGTTGCTCTTCCTCTATTGGCATAAAAGGCGCACCCTGGGTCTCCTGGGGAAGATGAGAATGAGGCAGCGCGGCCTCCGCAATGGTCGTTCTCTCAGGACGTAAGCAGCAGTGACGTTTTGATAGCTGGGCGGCGAATCACAGCAGGGAAAAGTGGCAGACTAGTCTTCACGAGGGCAGATGGCCAGGAGCTGGACCTCGGTCCTTACCAGCCTAGGACAACGCGAAATGACACAGCAACACTGTCAAGAATGTGAGCTGCACACTGTTCTCAGCAGCCCAGCTTGAGGACAGCATAGGGCGCCCACAGGGGGAATAGAAAAACACGTGGGTGGCGTCTTGGGATATCGGAGAAACACTATTCTTGGCATGCATGAATATAGACTCCGGATATCGATATCATCTTTACAAAGTTGACCAATATATACCACCGTTGGTGCCGTTATTGCATGGCGGATGACTCTCCAAGTGAACGCTAAACCAGTTTTTTCTTTTGCTTTCTAACAGAGGCGAGACTGCGCTGGTGGGAGCAACACGCCTTGCCATTCGTAGGCGCGCTATGAGGTCTGTCCTGAGCAGAGATGAGCAATAAAGAAGTTGATTGAGAGAGGAGTTTTTACAGAGCTGGTGGAGGGAATAGAAGAGACTAATGATACTATGGGCCAATGTTGGCGGCAAAGCGGGAGACTGGTTGGAAAATTTCAGGAGCGCGAAAACCTGCACCCCAGCGTGAAGGAGATACAATGGATCACAAAACTCATTAGGAGAAAATAAGTGCAGAAATTCATATCAACGTGTAATAATCCATTCAGGTTCTTGATTCTGAATTTGAATTATGCAGGAAAATAAGAAAGTAGGTTCAGGATGTCGAATAAGCAAAATTCGGTATCGGAAGATGGCAGAGGCGCGGTCATAGGGCCGGCAGTGGCAAGGGCAGTTCGACGCCAGCTAGCATAGCTCACAGTAGGACTGCACTGCTGCAGCCGTATGCCAGAGACAGACAGGCTCAATAATTTGTTCTTGTGGATAGAAGAGGGTGCCTCCACAACAGTCTCTCTGCCCCACTAACAGAGCTATCTTCATGTGTTATCAGTCCTTGCAGTACAATCACTGCATGCAAACCACACCATTTCCTACTTCTGTAAATGTGATACAATCGTCCCATAATTGAATAAAATTACTGTTTTCATAGCAAGCAAATCTCATATCACAATAAAGAGTTATAGAAAAAGCGAAGGATCCCACTCGGGATAAAGTACCTAGGGCCCGTTACATCAGATCGTGTTGAAAGATGCCACTAGGTTTAGGCTATACTCAATCAGATTTGTCACTGTCATGGACTAAGCGTCCCGTCTCAAGGTTCAAGTTCTCCACTGCAGTCAGATGTATAGAAATGTATTGTGCACAAGGAAGTGGAAGGAAGGGTGGCCTTACATGTGAGCTGGAGCTGTATGCCGTGATAAACATTAATAAATTACTAAGTAGTGGCGGTGTTATCAACTACTGTAATGAAACAAGGGCTGTAGGTCATGTTCATTTATTGACTGAGAATTCGAATAATAATGCTCAGAACAAACATTGGATCACGTAACTCGTTAGCAGAAAATAAGTGCAGATATTCATATCAACATGTAATAATCATTGGTCACTGGAAAATAAGGAAACGGAAATGCTATAACAGAATAAACCAAGACACTAAGGACGCGTCCACCCACGCTAAATGAATTTTAATCGCGTTAAACTGATGGCCATGACTGCATAAGGAGGTCAGCGAGTAGAAATATGAGAACTCCAAAGAACGATATCAATGACGAAGTCTCTTAGTCATGAGAACACCGTAAAGGTGAAAGAACAATTAGTATGAAGATATGCACCTACAATACTATACGAAATTCGAAGCTACTTCTCTTCGTAACTTACACCAGTTGTGTGGTATGAGGTGAGACAAGGTCGCAGGTGGTGATGGACTCTGGCATTGCGCAGCCCATCTGCTCTGCAAAATACTAAACCTGAATGCTGAATCTAGACTGTTGAACTTCGACTCCTGTCTGTTGAACGTGCGAGCCCAGCCAAACACTGCAGTTTAAGCCAGTCTAGGCTGCGTACCTCTTCCTTCCAATCAGAAACCTTCTAACAAGTTTATTTCATAATGTTCAGAGCCACTTTCTGGCAGATTGTGAGCACCGATCAACGGTAAATCGCGGTTCTCAACGCATCAACCGAAGCTGTCCTACCAAAACTTTATGTACGCTACTAGCCATTAAAATTGCTAGACTACGACGATGGCGTGCTACAGACGCGATATTTCACCGACAGGAAGAAGATGCTGTGATATGCAAATGAATACCTTTTCAGAGTATTCACACAAGGTTAGCGCCCGTGGCGACACCTACAACGTGCTGACATGACGAAAGTTTCCAAACGATTTCTCATACACAAACGGCAGTTGACCGGCGTTGCCTGGTGAAACGTTGTTGTGATGCCTCGAGTAAGTAGGAGACGTTTGCAAGACAAGAACCATCTGCACGAACAGTTCGACGACGTCTGCAGCAGCATGGACTATTAGCTCGGAGACCATGGCTCCGGTTACCCTTGACGCTGCATCACAGACAGAAGCACCTGCGATGGTGTACTCAACGACGAACCTGGGTGCACGAATGGCAAAAAGTCATTTTTCGGATAAATCCAGGTTCTGTTTACAGCATCATGATGGTCGCATCCGAGGTTGGCGACATCGCGGTGAACGCACATTGGAAGTGTGTATTCATCATCCCCATATTGGTGTATCACATGGCGTGATGGTATGGGGTGCCATTGGTTACACGTCTCGGTCACCTCTTATTCGCATTGGCGGCACTTTGAACAGTGGATGTTACATTTCAGACGTCTTACAACCTGTGGCGCTACCTTTCATTCGATCCCTGCGAAACCCTACATTTCAGCAGGGTAATGCACGACCGCATGTTGCAGGTTCTGTAGCGCCTTTCTGGATACATAAAATGTTCGACTGTTGCCCTGGCCAGCACATTCTCCAGATCTCTCACCAACTGAAAACGTCTGGTCAATGGTGGTCGAACAACTGGCTCGTCACAATACTCCAGTCACTACTCTTGATGAACTGTGGTATCTTGTTGAAGCTGTATGGGTAGCTGCACCTGTACACGCCATCCAAATTCTGTTTGACTCAATGCCCAGGCGTATCAAGGCCGTTATCACGGCCAGAGGTGGTTGTTCTGGGTACTGATTTCTCATGATCTATGCACCCAAATTGCGTGAAAATGTAATCACATGTCAGTTCTAGTATAATATATTTGTCCAATGAATACTCATTCATCATCTGCATTTCTTCTTGGTGTAGCAATTTTAAGGGCCAGTAGTGAAAATTTCCTTTACCAACGTTTACTACCGTTGCGCTGTTGGCCCCACGGCACAATACAGAGGCTTGCCTACAGAAGCATCTTGTGTCTCCCACACAACAATGAGATGTTATCTTTCCTAGGCGCACAGTACTGTGCTGGTGGTCAAGAGTTTTCGGAGAAACTCCACATCTGTCTTTGTGGCGAAATCTGAGGGCAGACATTGAACTCTCAGTCCACATTCATCATCCTCCTCGAGTGTCGCTAAACTGGTCAAAGGCTCGTGTCTCCTCACCCCAGAGAAGAGGCTGAGGGCCTTCTCCTCAGGTGCTAGAACAGATTTGTGTTCCTCCCTCCCCTCCCCCCCCCCCACCCTACCTGTCATGCGCCCGGTGACTCGCTTCCCCTGCTGTGTGCAGCAGAAAGCGATGCACCACAGTTTAGCTGCCCACTAACTACCAAAGAAATAAACTTAACATGCGTTTTAGAATTAAAAGAAAAAAATAAATCCTCGACATTCATGATTCACTCCCACGGTCAATACTACTCTATACTGCACATACATGTAGGCGACAAAAGTTTTGGGATAGCTCCTAATATCATGTCGAATTTCCTTTTGCCCAGCGTAGGGCAACAACTCGATGTGATATGGACTGAACATGTCGTTGGAAGTTCCCAGCAGAAATATTGCCTCTATAGCCGCCCTAATTGCCAAAGAGTTTCCAGTGCACGAACTGACCTCTCGGTTACGTCCCATAAATGTTCAACGGGATTTTAAGAAGGTGTTTCCACCTAACTACCGGACAAAACGAAAGCAAGCATGAGTTAAAAATGAGGTAATTATGGGACATGAGTTTTAAGGATCAGGACTCAGAAGTCCAGTAAAATTTTTCAATGAAATGCTGGAATAGAACCAATTCCTGGATGTACCATAGAGCACAGAAGCGATAGTTCGATTTTGTTTCCAAAAACTACTCCGGCAGCAGCAACATATACTGATTGGACGGTGCAGTAATGACATTAGACGAGTTCAAGGACTGTCTGTAGGAAATCAAATTTCCACATCATAGCGATCGCCAAATGAATCATACCATGATGCAAGCATCTAACTTTACCATCCTGTAGAGACTTACTGATATTTCTACTTGTACCGTTTCTTGTTTCCTTTGAACATGGAACACGCATTACTGCTCCCATACAGATTTGTTTTACATGGATAAAGGCAATGAAGTTCTGTATAAGCAAATCCTTTTGTTTGTCAGTGGGCTGGTGATACCTTATACCACAATCAGAATGATCTTACCTCATCTGGGGAATTATTAATAAATTTGGGCGCACTTTAGAAATGCAAAATTGAAATTAGTATCACAGTTGACAAACATTTGTGGTTTTTACGTACACTTTGCTAGCAGGAATTTTTGGAACATTGCCTTGTGTCAGTATTAATAAAAATATGTCTGTCGTTTACTACTGATACAATGATAATAACACAGAAACCTACTTCATGTTCTGATAAAGTTACAGAAGCTTATTATTAAATGACTTTCCAAATGGCTCTGAGCACTATGGGACTTAACTTCTGAGGTCATCAGTCCCCTGTAACTTAGAACTACTTAAACCTAACTAACCTAAGGATATCTAGACATCCATGCCCGAGGCAGGATTCGGACCAGCGACCGTAGCGGTCGCGCGGTTCCAGACTGTAGCGACTAAAACCGCTCGGCCACTGTGGCCGGCACTTATTATTATTCCACGAAGATTGTCAATTATTTATGTAAGGTTATGAGTTTCTTACGTTCATGCAAGTAAATTTATGGAACTGTTGATGTAATTTTTAGTGGTATACCAAACAAAATTTCCTTCAGTAACAGACTCAGCATTAAGAGTAGACAGAAAGAGTAGTTCTCGCAAATACGACTGAGTTATTTAAAATGTTGATACTATATATTGAGTTTTGTGTTGTCCTGTACAATTCCGAGATAGCAAATGGAAATTTATAATATGGCAAGGAGACACTGACCTTCTAAACTTTGCTGTGGAGATGCTACACTAGCAGTCTTTCTGTATGCCACCACATGGGCAAAATTATCTTTGCAAGGGAGAAGTAATGAAAGGTGACTAACCTTTCCGACTAATCACATATCCCCTTGCACAGAGATAGATTGGAGTATTATGGTAATGACAGACAGAATATGACAGAGGCATTTAGAATCATAAGTTGGGATATGACAGTGATTACAGAGGCAGTACTAATCATATGTTTTCTCTCTCTTTATGGATATTATTTATCTGGAGGTATAAATGAAGGACGCTGGGCCATCGAGGGCAGAAGACAATGAGGTGGGGTCGTTCCCTTGGGACACCTGCAGCAGTGTCTTCTTCGTAGCTGGCTCATGAAGTCACTACAGGGAGAACGCGGCAGAACAGTTTTTTGTAGGCGGATGGCCAAGTACCGGACCTCGGGCCTTCCTGGCTAGGACAATGCAGTAGGACGCAGTGACAGTGATAAAAATGAGAGCCCCTCACTGTTTCTGCCAGTGTAGCCTGCAGAGAGCATAAAGAATCCGCAGGCGGACGAGAAAAACACGCCTTGTGGCGTGAGAAGAGTTCAAGGAAACGCTGTTCTCGGCGTACAGGGACGTAGGCTCCGGATTTAGAATAACATCTTTAGAAAGCTGTCCAAAAAACGCCAACGTCGGCGCCATTATTGCAGGGCGGATGACTCTCCCAGCCGGAGCTAAAAGAGCAGAACCAATTTTTCCCTTTTGTTTTCCCACAGGGACTACATCGCGCCTGCGAGAGAACACGCCTTTCCATTAGTAGTCGGTTGTGACGTCTGTTTTGAGCTCCACTTTTTGAGCAGAGCCGGTCACTAAAGAAGTCAATTGGAAGAGGAGGTTTTACGGAACCGATGGAAAGAGTAGGAGAGCAATTATAAAATACGGACCCGATGGAAAGAGTAAGAGAGATGTTGTAAAATGATGCTGGTGGTCATTGTTGACGGGAAAGCGGGAGACTGGTTAGAAAATTTGAGGAGTATGAAAAGCTGTAGTTCGGCGTGGAGGAATACACTTTTTAGACATTCGGATTCTAGCTTGGGAATCGAGTAGGCGAATAATTAAGAAGGACATAGAAGTGGTATTGGGCGTCTGAGTAAGCAACGTACGGAGTCGGAGGAAGGCAGCGGCGCACACACACGACAGACAGTGATGGAGAGCCACCCCAAGTTACAGTGATTCCACCTAGCCAGCACAGCTCAACGGTGCAGCAGCATGCCAAGGACAACAATGTGTTCGTGTGTATAGAAGCAGCGGCTCTGCCCCAATAAGAGACTTATCTTCATTTGCTGTCAGTCCATTACCGTACACTCAGAGCTTACCTACAATTAGACTTCACGTGCTATAAGTATGACCGGACGGCATCATAACCTGATTGATATGGTTCATCATCTCCAGACTTTGCCAACTAATAGCGACGGTTCTTAATAGAAACTGTCAAATATTACTTGAGACGAGATTGTGAATAACAGATGTCCAATCGTCCAAACTTCTACTTTGTTTATGAAATAAATTCTGCATATTGCATTCTTCGACTCTTCTTTCATAGCTAGCAAATCCTATGTCACAGTAAAGAATCGTAGAAGCTTCAAAGAGACCCCACTCGTGATACAGTGTTTAGTGCCTCTCACACTAGACAACGTTATCCAAAATCCATTTAGTAACCTAAATAATTAGCACTGGATCCTGAGGAGAGATCTGCTGCTGGAGTTAGATCGCTCAGATCAGAAATAGAACCATATGATTAGGTGGAGGTCTCGCAACATGTTGGGAACAACTGGTCTCCCCATACTTCCGTGTTTTTATCACACATACGTTTTTAAATCAATAACTATATTCAAGGTTTGACCGAAGAAAAAATCTCCCAGAGAATAATAAATATTTGGAAATATCGGTAGGGTTGTATACTACTTTTTGTGTATCGTATTCTACCTTGCTGCTTGATGTTGTACATCAAGTAGCAAGGTTCAACATCAGATACCTGTTCGCGTTCAAAACTGCATAGATCTTATGTAGCACCTGTGATGTCAAACATACTTGCAGCCGAAATATGCGTGTGCATGTGCTTGTGTTTGTGTGGTGCTGCACACTGTCAGTTTCTTGAAAGCTCGAAAAAGTGTTAAAAGGAAAAATATGGACTATTTCAAAAGCAGTCAACAGTCCTGTGAAAGGATGCAGGAGTTTTAATGGCTGCACCAGCCAAGGAACCTTCGCCTCAATGAAAATCGGCCCACATCACATATACAGCATAAGATATTTGTAATTTTAAATCGTCAACAGTTGTTTGATGGCGAACCTGTCGGCTCGAAACTGGCAACGATGCCGTTCGTTCTTAGTAAATAGCACTATTAGCAGTGGCTGGTTGTTAGTTTTGCTTTATTCTACGAATTTATCTATATTTTTGCGCAGTCACAGTTTCACGATCAGTTTTCGGCAAAATAGCTTGTGCTTTTAATTTGAGCTTTATTTATTTATTTCACGAGTTACACGTAGAATTTATAGCAGCAGTATTTAACAGCGTAGTAGCGATGCTGCGGACACATGAGCAGTAAAGAAAAGTACGTTCATTTCTCACGTATGTACCCAAACTTTCCGTTGCTCAGAATGGGCAGATAAGCGCAAGTAAACTCACTAGAAACTAGATGACTCTGTTTCATTCAAGCGCCCAGTAAAAAAGAAAGAAAACAAGGCGCGCTGTACATAATATTCATGTGTCGTGTTTCGTACTATCCAAGTGTAATGGGGCTCACAGAAAGAAAAATGAAACATAACCGGACAGATATAAATATACTCGAGTACGCTGTAACACATACATAGAGTACCCGCACGAGGGCCGTAATAGAGCGAATCGTGGGCAGGGGCGCCATCAGAGTGAAAGCGCACCAGGAATTCTCACCGTGGCGTCTGCACCACAGGCCAGTCTGATGGCTGCGGGGTCCGCATTAATTACTTTTAGACAACTGATTTCCCAGACCTCATCGAAGTTCACCCTCAGAAGTGTCCCTTCGTTACTTCGTAATTTCACGCTTGATTTGCCAGACTCATTATTTTCGCACTACGCCCATACTCTGATAGACAAGTAACAGACGTTGGGGGATCCAAAAACGAATTACTCTTTTGTTCTGACAGAGTGAATTAGTAGTGAGTGGAATACGCGAAGGAGGGCTGTAAGAAAAATACTGCACCTTTCCCGTGACATCTCAGGGGCGGAAGAGCTTCCGGCCGTGCAGGTGTAATTAAAACAGAGTAACTACAAGGCGACAAAAAGCATCTGCAACCATTGTTGCAGATACTGTTACAGACGACAATCACGTTGCTCACAAAGCGGGTAAGAACTATAGCGGACCGGTTTTCGTGTTAATGGTAGGACCAGAACTGTTCGTGAAACGGATGAGATGAAATACTGCTAGTCAAGTGTTACACATTTCATTACTTTATATCATCAATGTGTGTTTTGGAGCCCGCATCTCGTGGTCGTGCGGTAGCGTTCTCGCTTCCCGCGCCCGGGTTCCCGAGTTCTATTCCCGGCGGGGTCAGGGATTTTCTCTGCCTCGTGAAGGCTGGGTGTTGTGTGTTGTCCTTAGGTTAGTTAGGTTTAAGTAGTTCTAAGTTCTAGGGGACTGATGACCATAGCCATTTGAACCATTTGTGTTTTGGAGAAGTATGTTACTGGATTTTTCTGTTGTATATTGAAATAAAGTCGTTTTTATCTCATTATAAAGTAACAGTTTGAAAATATTACCAGGCCTTTGTGTTGGAGTTTTGATGCTGTTAGCGTTGTGCGTCTCGCACTGCTTCTATTTTTTTTTAAAAAAAGAAAGAAATCCCATACGAGCAAAGTCGACAATTTTCGTAGATTTCAAAATTACGTTCTTTGGCAAACAGATATCTTCTCCTAAATTTAGTGTTTTGTGTGAATTTCTCCTAATGTCTGCATTGTGCACATCAGAGATTACAGTATCGTTTGCGAAATTTGAAACACTTTGATACTGTGACCTCAATTAATCCAGTCTCGGAGAATGTGTAGAAGTAAACACCAACTGATTAGAGGGGGGGGAAAGGGGGGAGGGGGAGGGGTGACTGGAAAGTCATTCAAGCTCATTCCATCCAGAGTCATGAAACGAAGTCTAAAATTAGGACACTTTATCGGTGTCGGAAGTGACCAATATCCAGAAGCGTAAATTTCGAATGGGTCTGAGTGACCAGTCACCAGCACATATGCTGTCACTGTGACTTAGTGTGGTTGTTTGATTGCGTCAGTTCTAATGTTCTATTACAGAAATTAACTTTTTGTAGGGTACACTGTTCAGTACTTAACTTTTTGTAGGGTACATTGTTCAGTACATGCCTTGTCTGAGTTAGTTCGTATTTAAGAAACAGGATGCAGGAAGTTACACCACGACGTGCGTCTAATACACCAAAGAGAACCGAACCATCACGAAGAAGTTATCCGAGGGGACGGAAACCGGTAGATGTGATATGCAGTTACGAACAAACAAATGATTATACAGTTTCAGAAAGCCTGGATGATTTATTCAAGAGAAAGAGCTTCACAAACTGAGCAATCAGTATTTCGGCTCGGTATTCAGAGTTGTTAGCTGTCCTCCTGAGGTTCAAAAAATGGCTCTGAGCACTATGGGACTCAACTGCTGTGGTCATTAGTCCCCTAGAACTTAGAACTACTTAAACCTAACTAACCTAAGGACATCACACACATCCATGCCCGAGGCAGGATTCGAACCTGCGACCGTAGCAGTCGCACGGTTCCGGACTGCGCGCCTAAAACCGCGAGGCCACCGAGGCCGGCTCCTCCTGAGGGATATCGTGCTGTATTCTGTCCAATTGACGAGTTAGATCGGGAAAATGCCCAGCTTGTTGGAGGCCCTACTCATGATGCTCCAGACGTTTTCAGTTGGAGAGAAGACCGGTGACCATTCCGCCAAAGTATTGCTTGCCAAGCTCGAGGACAAACATTTGCCGTTTGCTGGGGCCGCCATTACCTTACTCATATTATATGGCCAGAATGGCTTTGCCATGAATGTGTGAGTTGGCTTCCACTTCTTGCATCCCAAATATTTCAAAATGTTTCTGCCACAATGAAGACTGTATTCCAGACTGGTGTTAGGAGCAGCACAACAGAGGATGTGAACCGATTTAAGTGTTAAACAATGAGATTTGGACGCTCCGTGCTACGGGCGCATCACCCTGCAATAAGTAACCAAAGATGTATATTTGAGGACTGCGTGAAGCGATTACAGAGATCGTACATGTTTTATGTTGGAGAGATTTTGCTATTGTTGTGCGACGCTGTTAAGCTCCATTGTGAATGTTAAGTTAGTCGATGGCACAATAAACAAATTCAAGAAAATAATACGCACTCAACGTCTGTATTTCTCAATTTATAAAAGATATGACAAACATTCTTCAGATATCACGTGACGTAGATCGATCGGAGATGCAGTGTGGAATGATAGGGCGAGCTTGTATCTTTTCTTCGAGAGAATATCTCAGAAGCAATAAACTTCTCGTTGTTAAAAAGTTATACATATCAATCCATACGCATCGTACAACATAGCATCTAATTGTGCCAAACGATCTTCGTAGTGTAATGAACATTTTAGAGATTTCTGGTGGAGCAGTTCCGACGAGGAGTATCAGTTAGATCGACGCTGCGGAACATAGATCTAGCTCTTATGTGGCACGTAAAACTAAAGACTTATATGAAATTTCCTGGCAGATTTAAACTGTGTGCCGGACCGAGACTCGAACTCTGGACCTTTGTCTTTCGCGGGCAAGTGCTCTACCAACTGAGCTACCCAAGCACAACTCACGCGCCGTCCTCACAGCTTCACTTCTGCCAGTACCTCGTCTCCTACCTTCCAAGCTTTACAGAAGCTCTCCTACGAACCTTGCAGAACAAGCACTTCTGAAAGAAAAGATATTGCGGAGACATGGCTTAGCCACAGCCTGGGGGATGTATCCAGAATGAGATTTTCACTCTGCAGCGGAATGTGCGCTGATATGAAACTTCCTGGCAGATTAAAACTGTGTGCCGGCCCGAGACTCGAACTCGGGACCTTTGCCTTCCTAAAGACTTATATTCCTTAGCTTTTAAAAGACTGAAGTTAAAACCTAAATAAAACCGCTGGAAATCCTAACTAAAAATACCAAAAATAAATAAGAAGCAGAGAATTTTCTTAAACAAAATTTCTTAAATAAATAAATAAACTTAACTAAAATATAATAAATGGCGTCCGATTACAGGGCGGCCAACAATTAAAATTGTTGTATATTTCATAAATTTGTGCATGTACTAATCCATATATTGTATGTATGTTTCATGAACATGTAATTAGTGGAGTCCGGTCGTGTGAGCTGAGCAGTGCCGATCCCCACCGCAGAACTTCACAACACTGCCAGCTGGATAAGGCAAGCACACTCAAAACTATCAGCAATCTCACCTCAATCTGCACTTTTAAGCTGGATAGTCTCAATCTTTATAGTGTAATATAGTTCTACATTTTCACTTCATTTCTGTATTTTCTTCACAAGTAGTCATAGACACTTATTTCGTGCATTCTATTCAGGAGGAATTTTTATGTGAGATAGTGTAATTGTGTACAAACATGTAGACATTTTGTGTTTTATAATTTTGTTATGGTCAAAACTAGATCACAATTTAAAATGGATAAAGAGAAAGTGTTATATGTTGAGGAAATTGGTGAAATTACGAATGTAGAGGAGATAGCAGCTTCATCTTAGCAGGAGACAAATCCTATGCTCAAATCTTAGAACAACTAAGACTTTTGTCGGTATCGGTAACGTCTACGTCAGGTGTGGTATGAACAGTATCACAAAAGCAGGCAGACTTGTGTCAATAGCAGACAGGCATGTCAGATGCAATTCAGGCAGTTGTTAGGCAGCAACATCAAATTTCAAATGAGATAACCGAGTTGCGGGATGCGCAAAAGCATTACCGAAGAAATGCAAAGCATGAAATCGAAGCAGGATGAAGTAGAAACTTCCGTAGTGGAACTAACAGAAACTGTGACTTTCATAGCTTCTGGAAGTGAACAATTGATTCGAGAGAATTTGTGTAAATATCAACAGAAACTGTGACTTTCATAGCTTCTGGAAGTGAGCAACTGATACGAGAGAATTTGTGTAAATATCAACAGGATTTCTCAAATAAATTAGATGAATGGGTATCCGCTAAGGAAAATCAGGTGATGCTTTGTGTTGATGCAAGTATAAAAAGAGCAATAAGCAGATTGCCTATTGACAGCTTACCAATTGCAGAAAATATTGAAGAAGACATTAAAGAGGTAAAAGAACAATTAAAGGCGAATTTAAAAAATGGAAGGACGAAATAGTCCATTCTGTTGAAAATATGTCCAGAGATATGGATCATATGGGCGGGACAGTAAAAGACCATAGAAACGAGCTGCGTGAAATAGAACAAACGGAGGGCTCAAGCCATGAATCATGTTGTGGTAACGGACATGCTTCGACGGAGGTAAATATAAATTGTAACTGAATGCATGCAGAACCCCAAGCTAATAATGTGTAGGCTGCAGTGCTAATGGGGGAAAATTGTTGAAACACAGGCACTTTCAGACTTTCTCAACTGACCAAAAATCCATAAACCCACTGGCATTTATACGAGGATTTCGTGGAGGACTACCAAGGGCATGGACTGAAGCGCAAAAGATCAGTTACGTTTCGGGATATATTCAAGGTGATGGTACGTTATGGGCCACGGATATGATGGATACATCCAAAATGTACGAGGAATTTGAGAAGTATTGATCACGGGGTGTGCATGAACGAATAAGAAAAGAAGTCTTTCACCCGGAGTTGTTCTGTGTAAAAAAAGGAAGTCCACGGCGACACTTTGAGAAATATTTAAATAAAGCAGGATACTGGGATGAACCTATAACGCACGGGGATATTCTGCAGATTTTAAAGGCGAATCATCCGGCTGACACGAGGAAGACGTTCATACACGAATCAGAAGAGAATTTAGAATAATTCATGTCAGTCTTGGACTCCACTGATTTGATCCAAGAGGATACTAAGGCAAGACCCGGCAGACACAGCGCGCTCTCGCAGTCGAATAACGCTTACGGCAGCCAAGCGAGCAATCAGTTAATTCAGGAGACAAATGCAAATGCCGCTCCGCAGCACTTCAATAATTACGACCAACATCGTATTCCGCGTATCGGTAATGTAAACAATTTCAGATACGGGGAAAATAGACAGAATCTACACGAGAGAATGTATAATCCGGATTATAATAAGAACTCGAATTCTACGAAATGGCAAAACTATAAAAAGCAGACACAATCTTCTGTGCTGATGGATAATGACTGGAGGCAACGAGCACCAGTTATTACAGAAGTGAGAGAGGGTGCCGTTCATGCAAATGAATAGCGCTCGAAAAACATTCCGACCTAATCGTTCCCCGGGGGAGCGGTCGAGGAAAGGTATAGGGGCTATGAGCAGAATGTAAATATGATGTGGTACAACCTAGGAAAATTAATAGAAGAGAAGCTTTTTGCTGACCCAACATCGGAAACCATTACTGCAATGAAAATTGAAATAGATGGTATTCCAGTAACGGTAGTTTTGGATACGGGCACATCAATAAACGTAATAGCAATGTGAAACTTCCTGGCAGATTAAAACTGTGTGATCGACCGAGACTCGAACTCGGGACCTTTGCCTTTCGCAGGCAAGTGCTCTACCAACTGAGCTTCGGTAGCTCAGTTGGTAGAGCACTTGCCTGCGAAAGGCAAAGGTCCCGAGTTCGAGTCTCCGTCGATCACACAGTTTTAATCTGCCAGGAAGTTTCATATCAGCGCACACTCCGCTGCAGAGTGAAAATCTCATTCCGTAATAGCAATGTGTTTTTAATTAATAAAAAAATGAAGAAGACACCTTTACCGACATTACCTGTGCAACATTGTAAAATACTAGGAGCGTTTAGACACAGACGATGCTAAAATTGGATCTAGGAAATGCAGTAAAAACATGCGCATTTCTAGTAGTAGATAAATTAATAGTTGACTGTGTTCTGGGATTAGAAACTATTTGGGAAAAGGACGCAAAATTAGACTTCTCTACCGGGAAATTAAATTTTTGGATCGACGGAGCCCTTGCTAAGGAAAGAAAGAAAGCATGGAAGATACTGCAGCTGGCTGGAGTGGCCGAGCGGTTCTACGCGCTACAGTCTGGAACCCGACGACCGCTACGGTCGCAGATTCGAATCCTGCCTCGGGCATGGATGTGTGTCATGTCCTTATATTAGTTAGGTTTAAGTAGTTCTAAGTTCTAGGGAACTGATGACATCAGAAGTTAAGTCCCATAGTGCTCAGAGTCATTTGAACCATTTGAACATACTGCAGGGGGCAAAATTATAAATGATAATGAAAGAGCACCGGCAATGCAACAAAAGTTTGACTAAAGTCATCCAAGTAGTAGAAATATCCGAAAAGATAAAACAGAAGTTGAGCGAGCCAGAGAACTTTCAGGATGAGCATAGAAGACAATTGACTATCCTATTAAGCAAGTATATGAGAGTGTTTGAAGAACAACATGGTATCATTAAGGGTTATACTTGTTATTTGCACGTCAAGCCACACAGAACATGCTGCTATAGTTTCTATCCCATTTCCTGGAAACAATGCAATGCCGTGGACCAAGAAATACAGAAGATGTTAGATTGGAATATAATTAAACCTTCAAACATTCCTTACTGCAGTCCGCTTCTTGTTGTGCCAAAAACAGGTGGAAAGGTACAGCTTGTACTTGATGCTTGTGTAATTAACACAATTATTGTACCAGTATGTACTCAACAAGAAAATATAGACGAGTTGATCCAAAAGTTGAATGGAACGAAGCATTTTACAACAATCGATTTGCGTGCTTCATACTGTTAAGTCAAGTTAGATGAAGAGTCGAGAAGGTTTACTGCATTTGTGTATGCCAGAAGAAGTTATCATTTCAAGGTTCTTCTTTTTGGTTTGAATATCAGTGCAGAAGTATTCATATTCATGTTGGATGCAGCATTAGAACCTGAACTAAGGAGTCAACTAACATTGTTTGTGGATGACACCTTCATAGCTACAAGTACCTGAGAAGAACATGTGAATCTACCGATATGAGTATTAGAGAGATTTTCTAGTGTGTAGATAACAGTTAATCTCCAAAAGTCACATTTCTCGCTGGAGAAAATAAAATTCTTGGGATATTTAATAAATTCAAGAGGCATCTTAATAGATGCATTGTTTTTTCGTCAGTTCATAGAGGATCAGTCGATGAATTCTGGGCCATTACTAAATTTATTAAGGAAGAAAATGCATTGGCATTGGACTGAGTAATGTCAATGAGCATTCAAAACAATCTCGTAAGCTTTGTCTAGTGCAAAGACTTTCTATCTTCCTGATATGTCCTTGGAATTTGGATTAATGACGGATGCTTCATCTGTTGGTTTGGGCATTTGTTCGTTCCAAATTCGAAAAATAGATGGCAAGGCCACCTTTTTCCCAATAGCTTTCGCTAGTAGAACACTGCCAAGTTGTGAAAGGTCGTATACTACCACGGAACAAGAGGCTCTTGTAGTAGTGTGGACGTTCAAAAAGTTTAATTATTATTTATATCGAGCTAGTACCACTGTGTATTGTGATCTTTAAGCTCTTAACTTTTTACAAACTTGTAAGCTATTACATGCAAGATTAGGAAGATGGATAGTCGCTTTTCAAGAGTACCAATTTCGTATTGTGTTTATACAAGGGAAGGAGAATCTAATGGCACATGTGTTATCCCATCTTCCAGAAGGATTAGAAGAAGGCATCATCTTGGATGAAAATGAAAATGAATTTCCAATATTACTGATGAGAGATCATGTAAACCGAAAATACTAGTTAGAGTTATGTGGAGATACCACGAGACTCCAACAAAGTGACCCAAGATGGATGAATATTCGACAGAAATTATAAGATCCTCAAGAAAATACACTCCTGGAAATTGAAATAAGAACACCGTGAATTCATTGTCCCAGGAAGGGGAAACTTTATTGACACATTCCTGGGGTCAGATACATCACATGATCACACTGACAGAACCACAGGCACGTAGACACAGGCAACACAGCATGTACAATGTCGGCACTAGTACAGTGTATATCCACCTTTCGCAGCAATGCAGGCTGCTATTCTCCCATGGAGACGATCGTAGAGATGCTGGATGTAGTCCTGTGGAACGGCTTGCCATGCCATTTCCACCTGGCGCCTTAGTTGGACCAGCGTTCGTGCTGGACGTGCAGACCGCGTGAGACGACGCTTCATCCAGTCCCAAACATGCTCAATGGGGGACAGATCCGGAGATCTTGCTGGCCAGGGTAGTTGCCTTACACCTTCTAGAGCACGTTGGGTGGCACGGGATACATGCGGACGTGCATTGTCCTGTTGGAACAGCAAGTTCCCTTGCCGGTCTAGGAATGGTAGGACGATGGGTTCGATGACGGTTTGGATGTACCGTGCACTATTCAGTGTCCCCTCGACGATCACCAGAGGTGTACGGCCAGTGTAGGAGATCGCTCCCCACACCATGATGCCGGGTGTTGGCCCTGTGTTCCTCGGTCGTATGCAGTCCTGATTGTGGCGCTCACCTGCACGGCGCCAAACACGCATACGACCATCATTGGCACCAAGGCAGAAGCGACTCTCATCGCTGAAGACGACACGTCTCCATTCGTCCCCCCAGTCACGCCTGTCGCGACACCACTGGAGGCGGGCTGCACGATGTTGGGGCGTGAGCGGAAGACGACCTAACGGTGTGCGGGACCGTAGCCCAGCTTCATGGAGACGGTTGCGAATGGTCCTCGCCGATACCCCAGGAGCAACAGTGTCCCTAATTTGCTGGGAAGTGGCGGTGCAGTCCCCTACGGCACTGCGTAGGATCCTACGGTCTTGGCGTGCATCCGTGCGCCGCTGCTGTCCGGTCCCAGGTCGACGGGCATGTGCACCTTACGCCGACCACTGGCGACAACATCGATGTACTGTGGAGACCTCACCCCCCACGTGTTGAGCAATTCGGCGGTACGTCCACCCGGCCTCCTGCATGCCCACTATACGCCCTCGCTCAAAGTCCGTCAACTGCACATACGGTTCACGTCCACGCTGTCGCGGCATGCTACCAGTGTTAAAGACTGCGATGGAGCTCCGTATGCCACGGCAAACTGGCTGACACTGACGGCGGCGGTGCACAATTGCTGCGCAGCTAGCGCCATTCGACGGCCAACACCTCGGTTCCTGGTGTGTCCGCTGTGCCGTGCGTGTGATCATTGTTTGTACACCCCTCTCGCAGTGTCCAGAGCAAGTATGGTGGGTCTGACACACCGGTGTCAGTGTGTTCTTTTTTCCATTTCCAGGAGTGTAACATAAACCAGTACTATAAGGTAGTGAATGATGTACTGTTTCATGGTCGGAGTAAGATGAGTCAGAATTGGGGTGTATGTACACCCGAGGAATATGAGGAGAAGTTAATAACGTATACTCACAATACTTGGGGACACTTTGGTGCTGCAAAATTTGCGAACAAACTGAGACTGTACTGTTACTTCCCAGATTTGTATAGAAAAGTATTGAGAGTACTGAGAAAATGTGTAATATGTCAGAAAACAAAACCAAATAACAATTGCAGTAAAGGGCTGTTACATTCCATTATTCCAGAAAAGCAGCTAGCTGTTTTATAAGTGGAGGTATGCGGACCATTACCGAGGGCTAGAGGAGGCTGTAAATACATTGTAGCTTTTTTTGGACAAATTTACAAAATATGTCAAATTCTATCCAATGAAAGCTGCTACAGCAGCGCCAATTCTGAACCGTTTATTCAATGATTACATTCCTCCCGTTGGAAAGCCGAACGCAGTGTTATCTGACAACGCTACAAATTTCACTGGATATAGGTGGAGGCATGCATTAGCTCGAGCCAACATCACACATATTACAGATATAACCTGGGCGCGAACCCGATCGAGAGAACTTTTCGCGAATTAAATGCGAACATATTGCCATGCGAAGCTCACAAGATGGATAGAATGTCTCGATACATTTGAGGAAATATGAACAGTTTGCCTCATTTGACGAAAACCTTTACATCTGCTGAACTGATATTCGAGAGAAGAGAAAGATGTATGGATCGATAAGATTCCAAAGATATCAGAAGGGGAAACCCAATGGCAAGATAATAAATCTGACCGAAAGTGCTAGAAAGAGGAAGGTAGATTTTGAAAACAGAATATTACGCAGACAATCCTTTGGCGTTGTCGAAAGAGTATTGTTACGTACACATCCTCGTGCGTTGCTGCTAAACAAGACAAATAAAAAATGGCAATTTATGTACGAAGGACCATTTGAAGTGATTAGGATACTAACTCCAGGAGCATATGTCTCAGGACATCCTGATACCATAAATATATAGGGATTATATACTCACCACGATTTTAAAAAAGTTTCATTCCTGAGGGAAAAAGGAACACCAGAAAAGGAAGATAATTTTATAATAGTAACATAAGTAATTTTTTCAGAATTTCAGATAAGATTATGATGGGTCGATAAGGATCCATAAAAGATGAATTATAATGATTATGTAAATCTATATGTTTTCTTTCAGCAACGTGATTTTGTATGTTGTTAAGGAATAGTAATTATGATGTTTTTTAATTTCAGTAAAAAAATGTAGTTATATTGGATTTCTGTTTCAGTTTTCATGTAATTGTTAGTAACAGGTACATGGGAATATATATATATATATATATTCAAAGCAACGACACAGCAATATATCTGATTAATTATTTTAAAGAATAAAGTCAAATCACTGGGTGGGGTTTCAGGAAATTTTATCGAGATAGATTACCAACGAAAGTATTCAGAAGGACAATGATGGACCATATTGAGAGGGATATGTGTGATCGTCGAGCGGTGTTTGGTACTAAATTGTAATTATTTGAAAAATGATAAATGATGAAGACAAACGAGTGGGCTGAATTTGTGTAGATTCAGTGGAAGTAGATAAATTCCTCATTATATTCTGGCTCTGAGCACTATGGGACTAAACTGCTGTGGTCATCAGTCCCCTAGAACTTAGAACTACTTAAATCTAACTAACATAAGGACATCACACACATCCATGCCCGGGGCAGGATTCGAACCTGCGACTGTAGCAGTCGCACGGTTCCGGACTGCGCGCCTAGAACCGCGAGACCACCGCGGCTGGCCATTATATACTGTAAAGGTTAAAGCTAATATCGCAGACTGATAGAAATACGGAGTAGTGATGGATTCCGTGAACAGCAACGAACTTCAAGTGAAGTGTTGTGTTTTTTCAGGTACAAAATAAATTATGAACACGTGTGGATGCAGTGTCATAAAAAGAAACTAGTGATGAGACACAAGAGTGGTTCTCCGTGTGCTAATAAGCAAGGATATACTCATGTGCGTCATATTCGAAAACGATTTTGTGCTTCATTGAAGAAAAAGGTGAAGTCACGAAAGAGAATTATCACTAGAGTACTAAGGACAACGAGTGTGGACTTGGTTCTCTGATATTAATAAACTTATGTATAAAGGAGAAAATAATCTGATTCTTGAGTTTCTCCCGGCGTATTTGGTAATCAAAATTTCCACGGGTGTACTGCCGGTCTATAGTGTCCAACGGGCACAATATTTCGGCGATCAAACATGTCGCCATCATCAGGTGAACTGACGGACTGAGCTCCTGTGAACGTGCCGGCACGGGATCCGTAAGCTATGGCTGCTCAGGGGGAACTGGGTTCGGTCGCGGAACAGATTGCGACGGCGTCTGAGATGATGTCGGTGTGATGGCTCTGTCCGCCGTGGTCGTCACAACTATACGTTTGCTCGATTTACTCTTGATTAACTAAGTCGCTGGTTCCCAAGCCTTGCTAAGATTATAGCCACAGTCACGGCTTATGAGGTCGTCATTGGTGCGAATTTCGATGGCCTCTCTAACAACGCTGTCCCAGTATCTCGACGTCTGTACCAGAATCCTCGTGCGGTCATACTCCATAGCGTGATTTTCCGACAAACAATGTTCAGCGACCGCCGACTTGCTCGGATACATCAGTCGAGTGTGCCTCTGGTGTTCACGGCATCGATCCTCGACGGTACGCATCGTCTGACCAATATACGACTTGCCACATTGACACACTAGCAAGCAGGCCATTCTCCGTCTCTACACACAACTGTCCTGCATCTTCCATCAGATCTTGGCATTTAGATATATCACCGTATCAGTCTTGCTTGTTAGTCGGAAAGAGGAGCTCCTTTCGCCCAGAATAGATTATTAAATTACAGCAGGAAGAATGAAACACGACATTTCCATCTCGTTGCTGCAATTTTCATACATAGTAATTTCTACATCTACATCTACATGATTATTCTGATCATCACAATTAAGTGCTTAGCAGAGAGTTCATAGAACCACCTTCGAGCTATTTCTGTACCGTTCCACTCTCGAATATCGCAATCGAAAAATGAACACATCAAATCTTTCTGTACTAGCTCTTACTTCTCTTATTTTATTTTGATGATCATTGCTCCTCGTGTAGGTGGGCGCCAAAAAAATATTTTCACGCTCTGAAGAGGAATTTAGCATTGATAGCCCTCCGCAAAGGAAAACGCCTTCGGTTTAATGATTGCCATCGCAACTCACATATCATATTCGTGGCGCTCTCTACCCTATTTCGGGATAATCAAAACGAGTTGCCCTTCTTTGAACTTTTACGATTTCCTCCGTGAATCCCATCTGCAACGGATCCCACACCGCGTAGCTATAATCCAGAAGAGGGCGTACAAGCGTAGTGTCAACAGTGCCTTTGTTGTTGTTGTGGTCTTCAGTCCTAAGACTGGTTTGATGCAGCTCTCCATGCTACTCTATCCTGTGCAAGCTTCTTCATCTCCCAGAACCCACTGCAACCCACATCCTTCTGAATCTGCTTAGTGTAGTCATCTCTTGGTCTCCCTCTATGATTTTTACCCTCTATGCTGCCCTCCAATACTAAATTGGTGATCCCTTGATGCCTCAGAACATGTCCTACCAACCGATCCCTTCTTCTGGTCAAGTTGTGCCACAAACTTCTCCCCAATCCTATTCAATACTTCCTCATTTGTTATGTAATCTACCCATCTAATCTTCAGCATTCTTCTGTAGCACCACATTTCGAAAGCTTCTATTCTTTTCTTGTCCAAACTATTTATCATCCATGTTTCACTTCCTTACATGGCTACACTCCATACAAACACTTTCAGAAAAAGCTTCCTGACACTTAAATCTATACTCGATGTTAACAAATTTCTCTTCTTCAGAAACGCTTTCCTTGCCATTGCCAGTCTACATTTTATATCCTCTCTACTTCGACCATCATCACTTATTTTGCTCCCCAAATAGCAAAATTCCTTTACTACTTTAAATGTCTCATTTCCTAATATAATTCCCTCAGCATCACCGGACTTAATTCGACTACATTCCGTTATCCTCGTTTTGCTTTTGTTGATGTTCATCTTATATCCTCGTTTCAAGACAATGTCCATTCCATTCAACTGCTCTTCCAAGTCCTTTGCTGTCTCTGACAGAATTTCAATGTCATTGGCAAACCTCAAAGTTTTTATTTCTTCTCCATGGATTTTAATACCTACTCCAAACTTTTCTTTTGTTTCCTTTGCTGCTTACTCAATATACAGATTGAATAACATCGGGGATAGGCTACAACCCTGTCTCACTCCCTTCCCAACCACTGCTTCCCTTTCGTGCCCCTCGACTCTTATAACTGCCATCTGGTTTCGGTACAAATTGTAAATAGCCTTTCGCTCCTCATATTTTACCCCTGCCATCTTCAGAATTCGAAAGAGAGTATTCCAGTCAACACTGTCAAAAGCTTTCTCTAAGTCTACAAATGCTAGAAACGTAGGTTTGCCCTTCCTTAATCTTTCTTCTAAGATAAGTCGTAGGGTCAGTATTGCCTCACGTGTTCCAATATTTCTACGGAATCCAAACTGATCTTCCCCGAGGTCGGCTTCTACTAGTTTTTCCATTTGTCTATAAAAAATTCGCGTTAGTATTTTGCAGCTGTGACTTATTAAACTGATAGTTCAGTAATTTTCACATCTGTCAACACCTGCTTTCTTTGCGATTGGAATTATTATATTCTTCTTGAAGTCTGAGGGTATTTCGCCTGTCTCATACATCTTGCCCACCAGATGGTAGAGTATTGTCAGGACTGGCTCACCAAGGCAAGAGGGGAGGAACAGTGCCTTTAGCAGACCTATTACGCGCTTTAAGAATTCTGCCAATAAATCGTAATCCTTGGTTTGCTTTACACACAACGTTATCTACACTCCTGGAAATGGAAAAAAGAACACATTGTCACCGGTGTGTCAGACCCACCATACTTGCTCTGGACACTGCGAGAGGGCTGTACAAGCAATGATCACACGCACGGCACAGCGGACACACCAGGAACCGCGGTGTTGGCCGTCGAATGGCGCTAGCTGCGCAGCATTTGTGCACCGCCGCCGTCAGTGTCAGCCAGTTTGCCGTGGCATACAGAGCTCCATCGCAGTCTTTAACACTGGTAGCATTCCGCGACAGCGTGGACGTGAACCGTATGTGCAGTTGACGGACTTTGAGCGAGGGCGTATAGTGGGCATGCGGGAGGCCGGGTGGACGTACCGCCGAATTGCTCAATACGTGGGTCGTGAGGTCTCCACAGTACATCGATGTTGTCGCCAGTGGTCGGCGGAAGGTGCACGTGCCCTTCGACCTGGGACCGGACCGCAGCGACGCACGGATGCACGCCAAGACCGTAGGATCCTACGCAGTGCCGTAGGGGACCGCACCGCCACTTCCCAGCAAATTAGGGACACTGATGCTCCTGGGGTATCGGCGATGACCTTTCGCAACCGTCTCCATGAAGCTGGGCTACGGTCCCGCACACCGTTAGGCCGTCTTCCGCTCACGCCCCAACATCGTGCAGCCCGCCTCCAGTGGTGTCGCGACAGGCGTGAATGGAGGGACGAATGGAGACGTGTCGTCTTCAGCGATGAGAGTCGCTTCTGCCTTGGTGCCAATGATGGTCGTATGCGTGTTTGGCGCCGTGCAGGTGAGCGCCACAATCAGGACTGAATACGACCGAGGCACACAGGGCCAACACCCGGCATCATGGTGTGGGGATCGATCTCCTACACTGGCCGTACACCTCTGGTGATCGTCGAGGGGACACTGAATAGTGCACGGTACATCCAAACCGTCATCGAACCCATCGTTCTACCATTCCTAGACCGGCAAGGGAACTTGCTGTTCCAACAGGACAATGCACGTCCGCATGTATCCCGTGCCACCCAACGTGCTCTAGAAGGTGTAAGTCAACTACCCTGGCCAGCAAGATCTCCGGATCTGTCCCCCATTGAGCATGTTTGGGACTGGATGAAGCGTCGTTTCACGCGGTCTGCACGTACAGCACGAACGCTGGTCCAACTAAGGCGCCAGGTGGAAATAGCATGGCAAGCCGTTCCACAGGACTACATCCAGCATCTCTACGATCGTCTCCATGGGAGAATAGCAGCATGAATTGCTGCGAAAGATGGATGTACACCGTACTAGTGCCGACATTGTGCATGCTCTCTTGCCTGTGTCTATGTGCCTGTGGTTCTGGCAGTGTGATCATGTGATGTATCTGACCCCAGGAATGTGTCAATAAAGTATCCTCTTCCTGGGACAATGTGTTCAACGTGTTCTTATTTCAATTTCCAGGAGTGTATATGATCGTTCCAACTTAAGTTAGCCCTATCCGTAAACCTTAAATATTTAGTTGAATTTACAGCCTTTAGATTTGTGTGCTGTATCATGTAACACAAATTTAGCGACTTGCCTTTGGTACTCATGAGATGGCTTCACACTTCTCATTATTTAGAGTCAACTGCCACTTTTCGCAGCGTGCGGGTATCTTTTCTAAATCGTATTGCAATTTGTTTTGATCATCTGGTGACTTTACTAGACGATAAATAACAGTATCATTTGCAAACAGTCTAAGAGTGCTACTCAGATTGTCTCCTAAGCCGTTTATGAAGATGAGGAACAGCAGATGACCTATAACACTTCCCTGGGGAACGCGAGATATTTTTTCCATTTTACTCGATGACTTTCCGTCAGGTACTACGAACTGTGTCCTTTCTGACAGGAAATCACGAATCCAGTCGCACAACTGAGGCGATACTCCGTAGGAACGCAGTTTGCTTAGAAGACGTTTGTAAGGAACGGTGTCGAAAGCCTTCTGCGAATCTAAAAATATGGAATCAATTTGACACCCCTTATCAATAGCGCTGATTACTTCGTGAGAAAAAAGAACGCGTTTTGTTTCACAAGAACGACATTTTCTGAATCCGTGTTGGCTGTTTGTCAAAAAATCGTTTTCTTCAAGATAATTGATAGTATCTGAACACATTATATGTTCCAAAATCCTCTTGCAAATCATCGTTAGCTGTGTGGGTCCGTAGATTACTCCTATTTCCTTTCTTGGGTGTTGGTGTGCCTTGCGCAACTTTCTGGTGTTTGGGTACGGATTTCTCAACGAGCGATCAGTTGTACACTCCTGGAAATGGAAAAAAGAACACATTGACACCGGTGTGTCAGACCCACCATACTTGCTCCGGACACTGCGAGAGGGGTGTACAAGCAAGGATCACACGCACGGCACAGCGGACACACCAGGAACCGAGGTGTTGGCCGTCGAATGGCGCTAGCTGCGCAGCATTTGTGTACCGCCGCCGTCAGTGTCAGCCAGTTTGCCGTGGCATACGGAGCTCCATCGCAGTCTTTAACACTGGTAGCATGCCGCGACAGCGTGGACGTGAACCGTATGTGCAGTTGACGGACTTTGAGCGAGGGCGTATAGTGGGCATGCGGGAGGCCAGGTGGACGTACCGCCGAATTGCTCAACACGTGGGGCGTGAGGTCTCCACAGTACATCGATGTTGTCACCAGTGGTCGGCGGAAGGTGCACGTGCCCGTCGACCTGGGACCGGACCGCAGCGACGCACGGATGCACGCCAAGACCGTAGGATCCTACACAGTGCCGTAGAGGACTGCACCGCCACTTCCCAGCAAATTAGGGACACTGATGCTCCTGGGGTATCGGCGAGGACCATTCGCAACCGTCTCCATGAAGCTGGGCTACGGTCCCGCACACCGTTAGGTCGTCTTCCGCTCACGCCCCAACATCGTGCAGCCCGCCTCCAGTGGTGTCGCGACGGGCGTGACTGGAGGGACGAATGGAGACGTGTCGTCTTCAGCGATGAGAGTCGCTTCTGCCTTGGTGCCAATGATGGTCGTATGCGTGTTTGGCGCCGTGCAGGTGAGCGCCACAATCAGGACTGCATACGACCGAGGAACACAGGGCCAACACCCGGCATCATGGTGTGGGGATCGATCTCCTACACTGGCCGTACACCTCTGGTGATCGTCGAGGGGACACTGAATAGTGCACGGTACATCCAAACCGTCATCGAACCCATCGTCCTACTATTCCTAGACCGGCAAGGGAACTTGCTGTTCCAACAGGACAATGCACGTCCGCATGTATCCCGTGCCACCCAACGTGCTCTAGAAGGTGTAAGGCAACTACCCTGGCCAGCAAGATCTCCGGATCTGTCCCCCATTGAGCATGTTTGGGACTGGATGAAGCGTCGTCTCACGCGGTCTGCACGTCCAGCACGAACGCTGGTCCAACTGAGGCGCCAGGTGGAAATGGCATGGCAAGCCGTTCCACAGGACTACATCCAGCATCTCTACGATCGTCTCCATGGGAGAATAGCAGCCTGCATTGCTGCGAAAGCAGCACTGCACACTGTACTAGTGCCGACATTGTGCATGCTCTGTTGCCTGTGTCTATGTGCCTGTGGTTCTGTCAGTGTGATCATGTGATGTATCTGACCCCAGGAATGTGTTAATAAAGTTTCCCCTTCCTGGGACAATGAATTCACGGTGTTCTTATTTCAATTTCCAGGAGTGTATATCTTCACTAAATGTGGAACTATTGTATCAGCGTACTCTGAAAGGAACCTGACTGGTTCACAGTCTGGACAGGAGGCCTTGCCTTCATCAAATGTTCAAGTTGCTTTGCTGCAGCAATGATATCTGCTTCTATGGTGCTTGTGTTGGCAATTGTTCTTGGTTCGAATTTTGGAGTATTTACTTCTTCTTTGTCGAAGGTGTTTAGTACTCTGCTTTAGTTCGGTAATATCATTATTGCTATCGCGCAATGAAGGTATTGACTGTCTTTCCAGTAGTTTAATTTACATACGACTGGAGTCTCTTTGGATTTTCTGCCAGATTTCGAGACAGAGTTTCATTGTGGAATGTACTGAAAGCAACTGGCATTGAAGTTCGAGCTTCATTTCGAGCTTCTGTAAAATTACTTTGACGGTTTTGCGATCTTTTAAATTTGGTATGTTTTTTTTTCGTTGCTTCGGCAACATTGCTCTGACTTGTTTTGTGCACCACGGGGACCAACAACATTTCTTATTAACGTATTTGGTATGTGTCTCTCAATAGAGGTCGACATTATTTCTTCGAATTTATACCACATCTGATCTACGCTTACATATTCAGATTGGAAGGAGTGGAGACTGTCTCTTAGGAAGGGCTCAACCGAATTTCTATCTACTTTTCTAAATATATGTATTTTGCGTTTATTTTTGATGGGTTTGGATACTGAGCCTCGCTACAACAACCTTATGGTTACAAATCCTCTTATCCGCCATGATGCTTCCTATTTGCCCATGATTATTTGTTGCTAAGGAATCAAGTATGTTTTCGCGAACAATTAAACTTCGTTTGGGCTCTCAAACTAATTGTTCAAAATAATTTTCTGAGAACGCATTCAGAGTAAACATGTATTTTCGCCAATATGTCGAGGATACATTGAAGTCACCAGAAACTAAATTACGTGAGTGGGGTAACTACTTGAAATAGGACTTTTTCTTGAGGTCGGTAACAAGAACGAATTATTAATTTATTCCAGCTGCCAAGCATAGCCTCTATCCATACTAACTCACTGGAACTATCTACTTGGATTACACTACAATGTAAACTACTTCTGACAGCAATAAACATTCCACCACCAACTGTACTTTTTCTGTCCTTTATGAACACGGTTAGGTCCTTCGTAAAAATTTCGGCTAAATTTATCTCCAGCGTTCTTTACTTATCACGATCTGAGCTTCGGTGCTTTCTATTAGCATTTGGAGCTTTGGTTCTTTTCCAATAAAGCTACGACAATTTACGACTGCAATACAGGTTGTTTTAAGGTTTACCTTAGCTGTGTTTGTCCTGCATCCTTTTAGAATGACACCTTTTCTTTAGTTTTCCGAGGCCATCTAACCTAATAGCCGCTCTTTCCGCTCCACACAGCCCATTTACCCACGTAACTGCTTCCTGTGTGTAATTGACCCCTGACCTATTAAGCGGAACTCAGAAACCCATCACCCTATGGTGCAAGTCGAGGAATCTGCAACCTACACTGTCGCACAACCGTCTGAGCCTCTGATTCAGACCCTGCACACGACTATCTACCAAAGGACCACAGTCGGTTCTGTCGATGGGGAACTCCGCCTTCATCATGCAGCCAAGACAGGCAGTTCTTACTGCTTCAGCAAGCTGCCTGTAATCGGAGGGAATCTCTGCCGATCCAAAGCGACACACATGTTCATGTTAAAGGCTTAGGAATATATATGTATATTCAAAGCAACGACACAGCAATATAGCTGATTAATTATTTTAAAGAATAAAGTCAATTCACTGGGTGGAGTTTCAGGAAATTTTATCGAGATAGATTACCAACGAAAGTATTTGGAAGGACAATGCTGGACCTGATTGAGGGGGATATGTGTCATCGTTGTGCGGCGTTTGGTATTAAATTCTAATTATTTGAAATATGATACATGATGAAGAGAAACGACTGGGCTAAATCTGTGTTGATTCAGAGGCAGTAGATAAATTCGTCATTATATTCTGTAAAGGTTAAAGCTAATTTCGCAGACTGATAGAAATAGGGAGTAGTGATGGATTCCGTGAACAGCAACGAACTTCAAGTGAAGTGTTGTGTGTTTTCAGGTACAAAATAAATTATGAACACGTGCGGATGCAGTGTCATAAAAAGAAACTAGTGATGAGACACAAGAGTGGTTCTCCGTGTGCTAATAAGCAAGGATATACTCATGTGCGTCATATTCGAAAACGATTTTGTGCTTCATTGAAGAAAAAGGTGAAGTCACTAAAGAGAATTATCACTAAAGTTCACCAAGGACAACGAGTGTGGACATGGTACTCTGATATTAATAAACAAATGTATATAGGAGAAAAGAATCGTTAACTGTGACGAAAGATCACCGGAATATTGAGTAATAAAATGTCCTAAAAACAGGACATTTTATTACTCAATATTCCGGTGATCTTTCGTCACAGTTATCGATTCTTTTCTCTACTTCTTCCAAATCACTAGACCAGTAGTGTGGGAATGAAGAGTATATCTACTAACCCGTTCTCTCAAAGCGCTTTCCCATCAGGAATGAATAGCATTGATGCTTGTTCCGGGATATGTTACACGTTCACACATCTCTGCTCTGTGAATGGCCCTATGAGATATGATCCAGCCGTTCTCCTCCCTGAGAATAAACCATGTTCCCGGCCGTCCCTACCATCCCACACACACCAGCAAGCGGGCCATTCTCCGTCTCTACACACAACTGTCCAGCATCTTCCATCAGATCGTGGCATATAGTTATATCACCGTATCAGTCTTGCTTGTTAATCTGCACGAGGAGCTCCTCTCGGCCAGAATAGATTATTAAATTACAGCAGGAAAAATGCAACACGACATGCGGTTTGGATATCATCCACATATTTCCATCTCGTTGCTGCAATTTTCAAAATACCAATTTCTGCATCTACATCTACATGATTATTCTGAAATTCACAATTAAGTGCTTAGCAGAGAGTTCATAGAACCACCTTCGAGCTATTTCTGTACCATTCCACTCTCGAATAGCGCACGTGAAAAATGAACACTTGAATCTTTCTGTACTAGCTCGTATTCTCTTATTTTATTATGATGATCATTGCTCCCCATGTAGGTGGGCGCCAAAAAAATATTTTCACACTCTGAGGAGGAATTTAGCATTGAAAGCCCTCCGCAAAGGAAAACGCCTTCGGTTTAATGATTGCCATCGCAACTCACGTATCATATTCGTGGCGCTCTCTCCCCTATTTCGGTATAATCAAAACGAGTTGCCCTTCTTTGAACTTTTACGATTTCCTCCGTGAATCCCATCTGCAACGGATCCCACACCGCACAGCAATACTCCAGAAGAGGGCGTACAAGCGTAGTGTCAACAGTGCCTTTAGTAGACCTATTACGCGCTTTAAGAGTTCTGCCAATAAATCGTAATCTTTGGTTTGCTTTACCCACAACATTATCTATGTGACCGTTCCAACTTCAGTTAGCCCTACCTGTAAACCCTAAATATTTTGTTGAATTTACAGCTTTTAGATTTGTTTGCTGTATCATGTAACCCAAATTTAGTGAATTCCTTTGGTACTCATGCGGATGGCTTCACACTTCTCATTATTTAGAGTCAACTGCCACTTTTCGCACCATGCGGACACAGACTGAGAGTAGCGTATGGTATTTTAGGAGTAATTTAAAAGGGGTCATATGAGATGAGGTATGTACAGCAAGAGATCCTAATGTCAAATCAGTTTCTTCCATAGTACATTTGTTTCAATATTCGGAAGTTGCTTCCCTTTAAGTTCATCTGGAAAACCCAGAAAAAAAAAGTAACTCTTGGTTAACTAAGGGAATTAAATCTCATGTACTAGAGAGAAGGAACTCACATAGAGGCCAGATCGAATCAAGGTCTAACATTACTTACATATTACAAAAAATACTTTAGCACTTTAAGGAAAGTCATTATTATGTCTCGCAGTATGATTCCCTGATGGAAATGAATAATGCAAGTAATAAGGTTAAAAATATATGGTATATTGTCAAATGGGAGACAGAACAGCCAGCCACAATACAGGATACCATAACAATTAAAATAACAATTAAACTAAATGACAATGTTGTGACTGATAATTTTTGAGTTGCAAGTACTTTTTCAAACAAGTTCTAAATGTTAGCAGCAAAAACTAGATTAAATGGGACGGCTGAATAAGAAAGAGAATATATTAAAAAGGTTCCTCCACAAAACTATAAGCAACTAGAAGTCGCACCAGCATTCATCATTGAAAATAATAGAACTATAAAAGCTCAAAAAACAAGAGCTCATATGGAGTTGATGGAATCCAAAACAGAATTCTGAAAAGTTGCTCTAACTTGATAGGTAGTCTTCAGTGAATGTGTAATGCATCACTGGCACAGCAAATGTTTCCACACAGATTAAAATATGCTGTTAAACGCTTTCTAAGAAATGCGATCATAAAGACTTAAGTAATCATTATCCAATTTCTTTACTATCATCTTTTTCTCCAAAATACTCAAAAAAGTAATATACTCAACAGTAGTCTCACATTTAAATAGGAGCAATTTACTTAGCATATCACAGTTTGGGTTTCAGAAAGGCTGTTGGACTGAGAACGCTAGATATACATTCCCCCACGATATATCCCTGCACAATCCTTAATTAATAAAATAACGCTAGCTGGTATTTTTGTGATCTTTCAAAAATGTGTATTGTGTAGATCATATTGCACTTTTAGAAAAACCTAAGTTCTGTGGAGGTGCGCTTTACAAATAATTTGTTTGTGTCATACTTAACAAACAGAATACAAAACGTTGTACTGGATAATTTGAACAGTGCTTGAAAGATAGAAAGTGTTAACATCTACAAGGATATCACAAAGGATAGGGTTAAATTTTGGGTCCACACCGATTCTTATATATTTGTATGACCTTCCATTTAACATTCAACATGCAGAATTGTTGTTTTCTCCAGATGATTCTAATGCTATAATAAATGTTGTTACAAGGACGATGTTTCTCAGAGAATTATTAAGTGGTTCTCTGAAAATGGACTGACCTTAAGTTTGAGAAAACACACCATGTTCAGTTCTGTACAACAAATAGTCATACTAAGAAATAATGTAGCATATGATCAGGATTCAGTAAATTGGGTAGAGTGCTCTAAATTTTTGGGTGTATATACTGATGAATGGAGTGGTTACCCATTCATATAAAATCCATAACTCAGAATTATCTAAGTAAAAAGCCGAATAGTCGACAGCAAGGTCATGATAATGGAAAATGAGTTGCTGTTAAAGATATATTATGTGTAGGTACGTATAATATAAGGGGAGGTTATAATACAAAGAAATTAGAGCGTATTGATAACTTACAACAAAGAAATATAATCATTTCTGTAATGAAAGAAACAGAAAAGAAACTGAAAAAACGAAATATTTTAATAATTCCACATTAATTTAATCTGGAGCTGAAACGAGTAGCGAGTGGTGTAGACGTTCTTATACATGAAAAGTGGAAAAGAAAGGTAGATTTCTATGACTACATATATGAAAAGATAGTGACAGCTATAATCAAAATTGATACAGGACATTTCTGTGTCATAGGAATATATGCAGCACAGATGGAAAACACAAAGATTCTCAAACATTTTATGAAGAGCTGCAAAAAGAAGTAAATAAATACACTGTGTGCATAAACTCTAGGAACACTTCCAATTATTTACTACACAAGAACTAAACATTGTACACATGTCACACATATTGCATTTTGAAGAGAAACTCTCAATTTTTTTGTTTTTACAAACATTCGATATGTAAACCATGAGTGACCCGGTAATCGAATTATTGCCATACCCATCCCAGCAGTGGCAGTCGCTTCCCGTATTCTCTCCTGGAGCTCTGCTACATCAAGTGGTAGAGGCGGTACATACAGCAGATCTCTAATGTGTCCCCACAGGAAAAAGTCACACGAAGTGAGATCTGGTGATTGGGGAGGCTATTTCATGAAACAGCTGTACTCTTCTGCAGCACGGCACCTGCACTCGCCATGTTCGCGACTAGCGCTGACTATTGGCAAATTACCAAGCTATGCTGTGGGGGTATACATGAAAAAAAACTTTCAGGACTTCTCTTCAAAATGACATATGTATGATATCTGTACAGTGTTTGATTCTGGTGCAATAAATAATTGAAAGTGTTCCCGTACTTTATGTACACCCCATATAATAAAACTAATCATTTGTGAATACTAGGAGACTTAAATGCAAGAATTGGGAAGACAAGATACAATAGGTACAATCGGTGAAATAACTTTAACTGGAAATGTCTACACATTATGAGATTTTATTACATTTAATTGGCTACAAAATTACAAATACTTTCTTCAGAAAGAAAGACATAATCGAAAGAAGTTCATGCTCAGTAATGGACTATGTAACAACTAATAAAAATCAGCTCTCAAATTTGAGATACTCAAGTATTTAGAGGTCGTGATACAGGTTCTTATCACTTCTAGGTTACTTCGAAGATTGAAATATGGGCAAGATGGAAGAAACAAACAACTGTAAAGAAAATCAAAAGTCAAAACTTGAAATGTAAAGTTCAGCTTCTACAGGAAAAAAGCACAAGGAAGTTACATCAATAAAGATATGCACAGGAACTGCAAATGGGTGAAACTAAAGACATTATTGAAGCAGAGGGGAAAGAGTTAAAACAAGAATGTTGAAAATAGCTAATGAGGTACTAAAGAGAATTGGAGTATCAAACAGGAAAAGGGATCTGAAAACATGGAAAATAGTAATAGCTAACAATATTAAAGAAAAACAAAATGATTGCAACACCTATTTACAGACATGAAGAAATGAAGTCTGGGAAACATACTAACAGAAAAGAAATAAATCAATGAATTTAACAAAAAGATACCATAATGAATTGTCGCAAAGATTCATAGCTAATGTTGAACATGATTCATGGAAGACAGAATATAATGCTTAAACTTAGGAACAATATGAATAAAATGAAAGATAGTGCAAACATTAATATAACACAGGAAATCAATGATAAATGACTACAAAAATTTATAATATGATGAAGACAATGACAAAAGTTGTTATATAAAAATGATAACTCAGTCGATCAAATAGACATAAAAGAATTAAAAGCAGACTTAAATGTAAGAAAATAGATAAGCTACTAGCCTAGATGGTACTAATGCTGAATTAATCAAATGTGGAGGAACCATTCTAGAAATCTGCTGCTTTCATTTTTTAAATGTATGTTGGAAGATCTGCTTTTACCTGAAGAATGGAACGCTGTTGAAGTAGTTTCTCTACTTAAAATAGGCCACTGGAAAGACACAGGAAATTATAGAGGAATAAGCCTACTAAACACTGATTACCAAATTTATGAGAAAATTCTTAATCAAATGCTACAAACTATCACTGATGCAATAATCAGGCTTCAGAGCGAGATGTTTGTTGCAATGATAATATACTTATAATAAGATAAATTACTGAAAAACGTCAGGAAATTGACTTAAAATGCAATTAACATATACTGATTTTGAGAAAGTCTTTGGTGAGGTAAAAAGACCCTTTGTAGAATAGTGGAAATAAAGGGTTATCTTAAGCATTTTATTAATATAATAATGAGTCAATATGTAAACATAAAAATAGTAATATGTAGGGGTTCAAAAATGTTTGATGAAGTTTTAATAACTGAAGGTGTTTGACAAAGGTACAAATTATCACCCACATTATTTAATTTATATATTGACAAACTAGTTATGAAGTGGAAAAAATGAAATACGCTTAGGAATTGAAATAGGGTCTAGTATACCATTAAATACTCTGTTATTTCTGATGATCAGATACTTATACAGTACACAGAAGACAACATACATATAGCAGTATACAGATTGGAGCCAAAACGCAGTATATTATAACTTAAATACATCTGCAAATAAGACAAACACAATGGCTTTCTAAGGAAAAAATCCAATAATAAAAGTTAAATAGCAAATGTGAAAATTTTAGAACAAGTGTCCCACTTCAGTTATGTAGGATCTGATGTTAGTTTTAAGTTGGCAAAGACATTGGGAAGAAGATTAATAAATGTCAAGCTAACTGTGGAATACTTTGAAGAACTTTGTGAAGAAAAACAAAAACGAAACACAAATGAAATTGTATAAAGTTATGGCTGTACTGAATCATAGACAGTAACAAGAAAAATCACATATACAAGCTGCAGAGATGAAGTTCACGAGATACACTCCTCGAAATGGAAAAAAGAACACATTGACACCGGTGTGTCAGACCCACCATACTTGCTCCGGATACTGCGAGAGGGCTGTACAAGCAATGATCACATGCACGGCACAGCGGACACACCAGGAACCGCGGTGTTGGCCGTCGAATGGCGCTAGCTGCGTAGCATTTGTGCACCGCCGCCGTCAGTGTCAGCCAGTTTGCCGTGGAATACGGAGCTCCATCGCAGTCTTTAACACTGGTAGCATGCCGCGACAGCGTGGACGTGAACCGTATGTGCAGTTGACGGACTTTGAGCGAGGGCGTATAGTGGGCATGCGGGAGGCCGGGTGGACATACCGCCGAATTGCTCAACACGTGGGGCGTGAGGTCTCCACAGTACATCGATGTTGTCGCCAGTGGTCGGCGGAAGGTGCACGTGCCCGTCGACCTGGGACCGGACCGCAGCGACGCACGGATGCACGCCAAGACCGTAGGATCCTACACAGTGCCGTAGGGGACCGCAGCGCCACTTCCCAGCAAATTAGGGACACTGTTGCTCCTGGGGTATCGGCGAGGACCATTCGCAACCGTCTCCATGAAGCTGAGCTACGGTCCCGCACACCGTTAGGCCGTCTTCCGCTCACGCCCCAACATCGTGCAGCCCGCCTCCAGTGGTGTCGCGACAGGCGTGAATGGAGGGATGAATGGAGACGTGTCGTCTTCAGCGATGAGAGTCGCTTCTGCCTTGGTGCCAATGATGGTCGTATGCGTGTTTGGCGCCGTGCAGGTGAGCGCCACAATCAGGACTGCATACGACCGAGGCACACAGGGCCAACACGCGGCATCATGGTGTGGGGAGCGATCTCCTACACTGGCCGTACACCTCTGGTGATCGTCGAGTGGACACTGAATAGTGCACGGTACATCCAAACCGTCATCGAACCCATCGTTCTACCATTCCTAGACTGGCAAGGGAACTTGCTGTTCCAACAGGACAATGCACGTCCACATGTATCCCGTGCCACCCAACGTGCTCTAGAAGTTGTAAGTCAACTACCCTGGCCAGCAAGATCTCCGGATCTGTCCCCCATTGAGCATGTTTGGGACTGGATGAAGCGTCGTCTCACGCGGTCTGCACGTCCAGCACGAACGCTGGTCCAACTGAGGCGCCAGGTGGAAATGGCATGGCAAGCCGTTCCACAGGACTACATCCAGCATCTCTACGATCGTCTTCATGGGAGAATAGCAGCCTGCATTGCTGCGAAAGCAGCACTGCACACTGTACTAGTGCCGACATTGTGCATGCTCTGTTGCCTGTGTCTATGTGCCTGTGGTTCTGTCAGTGTGATCATGTGATGTATCTGACCCCAGGAATGTGTCAATAAAGTTTCCCCTTCCTGGGACAATGAATTCACGGTGTTCTTATTTCAATTTCCAGGAGTGTATGTAAGAGGCTGTCATAGAATGGATAAAATAAGGAATGAAACAATAAGATCACATTTAAATATCTTTTCACTTAATGACAAGAAATGGAAGGATTTTGTTGACAAAATGACAGAAAACAGATTGCCAAAAAAAATTAAGGGATGATGGGGCAACTGGATAGAGAGAACTAGGTAGACCTCATAAGATGTGGATGGATGATAAGGATTTCAATGGGCGATTACGACACCTAATCCTTAGGAGATGATGATGGTGATGATGATGATGATGATGATGATGATGATGATGATGATATGTTAATGGAAACTTGAAATGAAGAAGAATAATGATATGTTCATGGAAACTTGAAATCAAGAAGAATGTTACTGAGATTCTCAAATAATGAAGATAAGTTACTTGTACTCTTCATATAGCTGCTTGTCTTGGAAACAGTCGTATCAATCTCCTTATGTATTTTGGATATTTCCACTCGATAATGTCTTATAGAATAATTTTCCTGGATAACTCATAACTTATAAAAAATTACTGATTACACAAAAACGAGCAGTACAAATACATAATATGTGATGTTCACCCACAGACGTCATGTAATTATCTCTACAAGGAGTTGGGCATTTTAGCTGCATCACATAAAACTTATTTTAGCTAGTGAAATCCGTCCTAAATAATCTATGACAGTTTGAAAATAAAAGTGAGATCTACATAAACAACCCTAGAGGAGAAAAGGACCTCTCTTATTCATTATAAAAGGTGTCAGTAGCTCAGAAATGAGTTAGATGTGAAGCAACAAAAATGTTTGATCATTCGCCCAAAAACATAAAATGTTGAGAGGTAGAAATACAAGCTTTAAGTCTAATCTAAAATCAATTGTTCTGGACAGCTCCTTCTACTCCATGGATGATTTTCTATTTAAAAACAGGCAGCCCATAAGAAAACTAGTTCTTATATGTAATTGTACGAGCAGGACTAAAAATCAATGTGTTCATAAAGGTTAGCACTGAACATGTAAACCAACTCTCCCAACATTATTTCGATAAAGGATTCGTTATAATTACCTATGTAACATGTAACTAACAAATTAAATAACTGAGATAACACTAGGTTTCAACACAGTCACCAAGTCTCTGTAAACAACAATCGGGGAGTTCTACGTTTGACAACAGCTGTTTGAACGTCCTCATCGTTGTAAAATCTCTTACTCTCCTTCCTCCCCCCCTCCTTAACCTTTTCATCGGCTTGTTGAACCGATGAAATCTCATGGTGCAAGATCTGGAATTCCCTATTGGAAACACCCACGTTCTTGCCGATGTAGCCAACACAGTTATTCCACTATTCGCTACTGTCTTCTTACAGACAAATGCATCATCTGCAAACATTCTACATCGACACAAGCCGCTGTGTAGTGCATGGCAGCGGGTACATCGTAGGAGTGTTATTGATATCTCAACAATTCCACTCACACACATCGATTGAGTTTAAAAAAAAAAAAAAAAAGGTTGTGTACATGCTCTAATTTCCCTTATATTTCATGAGAAATACGTCATCTTTTCCTTGAGCAGTCTAAGAGCTGCCTTTTCCCGTTATAAGACCTACGTACTGGAAATTTATAATAGTGCCCTTCCCCACTACTCCACCCAACATGCTCAGACTGGACCGAAAGGTTTCAAGTTGGAACCACTTTCCACCATTCCATCCAACTTGCCCACCCTGTCACGGGATGAAGGCGCGTCATATGCTAAAAACTGAATCGAAAGTACCTCATGAGCTGCTTTTTATAAGCAAGGGAGTGATTGGAAGGATAGCAATGGTACATAAATAATAATATGGATTTTGTTTACTTTAATTCTGCATTATACATTCTTTGCACCATACGCAAAACGCTGGTCACCGATGATATAGTTTTCCATAAGAAGAAGAAGAAGATAGCAGTACTGGTAGATCAGGAATGGACACGAATTCGGGATGCGAACAGTGCTCTTGCTCACATGCCATAGCTCTTACGGCTGAGCGCACATTTTCCCCACAGCCACACCAGGCTATCTGAGGTTGAGGAGGGGAACGATGGGAAATAGCGAAAACGCCACGTTTAGATGGCTATGCAGTCATACTACATACGACTTGATTTCAATTTTGGCAACAAAATGCATCACGGTCCAAAGAATTTTCAGTACTGTCTATGAAGATATCATGTAATTTTTGTCTGGTACAAATTGTCGGAATATGGATAGATGCAGACAGTTTCACAGATTTTCGCACTAAGGTTGCCACATAAACGAAAAATGGTTCAAATGGCTCTGAGCACTATGGGACTCAACTGCTGTGGTCATCAGTCCCCTAGAACTTAGAGCTACTTAAACCTAACTAACCTAAGGACATTACACACATCCATGCCCGAGGCAGGATTCGAACCTGCGACCGTAGCAGTCGCACGGTTCCGGACTGCGCGCCTAGAACCGCGAGACCACCGCCGCCGGCGCCACAGAAACGAGATTTATTTAGTTTCATAATCGAAAAAAGCCTTTCTCACACCCACACACACATGTTGATTGAAATATTTTATCAGGCTTACAATCTCACTATGATGACGTGGAAACTCTTCCCGAGGAAAACAACGTAGCTGTCTTGGACAGCTAAACCACAACAAAAATTTGTCTTTTAAAGGTGAATTGTAATGCAGCTGAATCAGTTCCATCGCTCACGCGTAGTGGTGTTTTCAACTGAAATGGTGAACGGTCGCGAAAAAAGTATCGAAAATGAATGTAGGGTTGACAGTGTCCTCAAAACATATATAAAACTATCCTTGTAAATCTTGCTATAGACTGTTGGTTGGCTGTATGCTGGTTCTTTATATCTTTTTAATTTGTATTGAACATGTGTGACCATCTCCTCGCGTTACCTTAGAGAATTTTTCTCGACTTTGCGTCCTGGCTGCTAATATACCAGGCCCATAAAAAATGCTATCTATTTTTTGACCCTTATATTTGTTTACCAAATTAATCATTTCAGAAATGAGCGCAACGGAAACTGGTCCGAGTTTCTCTAAGATAACACGTTCTGGGGTGGTTGTTCTTAAAACCATCACTATAGCAGCTGGTAGCCTATCTAAATTCACATTGCATATTATTTCTTTCATTAATTTTAGAAAATCGAACTGAATAAGATACATCCTACCCATTTCATGTGTCAGGTATCTGGGGGAATATTTCTAAACTGAAATGCTGACTCTCATTTAATAGGTTTATTTTCTACTTTGATGAAAACTTTAGAAGCCGACAGATTACAATTTTTCTTTAGGTACAAAACTTATGTCTGAATCAGCATTACCTCTCATGGGTAGGACAATGACAAAACGAAAGCGCTACACGAATAATTTTATATATGGCACATAATTTCATAATAACACAAAAAATATAGGACACATAATTTCATAATAACACAAAAAATACATAAGTGGGCCACACCGTCTTTAGCGGGAAAATCGTCATTCATTCTTTAAGACTCACTTATCTTCATGCATGAATCACACCACTAGAAATTTAAGGTAGGCCACTGCTGAAGGTAGATAACCTCTATCAGAGAAAAGATTCTGGGCAAAAATTATGTACTATTGGCGCCAAAATGAAGCGTGAACTGATCTCACAAAGAAAGTACCAAAAATAATTAAATTTCGCGACAGAAATTTCTTTATCTACCATCCGATACGCAATCTGCACTTATTGAGCTAAAAGTTAAGCTTATAACTCGGGAAATAGCTACATGAACTGATGGTTCCTGTTGCATGCTCACTAGCACAAAGCAAAATTTCACAAACACATTTCAAAGAATACTATTGCAAATAAATTAAAACCGTAACCTGTACCGATGAAGGTATATTGAATGCGTGCTATGAGCATACTCTGTCGTGAATTTTTAGCCATATTACCTCATTTCTATCTCACCAAATCTGCGAGCTGCTGTGCTCCCGCGTCCGGTCCGTCTCATGGCTGGCCCCACAGGGCCCTCCGCGAGCCAAAATCCGACCAACGTTCCTATTCAAAAGCGGTGGTGGGGAGACTCACCTCAACCGCCCATCAACTTTGTAACCTACCCTCGTGCCTGTTTTCATCTTTGCTTGCTCCTCTGGCCTACCTGCCGTTATTCTTGTAATGTTGGCAACGACTGCTATTCCCTTAAATTGTTCCCTTTGGTCCATGCTCCCGCTACATTTGACTTCCATTCATGCCCATGCACACTCATACAGGACGAAACAAGGAGTATATAAACGGCGTGTGACCTCTTTGTAAAATGATGAAAAGAAGTAAACAAATGCGTCAAATATTCCTTTCACCCAGCGAAGTATTGAAGCTGCTAGCAATCGAAGGAAAACTTATATCTCGATATAGAAAACATAATTACTTCCTAATGTAACCTGAGACAAAACGAAAGTAACGCCTCAATCTTTAATAAATCTTTCAAACCTCACATTTTCATTAGCACCTGTGAGTTTAGGGAAATGGCCGTATCTGTTGTTTCTACCGCAGTGCGCTTTTCTTTTTAAATTCATCCCCATCAAATTAGAAATAAGCTGTTTCTCATCTTGCAATATCTTATTGTGCTCTGAATCAAGTGTACTTAAAATTCGATGTCCGCAACCATTTTGGATGTCCTGATTTTCGTTTCTGCTCTCATTTTCTCTTCATAAATTCAACAACAGGGGGTTTTAAACATAAAAATCATTCCATATACACCCTTGACTTAAACAACGCACTTTGCAGTAATATACAGGGTGTTACAAAACTTAGAGGGGTTGTGGAGGGGTGCCGTGAGGAACAAATCGAGGATGGAACCCAAGTGCGGAAACGTCATCCAGCGACACAAGAGAGTGTCGAAGACATAGGCTACGCGGAACGTCTCGCATTGTTTGTTGTCCAGTGATTGCGACTGAGTGACGGGATCGGCAGTGGAGGAGACAGAGCTAGCTGCTGAGCAGATAGGCCTTGTCTCCTATCAATTCGATGCTCTGTTTCTACGGTGTATAACGTTTTCACACAGGTTTCCATCCACAGTTTATTTCTCTCCTGGGACCCTCTGAAATCTCCAGTGCCTTTCGGTATGGAATGGAAATGAAGTCCCATGCTTCTTGACAGAGCATAGGGGAACGATGCGGGACACCAGCACCGCCTTACTAGCCAAGATCCTAATGGAGGTGGTCTGCCGTTGCCTTCCTCCGACCGCAATGGGGATGAATGATGATGATGATGAAGACGACACAACAACACTCAGTCATATCGGGGCAGGTGAAAATCCCTGACCCCGCCGGGAATCGAACCTGGGACCCCGCGCTCGGGAAGTGAGAACGCTACCACGAGAGCACGAGCTGCGGACGCTTTTCGGTATACAAAAGAAAAATAAACTGCGTATGGAAATCCGTGTACGAAACCTTCATCAGCCGAGGCAACAGAGCATCGTATTCATAAGAGACAACGTCTATCTATGCAGCAACTAACACAATCTTCTCTACTGCAGATCGCAGCAGTCAGTCGCAACCGCTGAATAACAAATAACATTGCGTGACGTTCCACCTGTGGTCCACCAGCATACAAAGTCACGTTTACTGCTGAAGGGGCGGCCTCGTTGCAGACGCCAGCGCCTATAAGTTCGACGCTCTGTCGTTGGATGACATTTCCGGACATGTGTTCCTACCCTCACGACACCCTCTACAGCTTTTCGAAGTTGGTCGGTATCGTTTTGTAGCCCCCTGTATAAAGTCTCTATATTCTGTGTTTAGTTCCATATAAAACTGTTGAAACTGAATTGGAATAATTCGTGCGAGTTCGGAAAATTTATTATTCGTAGCACCAATTTCATCACGTGCGTCGTGCCTGCAAATTTAGCACAAAGTGCTTCTTGATGTACAGATCAATGAGCCCCGTCTGTCGCTCGTTGTAATATTTTGCTCTTTCGTTGAACTAAATCTTTAAACTTCTTTCTGCTAAGTGTTATAAGGCCGTTTCATTGAGAATTTGCGGTACCTGTCGATTATGTGACTGTATATACAGGGTGAGCCGCTTAAGACGTAACACCCCCATTATTTCGTTGGCGATTGCACGTATCGACAAGCGGTGTTCGGCGAATCATAGCCGACTATGGGACACATACTTTTGTACATGCACAATAATCACAACGTTTATATTGACCGAGAGAATGAGGCAAGTGCGTGTTTTTAAATGGGACGCTATACTTTTTTACCATCATTCGAACGTTCTGGAAAAGACGCGTATAGTGATGTAACGCATGTTGCTATTGTGATTCAAACTTCGCTTAAAAGACGCTGGGAAATATTGTACGATTGAAGGTCAAGGCGGTCGGCAGCAGTTGCAGACTGTAAGCACGCCTCGCGCTACCCACAGGCCGAGTTGCCGTGCTCTATGCAGCATGCACGGCCTACGCTACGTAGGTAAATCCTCATCCGTCCTCTTTTAAGCAAAGTTTGAATCACAATAGCAACATGCGTTACATCACTATACGCGTCTTTTCCGGAGCGTTGGATTGATGGTAAAAAAAAGTATAGCGTCCCCTTTAAAAAACATGTACTTGCCTCATTCTCTCGGTCAATATAAACGTTGTGATTATTGTGCATGTACTAACGTATGTGCCCCATAGTCCGCTATGATTCGCCGAAAACCGCATGCCGATACGTGCAATCGCTCCTCGGAATAAAGGGGGTGTTACGTCTTACGCGACTCGTCCTGTATATTATGCATATTGTGTTTTTTTATTCTTCTCTTCTGTCATTCCCATTCTTTTTAAAGGCTTGCGACGACAGATAGATAGACTGTCTCTTTTTGTGCTAACAGTCACTGAATCTGTGAACTTCCTTGACACTTCCCACAACTAGTGAAGGGTGAAAAGCACTGGCACTACGAACTGAAGAAAGTCTCGCTTACCGAAAAATGCCGCACTGCAGTGCTAAACCAAACGTCGCACTGTATCGAGTACTTCGGAGAATGGCGATCAAAGAAGAGACAGGCCGAGCCTCGGACCACACTGCGGCTCGCACATCGTGCTAGCATGCCGTTTGGCTTGCCATTGCTGAATCTGTGGGTAGACTGTGGAGAAAATCGCAGAAGGTCGAAGATTGGTGCAGAGAGTCTTGGAGTTGACACTGGATGTAACATATTGCGCATAAATAAGAGAGGAAGTACAGTAGTGTTCCACTACACTGTCGCTGCAACCAGTAGCTACCATAAAGTATCTAGGAGTAACCGACCTGAAGTGGAATGGGCACGTAACGTAGAAACAGTTATAAAATTTCCTATACGTATAGACATTAATAATTTTTAGACAAGGCTCATAAGAGGATTATTTGTACAGTTGATTTAAAGTGAAAAAATATAAGGACGACAACAATAAGCAAATCATACCTGCTTTCTGGGATTCAGCAGTGATATAACGATAGGGTTTGTTACACTTGACACAGAAGACATTAACTAACAGGAAGCACGCTACATTGTAGTTCATACAATCAAACACGTTCTGGTACATTTGATATCTTTTGATATGGTATAATGACAACGCTGTCTTTCGTAAAGTATCCGTTGATTAGTTATTTTACTGCTGTATACAGATCTGAGGATGGTTCATGTTGAACCGAAACCAGGAATTCAGCAGAATTACTGGCAAATTTTAAGCAAAAATCTCTATTTACAAAGTCACTTGCTAGTTTTACAAGTATCTTAGCAACTACCCTAACAAGTTTTCCAGTAACTGGAAGCTCGTTTATGAATTTCTGTTTTGCTGTATTCCATAGAACGACTATTACCAAGAGAATGTCCTGCATTAGCAGATTATCTCGGATATTGTAAGCGGTCCTCCACCGTCCTAATGATTTGATTAATGTATGGCATGTTACAGGCGCACGGGATACTGTACATACCTGTCTTACGCAAACCAAATCTGAGAAAGTGATCGAAAAACACACTCCACTCATGGTTTTTCTTTTTTAGAATGCGACCAATCTTGTTGGAAATACAACCTGTATAAGGCAAAAAAAATTGCAGACTAAAGGCTCCACAGTGCTATTCTCACCGTTTAACCGAATCACGGTTGGTCGATAGTGCAATGGGCGTTTGATTTGTCTCTCACTTCAGCCTTTCTGAGGAGATGTAACTTAAGCGTGGGCTAATTCAGATGACAACCAATTCCTTCAGTGTCTGAGACGATGTGGACCCTATGAACCTAGGCACAAAGTACCCCTTCAAAAAATGGTTCAAATGGCTCTGAACACTATGGGACTTAACATCTGAGGTCATCAGTCCCCTAAACCTAACTAACCTAAGGACATCATACACATCCATACCCCAGGCAGGATTCGAACCTGCGACCGTAGCGGTCGCGCGGTTCCAGACTGAAACGCCTAGAACCGCTCGGCCACACCGGCCGGCAGTACCCCTTCGGGCTGAACGTGAAGATATAGATCAATGTGATTTTACTTGCTATAAACTGGCTGTGGAAGGAAATGATATACGATATTTTTCACCTCCATAGTGAAGCGCGAATATTCAATACAACCTCTTGGGTTTATCAAGTGATATCACACTCATGTACCGAAATTTGTGCAAACTGTATAAAACAATTTAACTTCATAGAATACTATGTAACATTAAATTAAAGAATATGATTTTTACATTCACACTCTTACGCAACGAGAGCTCATACTGATGAAAACAATTTAGTTAATAATACTAAATATTTCCAAAATTTCAGAACGTTATTTATATAGACGATGTGCTTCTAAATCACGAGTAATCCTTCATTGTTTTTTTAAGTAATATCTTTAACTGTTGTTGTTGTGGTCTTCAGTCCTGAGACTGGTTTGATGCAGCTCTCCATGCTAATCTATCCTGTGCAAGATCCTTCAACTCCCAGCACCTACTGCAACCTACATCCTTCTGAATCTGCTTAGTGTATTCATCTCTTGGTCTACCTCTACGATTTTTACCCTCCACGCTACACTCCGATGCTAAATTTGTGATCCCTTCATGCCTCAGGACATGTCCTACCAGCCGATCCCTTCTTCTAGTCAAGTTGTGCCACAAACTTCTCTTCTCCCCAACCCTATTCAATATCTCCTCATTAGTTACGTGATCTACCCACCTAACCTTCAACATTCTTCTGTAGCACCACATTTCGAAAGCTTCTATTATCTTCTTGTCCAAACTATTTGTTGTCCATGTTTCACTTTCATGCAGGCTACACTCCAAACAAGGAACGACTTCCTGACATTTAAGTCTATACTCGATGTTAACAAATTTCTCTTCTTCAGAAACGCTTTCCTTGCCACTGCCAGTCTACATTTTATATCCTCGCTACTTCGACCATCATCACTTATTTTGCTCCCCAAATAGCAAAACTCCTTTACTACTTTACGTGACTCATTTCCTAATCTAATTCCCTCAGCATCACCCGACTTAATTTAACTACATTCCATTATCCTCGTTTTGCTTTTTTGGTGTTCATCTTATATCCTCCTTTCAAGACACTGTCCATTCCATTAAACTGCTCTTCCAAGTTCTTCGCTGTCTCTGACAGAATTACAATGTCATCGGCGAACCTCAAAGTTTTTATTTCTTCTCCCTGGATTTTAATACCTACTCCAAATTTTGCTTTTGTTTCCTTTACTGCTTGCTCAATATAGAGATTGAATAACATTGGGGAGAGGCTACAACCCTGTCTCACTCTCTTCCCAACCACTGCCTATCTTTCATGCCCCTCAACTCTTATAACTGCCATCTGGTTTTTGTGCAAATTGTGAATAGCCTTTCGCTCCCTGTATTTTACCCCAGCCACCTTGACAATTTGAAAAAGAGTAATCCACTAAATATTGTCAAAAGCTTTCTCTAAGTCCACAAATGCTAGAAACGTAGGTTTGCCTTTCCTTAATCTTTCTTCTAAGATAAGTCGTAAGGTCAGTATTGCCTCAAGTGTTCCAACATTTCTACGGAATCCAAACTGATCTTCGCCGAGGTTGGCTTCTACCATTTTTTCCATTCCTCTGTAAAGAATTCGCGTTAGTATTTTGCAGCTGTGACTTATTAAACTGATAGTTCGGTAAGTTTCACATCTGTGAACACCTGCTTTCTTTGGGATTGGAATTATTATATTCTTCTTGAAGTCTGAGGGTATTTCGCCTGTCTCGTACATCTTGCTCACCAGATGGTAGAGTTTTGTCAGGACTGGCTCTCCCAAGGCGGTCAGTAGTTCTAATGTCTACTCCCGGGGCCTTATTTCGACTCAGGTCTTTCAGTGCTCTGTTAAACTCTTCACGTAGTATCGTATCTCCCATTTCGTCTTCATCTACATCCTCTTCCATTTCCAGAATATTGTCATTAAGTATGTCACCCTTGTATAGACCCACTATATACTCCTTCCACCTTTCTGCATTCCCTTCTTTGCTTAGAACTGGGTTTGCATCTGAGCTCCTAATATTCATACAAGTCGTTCTCTTTTCTCCAAAGTTCTCTTTAATTTTCCTGTAGGCAGTATCTATCTTATCCCTAGTGAGATAAGCCTTACATCCTCGCATTTGTCCTCTAGCCATGCCTGCTTAGCCATTTTGCACTTCCTGTCGATCTCATTTTTGAGACGTTTGTATTCCTTTTTGCTTGCTTCATTTACTGCATTTTTATATTTTCTCCTTTCATTAATTAAATTCAATATTTCTTCTGTTACCCAAGGATTTCTACTAGCCCTCGTTTTTTTACCTACTTGATCCTCCGCTGCCTTCACTACTTCATCCCTCAAAGCTACCCATTCTTCTTCTACTGTATTTCTTTCCCCCATTCCTGTCAATTGTTCTTTTATGCTCTCCCTGAAACTTTGAACAACCTCTGGTTTAGTCAGTTTATCCAGATCCCATCTCCTTAAATTCCCACCTTTTTGCGGTTTCTTCAGTTTTAGTCTACAGTTCATAACCAATAGATTGTGGTCAGAGTCCACATCTGCCCCTGGAAATGTCCTACAATTTAAAACCTGGTTCCTAAATCTCTGTCTTACCATTACCATTATATAATCTATCTGATACCTTTTAGTATCTCCAGGATTCTTCCATGTATACAACCTTCTTTTATGATTCTTGAACCAAGTGTCAGCTATGATTAAGTTGTCCTCTATGCAAAATTCTAACAGACGGATTCCTCTTTCATTTCTTACCCCCAATCCATATTCACCTACTATGTTTCCTTCTTTCCCTTTTCCTACTGTCGAATTCCAGTCACCCATGACTATTAATTTTTCGTCTCCCTTCACTACCTGAATAATTTCTTCAATTTCTTCGTCATCTGCAGAGCTAGTTGGCGTATAAACTTGTACTACTGTGGTAGGCATGGGCTTCGTGTCTATCTTGGCCACTGTAATACCTTCACTATGCTGTATGTAGTTGCTTACCCGCACTCCTATTTTTTTATTCATTATTAATCCTACTCCTGCATTACCCCTATTTGATTTTGTATTGATAACCCTGTATTCACCTGACCAGAAGTCTTGTTCCTCCTGCAACCGTACTTCAATAATTCGCACTATATCTAACTTTAACCTATCCATTTCCCTTTTTAAATTTTCTAATCTACCTGCCCGATTAAGGGACCTGATATTCCACGCCCCAATCCGTAGAATGCCAGTTTTCTTTCACCTGATAATGATGTCCTCTTGAGTAGTCCCCGCCCAGAGATCCGAATGGGGGACTATTTTACCTCCGGAATATTTTATCCAAGAGGACGCCATCATCATTTAACCATACAGTAAAGGTACATGTCCTCGGGAAAAATTACGGCTGTAGTTTCCCCTTGGTTTCAGCCGTTCGCAGTACCACAACAGCAAGACCGTTTTGGTTATTGTTACAAGGCCAGATCAGTCAATCACCCAGACAGTTGCCCCTGCAACTACTGAAAAGGCTGCTGCCTCTCTTCAGGAACCACACGTTTGTCTGGCCTCTCAACAGATACCCCTCCGTTGTGGTTGCACCTACGGTACGTCTGTCTGTATCGCTGAGGCACGCAAGCCTCCCCACCAACGGCAAGGTCCATGGTACACGGGAGGATATCTTTAGCTAAAGGCGCATAATTTTAGTACATGGCCATCTAATCCCAATACGACATAATTCTCATATATTATTTTCTTAGTTCAATTTGTAAGAATGTCATTAACAGTTAGAAAATATTTCTCAACCTCTACATTAAACAAGAAATAAAGGAAATAAAAGAAAAAGTTCAGGGAGATAAATAAAAACTTTCCGGTTTGCCGAGCGCATTGTATCCTGTGAGAGACGGCAAAGAACTTGGAAACATGATAAATAAAGTCGATGATGTCAAATGCATAAAGAAAATGCACGTCTCAATGAGAAGGGAAAAATCTCTCAACAGCGCATGAGCCCTTTCAGTTGAACATATAGAACGGCACAGCCCGCAAGGAACCGGTGGAAGGCTTGATGGCGCCTGATTGGTATGCAGCCCAGCCAACGCCTCTGTTACCGGGCTGCTTGCTTCGCGTAACAGATGTTCGCGCTATGAGATTAACAGCACAACAACCACTCACATCTCTACCCCTGTCGGGAGAACAATTCGTGCAGCCTGGCGTGAAACTTCTTTAATAATCTCTCTCTAGCCGTTATGCAGCGGTAAAAGTCTTTCTTACTATCTAACCGCATGTTTCGGGACGACACGGGGCGGTAAATTAATTAAGGCTCTCTGGTGACGAGCTTAATTTTCCTCTTAATGAAAAACGTCCTCTGCTGTCCGAATTTCCGCCTCAACACTGAGGAACCTGATATATTCACATCTCCCTGCTTTGAACAGGTCATTTTAGCATATGTGGAAGATATATATAGTACATTACTTGTTAAGAAAGAGTTTGCGGTACTCTCGTATCCTCGTCCTTGCTCCTTCAGTTGTAGAAATGGTAAATTTATTCAAGAAAATTTTAAGCCACTATAAACATCTGTAGCACATGGAATTTTGTGATTACCATTGTCGTTGAAATACCACTGTGTTCTTGTGGTGGTCTTCAGTCAGACTGGTTTGATTCAGCACCCCAAGCTAGTTTATCTTGGCAAATCTGTTCATCTCTGCATAACCACAATTTACAACTGTTTGAATCTGCTTACTATACTCAACCTCTCGTCTTCCACACAATTTTCACCCTTCCTCGCCTACCCTCCTCCCTCCCCCAAATTACACACTACCTTCCATTACCAAACTGTTGTCGATTCCTTAATGCCTCAGGACGAGCCCCTTCATCCGATCTCTTCTCTTAGTCAGGCTCTGCCACAAATATGTTTTTCTCACTTCGATTTAGTCATTTGTTATTTGATCCACACACCTAATCTTCAGCATTCTTCTGTAGCATCACATTTCAAGAACTTCTCTTCTTATTGTTTATAGTCATCGTACCACTTCTGTACAATGCACCTTCAGAAAAGACTTTCAGGCATTTAAATTTGTATTGGATTTTAACAAATTTCTCCTTTTAAGATATGCCTTTGTTGCTATTGCCAGCCTGCATTCTATATCACCTCTATTCCACAATCATCAATTATTTTTTGCCCAAATAGCCAAAATCCTGGACTACTTTTTCTATCTTATTTTCTAATCTAATTCCGTCAGCTGCGGCTGATTTAATTCGAATACAGTCTATTGTTGGTATTATATTACAACTCATTTTTGACAGCATCTACTCCGTTCAAGTTATTTCTAACTTCTTCGCCGTCTCTGATAGAATACAATGCGATTGGAAAACCTCAAAGTTTTTATTTCATTTTCCTGGACGTTTTCTTTTGTTTCCTTTACTGCTTATTCAGCATAGTGATTGAATAACACCTGGAGCAGTCTGCAACCCCGTACTCCTCTTTTCTAAACGACTGCTTACTTTTTGTGTTCCAAGTCTCTTATTACTGCAGTCTGGTTCCTGTACAAGCTGTTGCCAACTTTCGCTCCCTAATTTTGTCTCTGTTATCTTCAGCATTTGCCTTTCTGCAACCTTCTAAGTTAAATCGCAGCATCAGTATTGCCCCGCATGTTCCTACATTTCTCCGGAAACCAAACTGACCTCCACCGTGGTCTGCTTCTACAAGTTTTTACATTTTTCTTTGAATAATTCGTATCAGTATTTTGCAACTAGCCAACGGCCTTGCCGCTGTGGTGACACCGGTTCCCATCAGATAATCGAAGTTAAGCGCTGTCAGGCTTGGCTAGCGCTTGGATGGGTGGCCAGTCGGATCTATTGAGCGCCATTGGCAATCGGGTTGCACTCAGCCTTTGTGAGGGCAGTTCAGGAGCTGTTTGATGGAGAAGTAACCGCTCCGGTCACAAAAACTTACAACGACCTGGAGAGCGATCTACTGATCACATGCCCTTCCGTATTCGCATCCAGTGACTCCTATCGTTGAGGATGACACGGCGGTCGGTCGGTACCGTTGGACCTTCCGAGGCCTGTTCGGACTGAGTTTAATTAGCTTTTTTTATTTTGCAACAATGCCTTTTTAAACTGATAATTCTGTAATAATTATACTTGTTAGCCCCTGCCTTCTTTGTAATAGGAAATATTTCGTTCGTCTTCAAGCCTGTGGGTATCCGCCAGCCTCCTATATCTTACACACCATGCGGAATAGTTTTGCCATGGTTGACTTCCCCATGGATCTCAATAGCCCCGAGCGAATGTCGTTTGTTCCAGGGACCTTGCTTCCAGGTGCTTTAATGAACTGTTATTTCTTCTCCCGATGTCGTACCTCCCATCTGATCTTCAGCTATTACCTATTCCCTTTGTATAATATTGTCTTTAAGTTTGTTTCCCTTAAACATTATCTGACCACAGGTGTCCGGACATCTGTTAGTGGACATTTATATGGTGTGTGTCTACCCTTCGCCTTTATTACAGGTTGAATTCAGCTGGTGATACTTCCAGTGAAATGACGCAGTGTTGCCTATGTAGAAATGGCAACTCATTCTCCTTAAAGAGCCGAAGCTAGAGAAGCTAGTAACTTCGGACGCTACGATGTGGAGCGCATCTCAAAGCTGTTCCACTGCGTTCAGGTCGGGGCCCTGGACAGGCCAGTCCCTTTGTGGAATATTATTGTTCGCAAACCACTGCCACATAATACTGCTTTATGATAGCGGGCATTGTCATCCTGGTACAGTCATCGCCTCAGACTTGTTTCTCTGAAGTACACAGTGCTGTAAATGAGTTCATATATTTTCGTATTTAGCTTTTCTTAAGCACAATAAAGGGGCGAGACATGTTTAACCATGAAAAACATCTCTACACGTAACACGACCTTCTGCGTACTTCACTGTTGGCACTATACAGTATTACAGGTAAAGTTCTCCAGGCAATCGTCAAACCGAAATATTTCCATTAAATTGCCACAAGCGTGATTGTAAGTAGGCTGTTTAGGTTTTCTTATTGGTAACGCCACATAGCGCTCTCTACGAAAAATCACTGGCTGTGCTGTGCGCAGTCTGTGGCTAGTTTGCATTGTTGTCTGCCATCGTAGTGTCGGGCAGCGGCAGCTGGATGCTAACAGCGCGTAGCGTTGCGCAGTTGGAGATGAGCCGCCAGCGGTGGTGGACGTGGGGAGAGAGATGGCGGAGTTTTGAAATTTGTAAGAATTGGTGTCATGAAGTGATATATATATATATATATATATATATATATATATATATATATATATATATATATATATTATGACTACTAAGGTAAATACATTGTTTGTTCTCTATTAAAATCTTTCATTAGCTAACTATACCTATCAGTAGTTCGTGCCTTCCGTAGTTTGAATCTTTTATTTAGCTGGCAGTAGTGGCGCTCGTGTTATTGCAGTAGCTTGAGTAACGAAGATTTTTGTGAGGTAAGTGATTTGTGAAACGTATAGGTTAATGTTAGTCAGGGCCATTCTCTTGTAGGGATTACTGAAAGTCAGATTGCGTTGCGCCAAAAATATTGTGTGTCAGTTTAAGCACAGTCGTGTATAATTTTTCTAAGGGGACGTTTCATATGTCGACCCTTAGCCAAGGATACCTCACTGAAATCTTCTGATTTTTTCTTGTAGTTTGTGTAGTTAGTGTAGCCTTTGTTTATTGCTAGCGCGTAATCATAGAGAGAATTTCCTTTGTAGTTGCAGTCTTTCATTGTTGTACAGTAAAATAGTTGTGGCATGCATGTAGATTTGCACCAAGCATTTCGCAGTTTCGCTTGCAATTAACTAGATGTTATTTTCAGTGCTATGTTAATGTGTTCTCTTATTTTTGCTCTTCAAATTGTGCTTTCATGTGTTATCGTGTGAAATATTGTGACAATAATGGCGTGTGAAAAACGTTACACTAGGCTCCAAAGTAAACTGAGAAATAATAGTGACGACGAACATAGCTTATCAGCACCACTGTGTAGTGAATTAACAGACATTCTAAGTAGTAATTTGGTAATTGTGCATAGGGAAATGGAGCGGGCGGCAAATAATGGTGTAGACAATGAAACAAGTAGTGAACAGGGAACAATTATCGATCGATCAGTCAGCAACAGCTCGCCTCAGGAATCCGAAATGACAGAACACAATATTGCAAATAGTGTAGACTTAGGTTATGGGTCCTCACCGTTTTCTCAAATGAGTCAAGACACATTTTCTGCCTGTCAAAATGTAAATGTTGCCGGTGAAAATGCACTGCCAAAAAGCATAGAAAAACAGATTCCAGACACTAATACACTATTATTGCAATTAATGCAAGAAATGGAAGAAAATCAGAGACAAACACAGCAAAAGCTTCAAAAGCTAGACACAATGGAACAAAATCAGAGACAAACACAGCAAAAGCTTCAAAGGTTAGACACAATGGAACAAAATCAGAGACAAACACAGCAAAAGCTTCAAAAGTTAGACACAATGGAACAAAATCTGAGACAAACACAGCAAAAGTTAGACGCAATGGAGCAAAAGCTTCAAAAGTTAGACTCAGTGGAACATACGCTTGAACAAACACGTGAAGATTTAACTACTGAATTACATAAAATCGAATCGAAATGTCAAAAAGTCTCTAATGACGTAAAAACACAAATTTGTGAGCATTTCCAACCTATTTTTTCGCGGCATGAAAATGCATTACAGAATCACGAAGCAGCCATAAAAGAACTGCAAACAATTGTTCATGAAAATCATGAGACCTTGCAAGCTAAAATTGACTCAGTTGCATCTACCGATTCGGTTACGCAAGGACACAGTAGATACTCTGAAAATTGGTTCAGAAAGACACATGGAGGACATTAGTTCATTATCAGAGAAAGTAGTTGAACTTTCGGATCAGTTCACTAATTTATCTACGAAGGTAGATGATAATCTGAATGACACAAAACCGGTAGTCTTTAATGACACAGAAGAGTTCGAACAAATTAGGAAATTCAAACAAAATCAAAATCAAATTAATACGCAACACCAAAGAGAAATCCGGGAAGTACAAGATCAGCTGACACAGGTTATACAAGAATTACGTATTTCAGAGGACTCTCGCACACCAATACGGGAAGAGGGACATAAAAATACGGAACTGACACAAAATAATAACACAGGGCACTTTGGAGATTATGAAAGAAATTGGCAAAGTACACCGAATTTTGAGATGGACCCGCCGAAACGACGTAACAATGACCGACATGCGACCCGCCGACACGATGATTTTGACTATAAGCTGTTCATTACTACACGTAAATTCAAAACATTTAAGAATTCTGGCAACGACATTTTTCCACAAGCGTGGCTTCATCAATTCTCTCATTGTTTCCCCCCCAACTGGTCATTAGAGCACAGATTAGAATTTATGTGTGGCTATTTAGAGAATGAACCAGCTGTAAGAATGCGATTGGTCATTCACGACTGCCAGAGTGAAGGAGAATTTTACCATGCCTTCCTCTCAGCATAATGGTCTCAAGCCACACAAGACCGAGTAAAACATGGCATCATAATGATGAAAAATTTCGAACAATCTGAAATTTCAAGTCTTGTGAAATATTTTGAAGACATGTTACATAAGAATCAATATCTTTCAAACCCATACAGCCCGTCAGAACTCATCCGCATTTGCTTAATCAAATCGCCTGAACATTTACGGCATATTATTTTGGCAGGCCGTTGCAAAGACGACATTGAAGCTTTTCAGGGACTCTTACAAGAATTAGAAATTGACACTGACAATCGCGGAACGCGAAAACAGGAACACAACAATTACAGGTCACATCCGTCACAATTCCGCGATGACAGAAATAATAACTGGACACGACAAGGCTACTCTTACAACGCAAACCGTGAACAAAACAGACACCACCCATATGACAACCACTGGCAGAGTAATAGTTACAGAGAAAGATCGCATTTCCATAGTAATGAATATAACAGAGATAATCATAGAAACAGACAATATGGCAACCAGAACTATTATTATCAGGGGAGGCAGAATAATTTCAGACGCAAGAGTCCACCGCGCAGTGATAATTCAGGGAGAAATTCTCCACCACTTAACCGACAAGAAAGAAACTACAGGAACTACCGACATGACGACAGACGATATAATCATAACGACAGACCTGAATTTCATCAGAACTGGCGGAATTCAAACAGGGCTGGGCCCTCTCGACAAGGTGAATTTGTAGAAGTTAGGTCTCCTAATCCCAATAACGGCGCGCGCCAACAAAGAAACAGACAATGACTCGCACCGCAGGCAGCCTCGTGCGCCCGCTGGCTTCAAGAAAAATAACATAGACGCTAACCTTGAGCAAATTTTAGCATTTCTTACCGACGTATACAACATGATAATTGCGTTCAAGTTGAAACTCTGAGTACTATGTAGAGTAAAAGATTGCACCACATTTCACATGTAAAACCGTTTATTGAAATATAATCTGCTTTTTAACTTTGTCTTTGCCATAAAACATTTCACTTCACATTTCTAGTATGCTTTGTCACACTGAGAAACTGTTAACATGCAACAATGTTTTGAAGTTAACTACCCAGTCTAGAACCTAGGGAACGTTTTTAAACAGAAATTACGAATGCATTCTTATAGTGAACAGACGACACAGTGCTGTTATTTGTACATTCTTGCTTGTTAGTTGCACGATTACGTAACGACTATAAGGCTTACATACTTAGAACATATACTGTTAATGAGGTTTTAATGCAACATTTTGGTTTAGGTGAAAAGACATTCTGGATTTAAAGTACTTGCTGTGAGATACCAGATGACACAGTGGTTAGTATATGTGACAGCTACACGATTATATCACGACGCTACTAGTGAGTGACAATTTACAATGTTGCTTTCGCAGTGTATCTGTTTTATATCTGCACAGTTTTTCTGAATTGTTCTGGAAAGGAAAACATGTCTTAGTAGTAACTTTGTGGTATAGTTACAATGAGACAGCCTTTTCTGTAGCACAGCAATAGGTTACAGTACAGTACTTACTTCATCACGGCAATAAGCGTAGTAACCACGATATCTATACGCAAAGCATTTCACTTTTGTTTATCATGAGGTAAGTACATTGACTTCTGCAGAACTTAGCTTTCGGAGGACGATAACTACGACACTTCCACAGCACAGAGATTATCTTACAACAAGACGCACAGTTTAGTGCTACAGTACACGTATTTGAGAGATTAATTTTGTACTTAAAACATTTATTTTTAAAGATATTTGAATTACAATAATACAAAGGTTTTCCGTGATACATTTCATTCCATTGCTGTAATCTGCAACACCTGAGGATATAATTGCATTAATCCTCAGGGGGGTACACGGTTACTTTGTGTACCATCTGTTTGGCAAGCACAAGGAGCCCTAGCCAATATGGTATTTGCTTATACAACTTTACACATCGGTACCATATTTATCTAACACATAAATTACACAGCTATCTGATCATTTAACTGAGAGACAAACTTTTTTTTTTACTACATCAGTGACACATGTTTACGTAATTACACTGTTGGATAACTTCACACTTACGAAATTGTATTTTGTCTGTACTTTGTGAACTGTTCATACATTTTCGGAACCATTGTGATACTGTGAGAGCTTTGAATGACATGATTGGGTATGAGATCATGATTTTTAAAGTACGGTTGAGGTAGATGACACTTTTGACATGAGCAGAGAATTTTTTTTAGGTTTTGAAATTATTGGAAGAAGCTACGACGATATTGAGATTTGGCTGACGTTTTATGATGTTATGATGGCGATGTGTATTATGCTGTTGCGGTATGTTTATGATCAATAAGCTGATGCTATATGAGTTATTTGATTATGCTACTGATCTGTTATTATGGAATACTGAAGAAGTGTCGACGAATAAGGTAAGAAATAATGAGTAGAGGTTAGGGACTCTGGTTTGTGAAAAAGGTTGTTGGAAACCAAGAATCGTACTTTAAGAGTTATGAAATGTATGTAAATGCGTGAATGTATTACAATGCCGAGGAAAATTTTTGGACACTGTTATATCAATAGGATTTTGTTTCAACAGATTTGTAACGCAAATTCTTGACCTGTGAAATATTTTTATATGAGACTTCCACTGTAGCGGAAACTGGTGTCGTAAATATTTCGGTAAGAAAGTTAAATGACCACCTGCACGTAATGCGTCGTGGGCGCCCAGCTGGGCGACAGCCACCAGGAAACAAGCCATTAGTGTGCGCCTTTCAGAGGCACAAGAAAAAAAAGAAGGGGAGGCCATTATCCTCGCTATTGACATTCCTTTGTAGAAAGCATCGCAAAAACGACACGCTCATTACTTGGAAAAGATACTTATTTACTTCTGTACACCTGATAATGTCAAGCGTCTTTCTACGAGAGTTGAAAGAATTTGTACTAACTTATGAAATGTCACATGACTATTGAATGATATTTTTATGCTTTCCCTTTCATAGTTGCTTATTTCATTTGATATCTGGTTTCCAGCTGTGTTGCAGCATTGGTTTTATAAAATAAAATTAAATGCATTTGCTAATGTGAACACTTTCTGTCAACAGATCTATTAAATAATTATTTCATGATCCACATTCTTCGAAAAAGGAGCTCTTGGAATGGAAAGAGCAATAAGAAGGGACTAATAACAGTAACTATATATATAATTTTCTTTTCAAGTACTTGGTAATTTGTTGTAGCATTAGTTTTTGTGGTGCACCATCTTAATTACATAGACATTAAGATGTGACATAGGTATTAAACATTTTTTACTGTAATATTTTTTCTGCTTCATCTTTGTTATGATTAGGTATAAATTATTACATTTATTGCTGCTCGCTATGCTTACTTGCATTTTTTTGTCATTGCTGTTTGTATTAATTGTTTTGTGCCGCTGCGTTGCCTCGTCCCTTAGTTAAGCATCTGAGCTCAGTAGATTTAAGTTAGCTTAAGAGGGGGTAGCCTATATAAGAGAATGAGTTGCGATGGATTTGAAGAAATGCACTGAGAGGTTATATGAGAAAAGTACAGAAAGCAGGTATAGATAGGACTTTTTGGAAATAATGAAGAACGAAGGGAGATCTCCGAGAAGTGAAGAAAGTTTTGTTTGCAAAATACTGCAATAAAACAAACCCTGCCCTTTCCTTGTGTTATCCCACTATGTGTATGTTTACCCTTGTGTATTTATGTTCTTCCTGTCTTTATATGTTTATCTGATAAGTCTTATGTTGCAGAATTTTTCTAATACTAAGCTACATTCACTATGATGAGGAATACTGTTATCCTTAAATATAATTTGCATTAATAACATGTTATTTACTTTCTAAAGATGTTTACACATTATTTATTCTGTTTTGTTCTAATGCTCATGTGTGAAGTTGATGTTTCAAAAGTTATTCTGATCTTTTATGTATGTACTTATGTCATAATTTTTGTAACACTGATGTATTTGCTATTTCGATTCTTTTGTAAAGCCTGTGCTACTACAAATGTTATCTGTATTGTTATGTTCTTTAATGATATATTTTGTACCTTTGTTATCGTATTCTCATGTCATAAAATTGTAATTGACACCTGTTCATCAAATTAATTAACTTGTAAGTTACATTTCACTGCACACATTTCTGTTGGTCATAGTATATGGACAATATGTGAGAAGTAGAGACTGATAGTGTTTGCACATGTGTTAATAATTCAGTAAGGGACTGGATAACAGCATTGCTGGTTCTAAGGACATTTCAAAAACAATTTTTGTGAGTGGACAAGTGGTGGTTTATGGACTTGCTGTATTCTCTGCATGCCTCTTCAATGGTGATTGTGCACCTGCACAGTTGCAACAGATGGCTGCTGGCCGTCTCTACAAGGACTACAGTGGGTCTGCACCTTTGATGACCCACCAATACCATTATTTCTACAAGGACTGCAGTGGGTCAGCACCTTTGATGACTCACCAGTACCATTATTTCTACAAGGTCTACAGTGGGTCTGCATCTCTGGTGGCCCACCAATATCGTAATCTCTACCAGGACTACAAGGGGTCTCCTCTGTGATGACCTACCTACCAATATTCTTCAAAACTTCGACTGACTCTGCTGTGGGTTTGCTCTGTTGTGGCCCATTACCTGTCTGCATGTCAAGAGTCAGCATTGTCTTTCCGTTGGAAGGACAACACTACTTCTTCAAGACTGCATGGAAATCCACTACTTCCGTGTGCATTTTCTTTTACTACTCAGACTTTGAGAAAAACACTGTAATTTTACTTTGATGAATGTTCAGGACTGTCTTTATGGACAGTGAGAAAATTTTAGCTTTTGACCAACATTGTATCGATAAGTGTGTGCATTTCATTTCTTTGTCATTGCAATTATGAAAAAATTTTTCAAATCTGTATTGGATACTGCCCCAAACAATTTATAAATTTTTTTGTGGGGAGCATGGGGGCTATGTAAGTAGGCTGTTTAGGTTTTCTTATTGGTAACGCCACATAGCGCTCTGTATGAAAAATCACTGGCTGTGCTGTGTGCAGTCTGTCAGCATTGTTGTCTGCCATTGTAGTGTTGGGCAGCGGCAGCTGGATGCTAACAGCGCGTAGCGTTGCGCAGTTGGAGGTGAGCCGCCAGCAGTGGTGGACGTGGGGAGAGAGATGACGGAGTTTTGAAATTTGTAAGAATTGGTGTCATGAAGTGATATATGTATACGTATTATGACTACTAAGGTAAATACATTGTTTGTTCTCTATTAAAATCTTTCATTTGCTAACTATACCTATCAGTAGATCGTGCCTTCCGTAGTTTGAATCTTTTATTTAGCTGGCAGTAGTGGCGCTCGTGTTATTGCAGTAGCTTGAGTAACGAAGATTTTAGTGAGGTAAGTGATTTGTGAAACGTATAGGTTAATGTTAGTCAGGGCCATTCTCTTGTAGGGATTACTGAAAGTAAGATTTCTTTGCGCTAAAAAAATTTTGTGTGTCAGTTTAAGCACAGTCTTGTATAAATTTTTCTAAGGGGACGTTTCATATAGACCAGTCTTGTATAATTTTTCTAAGGGGACGTTTCATGATTCGTCGCTCCAACTAACTCGCCGCTGTCCAGTGGCGTCGCTCTTTACACCACTTTAAACATCGTGTAGCATTGACTGCAGCGAGGTATGCCTTCTGAGGAGCTCCTCCACAATTGTACCCCTTTCTTTTCAACTTATTGTGCTAACGGGACTGCTGCTAGCACTTTGGTTCTCACGAGTGCTTCCTTCCCCTGATCGTATGCGATTTTTTACAATTATCCTTCCTCCGCTATGTTGTCCGTCTCCGTAGCCTTGCTTTAGCTACAGTTGCTCCTTCGTGTTTCCACTTTACAAACTTTGGTAGCTTTAGAAGGACTGAAGTGTCCCAGATTGATCTGCTACTCAGGTGACATCCAATTAGTGCACGTTCGAAGTCATTGAGTTCTCATGACCAACCCATTCTGCTGTTGTTGCTTCACTAACGGCATCACAATACTGTGGTCTGTCCTGCTTTAAAAAGGGGCATCCGGATACTTCATCAGACAGTGTATATGCCTTCCACACACATAAAATAATAGTTTTGCACACCACGGTTCATAGAAATTCTGAAGACAGACGTTGACTGAATATTTTATCGCAGACACAGTGCCTTTGACTCTTCAGAGATCTCACTAAACCCGCACAAAGATGTAAACAACCATGCATGAGCAACATCTGTTAGATGGAGGGGGTTCGACAGCCGCCAGCCATTCCACCTCCTTGGTGCACGGCTCGTGTTGTCTGTAGTTCAACCATGCCTAGACGGCCCATACCGCGGTTCAATCACGTACGCATTGCTACTTTGCGCCAGGAAGGACTCTCAACAAGGGAAGTGTCCAGGAGTCTCGGAGTGAACCAAAGTGATGTTGTTCAGACATGGAGGAGATACAGAGAGACAAGAACTGTCGATGACATGCCTCGCTCAGGACGCCCAAGCGCTACTACTGCATTGGATGACCGCTAGCAGGGCTTGGAGGAATCCCGACAGCAACGTCACAGTGTTGAATAATGCTTTTCGTGCAGCCACAGGACGTCGTGTTACGACTCAAATTGTGCGTAGTAGGCTGCGTGATACACATCTTCACTCCCGATGTCCATGGCGAGATCCATCTTTGTGAACACAACACCCTGCAACGCTCTACAGATGGGCCCAACAACATGCCGAATGGACCGCTCAGGATAGGCATCACGTTCTCTTCACCGATGAGTGTCGCATATGACTTCAACCAGACAATCGTCGGAGACGTGTCAAACATTCTGTGTGCTTTCTGTTGTTCTGAATTGTGTCTCCCTACCACTTTGGCGCAACGACGCTCTGAGCGTATTTTTTAGGGTATTGACTAATTTGAACCTGGGACCTGTTGCTGGTAAGGAGACGTCAGGCCACACATGACATGTAGAGTTCAGAAGACTTCAGTGAGACAGCGATGATATAACCAAGTACTTAATGATTTCAGCGTCAGCTCCACTGCACTCCCTGTAAAGGAATCTTAATACTAACTAAATTTAGTGGAAGGGGTTCAAGGCTTTCCTATTTTTAGTTAGCTGGTAAAATAACGTCGAAAAAGCAGTTAAGTTTACCAATGGAAATTTTATTCTACTCACAAAACATTGTTTATTAATTGCACTATTGATAAAAGGAAATGTTTTAATACAGGATGGTAAAAACCAACTGCGTTCAACAAAAATGTGAACGAATATTCCCTGAGTGGGTTTCCAAGTTCTACAATGGATCGAAGGATGACCTATGCCATATCACATCTATAATCTAGGTTCAGATTAAATTTCACAAGAGAGAAAACTATAAAAATGGTCTACAGTGACCCTCAATTGTCTTTAATTACTTATCTAGCTTGTCGTAAATTACAGTGGCTGATGGGGCTTCTCAACAACTATATAATAGAAAAATCATCGCGTTTCAGATTTTTACTTCAAGTGGCAAATGTGAACACCATGAGCTTGAATTGACGATCGACACTAGTATTACACAAAAAGGAGATGTAACAGATGAGACTTGTGTAGTTCTGAGTGAAGCTTTATGCGCTGTCATGTGGCATTGCGTGCGTTCATTCCCTTGTTGGTGTTCGTCAGGGGGCGGCGGGCAGCACAGCTCAACTCACCTCGCTGTCTCGGGAGCAACTCTCTGCTAGCTTCTCCTTACTACAATTTACCGAAGTTGGTTTAAAAAAACTATCTGGCTGTGTTTTCATCTGACCAATCAGGGTCTCAATGTTAACCTTAGGCACTGCCTAAAAAAATTCTGTCTATTCATTGAGAAACGTTATACTTTTCGTGGTGGGGCAATGTTTTTTAAGTTTGCAATGTAACAGAGACGCGCCCTTTTTGGGTTATCTTAAGATCTATACTGTTCTTCTGGAGGGCTCTATCTTTTAACATGGGCTGGGGGGTGGTCCTTGACGTAACAGAGACGCGAAAAAGTCTCATGCTGAAACGTGCGGGTGGTAGTCTTAGAGGTAGGCTGGCGACGTGGGTGTCCAGACCGTCCGTTATCGTAGGGCCTTCTAGCTTAACACGGTTCTGCTCTCGGCTTCTGTTCTCGTTTCTCCCCTCGGAACTGCGTCTGTCTCACGGTGGAAAGGTATGACATGTATTTAGGCATTCTTGTGTTAGTCTGTGGTATTCCATTTGCTCACTCGTTACTCGTATTACTTTAGTGAATTTAGTGTCACGATTTATTTGGAGCTATGTGACATACTACTGGATTTGCTTATCATGTCAGGGTTTTCATGGAAGGTGTTGGACTTGCCTGACACTTTACATATCACCACCCTTCGAACTTAATTTTTGTACTGCAGTTATGCAATGATTGAATCGTTTTCTAAGCCAGTCAAAAATTATTCCGTTATCTAAATTTTGTTGACTACTGTTCAGCCACGTTATTCTGTTCTATGCTAGTTTGAATTACTAATTTATATTTTTATATTCTTCCACATTATTATCAAAAATATGTTTATATTGACAAGGGAAGAATATTTTTTATTCTATTATAATTATTATTTTTAATTATTCTCTTTATTTAATTGTGAAGTTTGTTTTTTTAGAAATTTGTTATGAAAAGTGAGGAGTCTTTCACACCCATTTTTTTAGACATATTGTGTTTATAAATGTAGTAATTAAGTAAAATCTATTCCTAACACATTTTCTAAATATCATGTTCAAGTAAAATGTTTTTGTTTCTAGACACTCATTTCAATATTGTTGCACAAACAAATAAGAATTATTTCCAAGAATTGCTTTGACAAAGAAATATACATACACAAGTATTGAGATATTATCCTAACAAATGGTACAAATGTTTTTTAAAAAAAGGGAAAACATCCAACAAGAAAATTCTTTTACTCTTTATTTTTACAATGAGAAAATAAGTAAAATATAGTTATTCTTTTATTTTTATGAGGAGAAAATAAGTAGCATATAGTTTTAGTGTTTATTATGCCTTACTTTTGTTCTTTATATACTGTCCATTTCAGAACTAATGACTTATTTTTATCGATAGCCTATTTTTTACTTATTCCATAGTCAATGACCGTTATTTTGTAGTTTATTAGCTGTCTGGTGTGCTTAACTTACTTAGTTTTTCACACGTTTCTTTTGCACAATTCCTACATCACATAATTTGATTTCACACATTCACACAATCCTATGAATGTTTAAGCATGAGGTTGGCAAATGTTCTTTTGCACTAAGGTGATGGACTTGAGCGAGATGGATGTGGGCAAGTATTTGATGTACAGCTTCGTTCGTCGTTCCCTGTTGGCTTTGCAAGTATGTGTTGCTGTTGTGGAGGTCCCATAGTGGAATGGAGCTGTGAGTGCAGAATCTCGTGGTTTACTGGCTTTGTATGCATGAAAGTCATCGTTATGTGTCGCTGAAAGCGGTCGTTTTTCATTGTAATTCTTCGCAGACGACTAGTTTACAATAGGATAGGGATTTGGGAAGGCATGTCATCTATTCTTCACCCATCTTCTATCTTGGTCTCAATCTTGTGAATCTTCAACGCCTGTTCTTCCTGCTTTTTCTCTGCTTCTTACTTGCTTCTTCTCTGGGCAGGATATGGAAATATTTATTGATAACTAGTCGCTTTGAAGTTCTCCTCTTAGTAACAGTTCGATAAATTACTTGAGAGTGTCATTTTTACTTTGTGGAAATTTTCTTCAGTTTCGTGCATCATCGTGCGGTTTAATAGCAGTAGTGTGACTTTTACACATATTTTTTTTTTTTTTTTTTTTTTTTTTTGCCAGTGGTGGCTTGCCCAAGCAGTCTTCTCGTCGGGCCGTTCTTTTCTCGCTCCACTGAGTCAGGGCGTTCAGAGACCCTTCTGGCATTCGGTGTCCTGTCGTGTCTCTGCAGGGTTCCGCCTCTGTGTGGTTCCGTGTTCTGTCCCAGCAGGGTTCCACCACCCTGTGGTTCAGCTTGGCAGCAGATTTATTTACTGCCCACTTCGGCTACAAGGATCTTCTGTTGGTCTCGCTGTCCTTTCCCTTCTCTCGAAGCTTCTGCCTTGTAGGAATTGTGTCTTGCTAATTACGTCCTTTCCTTTCTTGATACTTTCTGCATTGCAACTTGTGGGTCAGTGCATCTTGTCCTTGCTGGAGGTTTTACAATGGTTCTTACAAAAAGTTTTACTTATAATCATCTAACATATGTCTAGTACCTACATTGTTTTATGCCTTCTTAAAAGCTTTACAAATTTCGGATCCCTTTCCATGTTACAATTCTAAGATATTTTGAGTCTTAACATCTACAAGAATCCTCAAATTCGTTTCTTATTTTTTTGTAGTGTGGTGTATAGCATTTTAGTTTTTCATGCTGTTAGACTACGCTTTATCCCTTCACCTTAATCTATGGTACTATTGGTGTTATTTTTGTTTTTGTTTTTATTGAAACTATTTTCTTTTTCCCACCTTCCTCTCTCTTCATTCTTCTTTCTCCTGAAGATCTTATCTGCAACATGATCTTGAAATATTGTGCTGATTATTTACCAGTAATAAAATTAATCTTCAAACTTTTTGATATGGCTCACATTGTGAAGTCCTATGGTTTTGCCTGTTTTTGGGTTCATTAGTCCCACAGCATTATCATGAGCAATTCGGCTAATTATGACAGGCCCTTAGTATGCAGCGTAAAACGTATGTATTTTGTGTTTCTGTTTGCTGGAGAGATGGTGTGTTTTTACAAATACTTTCTGGCCTACTGAGAATGTTCTTTTAATTGCTGTTCTATCTCCTCTTTCTTTTCTTTTAATGGCTGCCTTTCTGATGTTGGAGAGTGCTGTTGCTATGACTTGTTTGTGCTGTCTACCTGGTACAATAGGAAATCTAACATTTCCTCTGGTTATGTTTGGGGGTTCAATATTTTTAAGTACAGTAACTGGAGGTAGTAGTGTAGTGCTATGTGGCATTTCATTTATTACTTCTTGAAAATCTTTAAGGTATATATCCCAAGTGTTGTGTCTTTTGCCTGCATATAATCGGCATAAAGTGCCTATGTCCTTCATAGATCGTTCTGCTGGATTTACGCTACGTTTGTACTTAGATATGTAGATGGGTTTTATTTTGTGTTGTTTTAACGTGTTCTGCCATTGCACTGATTTGTATTGTTGGCCATTATCCGAAATTATTCGTTCTACTCGACCTACTTGTCTGAGAAAATCTTCTCTTAATGCGTTACTTATAGTAAGACCTGTTGCCAGTTTTAATGGTAAGTTCCAAAACGACAAATATGATAATATATCCATTATTTGTGCATGGGAGGGGCCCCATCAAATCTGTTGCAGCTATTTGTTTTAATCTTTTAGGGATTATTGGAAACATAGGTTGTTTGGTTTGGAAAGTGACGTGTTTAGCCCTCATACTTTTTTTTTTTTTTTTGCATTTGACTAATACTGTTCTAATTCGTCACTCCATATCAGGAAAACGGCTTGTTTGTTTTATTTTTAAAAAGCATTTCTTTGGTCCAAAGTGGCCATTACTTAAATGTGTATAGCGTATGTACTTATTGATTAGTTCATCTGGGATATAAAATAACCATTCATTCGTTGAAACATTTCATCTAAAAAATAAAACATTGTTTTTTACGAGATAGTGCTGCCGAATGTCTGGAAACACCTTACTTCTCCACTTGTGTTTGATTCCTAGTATTTCGGAATCCTTGTCCTGTCGTAATGTAGTTTTCGAAAGGTACTTGTTTCATTTAGTACATTGGTCTTCTGCTGCTTCCAAACCTATGTTATTGGATCCACCCTGTGGACATCGTCATAAAACATCTGCTAATACATTCGCTGGTCCTGGTATATGTGTAATAGTGAAGTCAAATTCTTGTAGTATTAACATCCATCTGGCTAACCTCCCATGAGTTAGTTTGGCGGATAACAGATATTCTAATGCTTTGTGGTCAGTGTATACTTTTGTTTTTCTCCCGAATAGGAAGTATCGAAAACGTTGGAAGCCAAATACAATGGCCAGTGCTTCCAGCTCCGTGACTGAATGGTTCTTCTCGCTTTTTGTGAGTACCCGACTGGCAAATGCAATTGTTCTATATGATCTTAGCCCTGCCTCTTCGTATTCTTGGAATAAAACAACACCTAAACCTGTTTTCGCGCTATCAGTGGCCATACAAAAATGTTGTGTTAGATCAGGATGTGCTAAAATCGGAGTGTTGTTGGTGCGTTTTTCACTTTTAAAAATTCTTCATTGGCTTGTTGATCCCATACCCATGCGTGTTTTTTCCAGTCAATGCATATAGGCGTGGTGTTGCGAGAGAGTCGATCCAAATAAATTTTTTATAGAATCCGATGAGACCTATAAATCCTCTGAGAGTTTTCTTATTATATGGAGTACTGAATTCTTTGATTGCCGTTAGTTTTTCTGGGTCGGGCATCACCCCTTTCTCTGAAATTATGTGTCCTAGAAATTTGACCTCTCGCCTTCCAAATTTGGATTTTGTTATATTTACTGTGACCCCATACTCTTTCATGATCTGTAAAAACTGATTTTAAGTGTTGTTGTGATGTTCCCAAGAGGCTTCTGCTATAATCACATCATCAACAAAATAAGACATTTTTTGTAAAATTCCAGGATTGGGTATAGTATTAAATCCCCTAATTAACGCTGCTGATGATACGTTTAAGCCAAATGGCAATCGTTTAAACTGGTAACATCTACCGAATACGATAAATGCTGTAAATTTTCTACATTCTGGTGGCAATTCTATTTGCCAGAAACTACTCTGTAAATCAACTGATGAGAATACCTTCGCACCATGGAAGTTTTGTATCAATTCCTCTAATTTTTCTGGGCGATCTGTCTCAGTGATTATGATTGTGTTGATCTGTCTGGAATCAAGCACTAACCTGATGCTCCCATCTCGTTTTTGTACAATATCGAGCGGGCTGTTAGATGTGGAGGTAGCTGGTTGAATAATATCGTCATCTAACATTTTAGATATCTCCTGGAATACTTTATTCCTGTAGCTTAATGGGATTGTATAGTATGGCACTCTAAATGGTTTGAGCTGTTTTACTTAAAACTTGTACTGAAAGTGTTTAATACTGCCACTCTTAGGTAAAAATACCTCTGCTTTATCTCGTAAAATACCCTCTAATTCTCTTTTACTGTATTCCGAAATACCTTGAACTTCTTGCAATTTTTCGTCGATTTCTTTATGGACTTATAACATGAGTTGAGGCGATTCCCCCTTTTGTGCATACCATTCTAATTCTTCATCCTCTTTATCTCGCGTCATTCTCAATTGTTTGTTTATAACTGGTATTTCTTCTAATTATAACTTTTGCTCAAAGAGAAGTGTGACATTCCCGAATGTTACGCTACATTTCCCCATATCTATTATCGCTCGTCTCTCATTTAAAAAATCTGCACCTATAATCAAATCTACAGTTAGTTTAGGTATAATCACGAAGTTGGCTTCCATCTTTTGACCTTGACACGAAAGAGCTAACCTTGTTTGTCTCGTAACTTCCGCAGCATTATTTCTAATAGGACCTCTTACTTTAATCTTACGTGTCTTCAGAACTGGCAATTCCTCTTTGGCATCACACTGCATGAATAAATTTTCTGAGATCGCAGTCAGTTCACTTCCGCTATCAATTACAATATTGACTGGGATATGCTTTACCATGGCCTTCACAATTGGTTGAATTTGAAAGGGTTGGTTCCGTTCTTCTTCTTCTTGCATCAACGAATCCTCCACTGAATCATACATGAGTCTTTTTAGGGATTTCCCTTGTGAATTCGAACTTTCTGTAGGATAAGCTTCGACTGCTACTTCTCTCTCTTTTATTTCCTCTTCTCTATTTCTCCCTTCATTTACGCTTTCTTCAACATCCTCTACTTTTTCCTCATCCTCGTCTATCATCTCCTTCTTCGTCGCTACTTCCACATAATCGCATCTAAATGCTCTAATTATCGCTTCATAACTTCCTTCATTATATACGTTGGGTTGTGTGCCCACTCGTAACTTATTTTCAGCTTCTGTTGACTGCGCATTATCCTCATTGAATTCGCTTTCCCTGGTTTCCATCTCAAATAGCTCTGCAATACTCATTACTGCGTCCTTTCCTCCTACATTCGTTGTGCATGCCTCTGGTAAGGCATCTTCCTCGTCAGTATTCTCCCAATTAATTTCGTCCCAACATGATATTGTTATTTTCTTGTCTTCGTTTGCATCTGGTCCCTGCGGATTTGTTTCTTCCTTCTTCTCTGCTCGTGATAAGATTTTTACTTCTCTGTTCAAGGTGCTGCAATTGTCCTGGGTCGGTGCATCATTCTCTTTTGCATGGGCGATTGGCTGTCAATTCGAACGTTTATCAGGGTTTGATGGTCTTACCTCCACCTCCTCTATCTGTATTCTCTTTTCTTGTGCAGCTTGTTGATAGTGGTTTCTTCGTTGATAATTTGTCGGTCTACTGGTCCTCCAGTACCCGTTCCGGTTGTTGTTATTCCCTCTGTTATAGTTGTTGCCGTTCCTGGGTGAATTATAGCTATTGCCATATTCTCTTCTAAATCCATAACCGGTTCTTTGTTGAAATCTATTGTCGTTTCTTGGTGCGAAGTTATCACATGGTTCGTAAATATTGTTTCTTCGTACTGTGTCTTGTGGATTCCACTGCTTTTTGCTTTCGTTTTCACGTGCGCTTCGTCTTTTTCTTGCGTCATCTTCCGAAAAGATGAACTCTAGTGCCCTTAGAATAGCTTTAAATGCTTCGACGTCATTGCCTCCGCCACCTACTAATGATTGCTGGTATTTCAATGGTAGCTTCATCGCGCATAATTTAATCAACTCTCCGTCACTGTATGGTACATCTAAGCATTGATTTTTCTTTGCCATTACTTCGAAAAATTTCACGGGACTTTCCTCTCTTGAATTTTCAAAATATGGGTTCTGTAATAATTCGTACTTCACTCTGTTCTGTGCTTCGGTGGACCAATATCGTGAGGGAAACTTCTCTCTGAAATCTTCGTACGATCGGCATGTCGCTGCAATATTCTGCATGGTTTCTGCGATTTTTCCTGACATGTGTGCACATATAAAGTCTAATTTGTGTGCTAGCGTCCAGTGTTCTGGTAATCACACTCGGAATTGATCAATAAAAGTTCGTGGATGTAATGAGTTTGCTTCTCGGAAGTGTTGAAATTTTCTGACTGTGAGGAAATGATCGTTGTCGTACTTCGTCATAGTTCCATATGAAATTCGCGATTCTTCGCCACTTTTCTTTCTGATCATTTCTCCCGTCGTTCTTTCCGGTTGTGGTAGATCCATTGGATATTGTCCACTGTAACTTTCGCCTACTCTTGCGTAGTATCGTTGGAGTGGTACGCAATAATTTTCTTCCATCGGTAGCTGAATGCATTGCACTCTACTCTTCGCCACCTGGTTTTCTATTGTCAGGTATTGGTTCGGTATCTTGTCTGGCTAACCTTTCTGGTTCATTGCACGATCCAAACTGTCTTGAAACACACATTTGTGGTTCCGCATGTGTTTATGATGACGTTTGTTCATCAAGAATTTCGAAACGTGTTTGCTGCTGTGCAGGCTGTCTGATTTCACATATGTTACTTTCCGCCTGTGATTGGAATCGCAAATGCGTAATATCTTCGTTAATTGCATGTTTTTCCGGTGCTGTTACAGATACGTATGTGGTTGCAGACTCTGTGCTTGTTCGATCCTGTTCACTAAGCTCTTCAATGGTTTGCAACAACTGTGTTCGCAATTTCTGAAGTTGTCGCTTCGTTTGCGCTTCTATTTTGACTATGCGTTTATCATATCTTTTCAGCGCTGCTTTTGTGATACGTTTGTGTAACACACTGTTTTCAACAACATTACGCGCTGTAACTGCTGCTGGTCTAATAATTTCGTTTATCTGTTTCTCTAGTTTCTTGACTTCTCCCTGGGTGTTGTTACGTAATGTTTTGATCTCGTCCTGAATGTCATTACGCAATGTTTCTACGTCCAGAACCAACCTTGTCAATGTCTGTTGTCAATTGATTGTGACCTGTTATTAAGTTTCCTATCACTTCTCGAGACTCTTCTGCCTCGTCTTCAATATGACTTAGGTGTAACTGAATTTTTTTGTTTTGTTCTTTAATCTCACGCATTTGTCTCGTCGTTTCTGCATTCTGAATTTCAATTTGGTTTGCTATGTCCTTATTTTGCCTTGTCATTGTTTCCGTAATTTGTTGTAATAATTCTGCCAGATTGGTGGGTCCTATTGCGTTTTCTTCCGACGTCCTACGCTCTATGTTTTCGCCCAAGTGTTGGTTCGCAACCGAATGCATTGAACTGTGATGTGACACGTTTCTGCTCGCATTCCTTGTACTCTGTGGTGAGGGAGCTCTGATTACTTGTACTATGGGTTCTACGTATTTAAGACGCAAGTCAGAATCCTCATCGACTGTCTCGCTACTTTCCTGCTCCTCTGTCATATGCTGACCTATGTTTTCTATGCCTTAACGTACATTATCCTCGTTATGGTGCATTATATGTCCTATTTCTCGCGATACTGCATCGTTTGTTGTACTGTCCCCTATTCTCTGTCCATTTTCATGCTGGGTCTCTACCTCAGTTCGATGAAGGTCTCGATCTGCCATTGCTAATCTGTCTGAATCCCTTATTTTCTGCTTTAAAAGCCATTCGCGCGCCCTACTTCTGTCGAAATGCGCTCATACGATCTCACGCGTTTCATAAGCTTTTCGCACAAACGACTTGACAATCCATTCACTTACTGGTTGGCTCAGAACCAAATTGTCAATGATGTATCCGCCACCTGTGCTCTGGCATTGGAGAGAAAACTTATTTCTAACAATATTAAAATTCATAACTTAATTATGCTATTGTCTCTGCTACAATGTCTCACTATCTATCTCCTTTCAAAAAAAAAACATTATTACGAAAAAATTTTAACAGGATATTTTACTGACCTAGTTAGCCATGTGGTCGACCTTCAATCATGGTATTTTACCATCCTGGCAGGGTCGACATTTTCTAACATTCTGCATGGTTTCTGTTGTTCTGAATTGTGTCTCCCTACCACTTTCACGCAATGACGCTCTGAGCATGTTTTTTAGGCAATTGACTAGTTTGAACCTAGGACCTGTTGCTGGTAAGGAGATGTCAGACCACACATGACATGTAGAGTTCAGAAGACTTCAGTGAGGCTATCGATGATATAACCAAGTTCTTAATGATTTCAGCGTCAGCTCCACTGCACTCCCTGTAAAGGAATCTTAATACTAACTAAATTTAGTGGAAGGGGTTCAAGGCTTTCCTATTTTTAGTTAGCTGGTAAAATAACGTCGAAAAAGCAGTTAAGTTTACCATTGGAAATTTTATTCTACTCACAAAACATTGTTTATAAATTGCACTATTGATGAAAGTAAATGTTTTAATACAGGATGGTAAAAACCAACTGCGTTCAACAAAAATGTGAACGAATATTCCCTGAGTGGGTTTCCAAGTTCTACAATGGATCGAAGGAAGACCTCTGCCGTATCACATCTATAATCTAGGTTTAAATTACATTTCACAGAAAACTATAAAAATGGTCTACAGTGACCTTCAGTTGTCTTTAATTACTTATCTAGCTTGTCGTAAATTACAGTGGCTGATGGGGCTTCTCAATAACTATATAACAGAAAAATCATCGCTTTTCAGATTTTTACTTCAAGTGGCAAATGTGAACACCATGAGCTTTTATTGACGATCGACACTAGTATTACGCAAAGAGGGGATGTAACAGATGAGACTTGTGCAGTTCTGAGTGAAGCTTTATGCGCTGTTATGCGGCATCGCGTGCGTTCATTAACTTGTCGGTGTTAAGGCAGCGTCAGAGCAGCGGCGGGCAGCACAGCTCCGCTCACCTCGTCATCTCGGAAGCAACTCTTTCCTAACTTCTCCTTACTACAATTTACCGAAGTTGGTTAAAAAAAAACTATCTGACTGTGTTTTCATCTGACCAATCAGGATCTCAATGTTAACCTTAAGCTCCGCCTACAAAAATTCTGTCTATCCAATGAGAAACGTTATACTTTTCGTGGTGGGGCAATGTTTTTAAAGTTTGCAACGTAACAGAGACGCGAAAAAGTCTCACGCTAAAACTTGCAGCTGGTGTGGTCCATTTAGTGTTATCGTAAGATCTATAGTGTTCTTCTGGAGGGCTCTAGCTTTTAACATGGGCTGGGTGGTGGTCCTGACGTAACAGAGACGCGAAAAAGTCTCACGCTAAAACTTGCGGCTGGGATAGCCCTTTTTGTGTTATCGTAAGATCTATACTGTTCTTCTGGAGGGCTCTAGCTTTTAACATGGGCTGGGGGGGGGGGGGGTGGTCCTAGCGGTTAGCTGACGACGTGAGTGTCCTCCCAGCTTAACACGGTTCTGCTCTCGGCTTCTGTTATCGTTTCTCCCCTCGGAACTGCGTCTGTCTCACGTTGGGAAGGTATGACATGCATTTAGGCATTCTTGTGTTAGTCTGTGGTATTCCATTTGCTCACTCGTTACTCGTATTACTTTGGTTAATTTAATGTCACGATTTATTCGTAGCTATGCGACATACTACTGGATTTGCTTATCATGTCAGGGTTTTCATGGAAGGTGTTGGATTTGCCTGACACCTTACACGTGTTTGGAGGCAACTCGGTCAGGCTGAACGCCTTAGACACACTGTCCAGCGAGTACAGCAAGGTGGAGTTTCCCCGATATTTTGGGGTGGCATTATGAGGGGCCGACGTACGTCGATGGTGCTGATGGAAGGTGCCGTGATGGCTGCACGATACATCAATGCCATCCTCCGACCGACAGTGCAGATATTTTCATTCGTCTTCATGGACGGCAATTCGCGCCCCCATCGTGCACATATTGTGAATGAATTCCTTCAGGATAACGACATCGCTCGATTAGTGTGGCCAGCATGTTCTCCAGACATGAACCCTGTTGACCATGCCTGGGATAGATTGAAAACGGCTGTTTATAGACGACGTGACCAACCAACCACTCTAAGGGATCTACGCCGAATCGCTGTCGAGGAATGGGACATCATCCATCTCCTCCATACAATCCTGACTTGCTCCCATCAGATTTTCATTTTTCCACAACGTAACATATTGGAGGACTATTGGTAGTGATGAAGAGGTGCAACTAGATGTGACGGTATCACCTAAATGATCTCTTGTTAGGAGGAATGTGTTCGTTTCCAGAGTGACTATGTTGAGGAATAAATGTGTAGACACGAAGAATAAAGATGTAGAACGCCAATAAAGTATTTTTTTTAAGGTTTGTATGTTTTCACATAAAAAATTCGGGGGCATTACTTTTCAGCACGCTCTCGTATTTCATATGACATTTATTTTCCATTTGTCGCTGGGTATTTGAACGTTGCGTGTAAGCTGGCTAAGTCGTTATCGTGAGCAGTAATACAGAGGGCTACTTCAAAGCAACCGGAGGCTGATTCGTACGGTCGGCAATCAGACAGAGAATATTGTCGCACCAGATGTCTCTCTAAGCACTTGATGGTGTGAGGAACTGAACGATGCTTGAGTGCATATCTATTGAACATTCATGGACGCCGGGTACAACGCAAAATTGAGGAGTGAAACAATACTTTTAATATTCAAATGCTGAGTATTAGAGTCCGCTTTTAACATGAGATGTTCTAGGGGAGGTCAAATAATCATAGAAGCTTATTTACTACTATTAGGATATAAAGTAAACTGGAAACAAATGTCGGTGTAGACGCTACCAACAAAGGACAAATTTTTCCGATGTCGTAACACGTTTGCTAGTGATTCTTGTTAGGCAGCAAGTAAGTCAATCGGCGTCAGGACCGTACTGCTGGTCTGAACTCTTGTTAGAGATGCTCTCTGTTTTCAATATTATAGGAAATAAATTATTAGACTGAACTTATCAATAAACGCATTATAAAGGCATCCCGAACAATAATTTAAAGTATGTTTGCTACCTACACGTCCAATCATAGCCACGCAGTTTGAACTTCTGCAACTACACTCCTGGAAATTGAAATAAGAACACCGTGAATTCATTGTCCCAGGAAGGGGAAACTTTATTGGCACATTCCTGGGGTCAGATACATCACATGATCACACTGACAGAACCACAGGCACATAGACACAGGCAACAGAGCATGCACAATGTCGGCACTAGTACAGTGTATATCCACCTTTCGCAGCAATGTAGGCTGCTACTCTCCCATGGAGACGATCGTAGAGATGCTGGATGTAGTCCTGTGGAACGGCTTGCCATGCCATTTCCACCTGGCGCCTCAGTTGGACCAGCGTTCGTGCTAGACGTGCAGACCGCGTGAGACGACGCTTCATCCAGTCCCAAACATGCTCAAAGGGGGACAGATCCGGAGATCTTGCTGGCCAGGGTAGTTGACTTACACCTTCTAGAGCACGTTGGGTGGCACGGGATACATGCGGACGTGCATTGTCCTGTTGGAACAGCAAGTTCCCTTGCCGGTCTAGGAATGGTAGAACGATGGGTTCGATGACGGTTTGGATGTACCGTGCACTATTCAGTGTCCCCTCGACGATCACCAGAGGAGTACGGCCAGTGTAGGAGATCGCTCCCCACACCATGATGCCCGGTGTTGGCCCTGTGTGCCTCGGTCGTATGCAGTCCTGATTGTGGCGCTCACCTGCACGGCGCCAAACACGCATACGACCATCATTGGCACCAAGGCAGAAGCGACTCTCATCGCTGAAGACGACACGTCTCCATTCGTCCCTCCATTCACGCCTGTCGCGACACCACTGGAGGCGGGCTGCACGATGTTGGGGCGTGAGCGGAAGACGGCCTAACGGTGTGCGGGTCCGTAGCCCAGCTTCATGGAGACGGTTGCGAATGGTCCTCGCCGATACCCCAGGAGCAACAGTGTCCCTAATTTGCTGGGAAGTGGCGGTGCGGTCCCCTACGGCACTGCGTAGGATCCTACGGTCTTGGCGTGCATCCGTGCGTCGCTGCGGTCCGGTCCCAGGTCGACGGGTACGTGCACCTTCCGCCGACCACTGGCGACAACATCGATGTACTGTGGAGACCTCACGCCCCACGTGTTGAGCAATTCGGCGGTACGTCCACCCGGCCTCCCGCATGCCCACTATACGCCCTCGCTCAAAGTCCGTCAACTGCACATACGGTTCACGTCCACGCTGTCGCGGCATGCTACCAGTGTTAAAGACTGCGATGGAGCTCCGTATGCCACGGCAAACTGGCTGACACTGACGGCGGCGGTGCACAAATGCTGCGCACCTAGCGCCATTCGACGGCCAACACCGCGGTTCCTGGTGTGTCCGCTGTGTCGTGCGTGTGATCATTGCGTGTACAGCCCTCTCGCAGTGTCCGGAGCAAGTATGGTGGGTCTGACACACTGGTGTCAATGTGTTCTTTTTTCCATTTCCAGGAGTGTATAATGTTTCCAGTGCGCTACTGTACCTACTGCGGGGCGCCTTGACGAGTGTATTGGACAAACAGGTAATAAGAAGTACTAATGTCAACTCTCAAAGGTAATCCAAGAAATTTCACTTTGCAGTCTCGGGTGAAAAGGCAATCTCAGTTTGACTGTACAACTCCAATGTTGCCTTCCAGGGACTCGTCGCTGTTCTGCGAAAGACATGGATGTTTACTGCTAGAGACTATCTTGCAACTTCCTCATTAGTTCTCATTTTCCAACCATCTTTAGCTTGTATTGTACCAAATACGTCCTCTCAGCTTATAGTTAATTACAAAGTATTCATTAACATATAAACTTTCTGGTCTTACCAGTATGCCTTAGTATTTTAATTTTTTATTTCTATGTGCATTTCTTTCAGTGGGTATAACTTGTGAGACCATATGCTTTTTCCATTTTATTTGCTATACTGTTTCTTCAAGATATTTACTACTTCATAGTGAACATAGATCCAGGTGCTAGCCAAGCTTGCATCTTATCGAAAATTTGTAGTACATACACGAAAAGCAGATATACACTGACGGAAAAATATCGCAACACCAAAAGATAATTAATGTAGAGTAATGAAATTTCGGAAATACATTTGTCTAGGTAACATATTTAATTGATTAACATTGAAAGATAACATGTTGACGAAAGCGCGTGATAAACCACAGAAAATGTGAAATGATGGTACATTAATAGCCAGTATAACCGGCAGAATATTGGATGCAAGCAAGAAAACAAGCATGTAAAGTGTTGTTCGTGTGCCGGATATCAGTTTGTGGGACTGAGTTCCATATCTGCAGCACTTCGTCGGACAATACAGGGGCGGTTAATGCTGGTTTTGGAATACGTTGGAGTTGTCGTCCAATGACGTCCCGTATGTACTCGATTGGAGACAGATCTGGTGATCGAGCAGGCCAAGACAAAACGTCGACACTCTGTGGAGCTTGTTGGGCTGCATTAGTTCAAAATGGTTCAAATGGCTCTGAGCACTATGCGACTTAACTTCTGAGGTAATCAGTACCCTAGAACTTAGAACTAATTAAACCTAACTAACCTAAGGACATCAGACACATCCATGCCCGAGGCAGGATTCCAACCTGCGACCGTAGCGGTCGTTCGGCTCCAGACTGTAGCGCCTAGAACCGCACAGCCACTACGTCTGGCGCTGCAGTAGTGGTACCTGAGGGAGCATATCCCGTCGGAAAAGGCTCCCTGGATGCTGTTCTTGAATTGCAGCACAACAGGTCAAATCACCAGACTGACGTACAAATTTGCAGTCAGTGTGCTTGGGATAACCACGAGAGTGCTCCTGCTATCACACGATTTCGCACCCCAGGCCATAATTCCAGCTGAAGGTACACTCTGTCCAGCACGCAGGCAGGTTGGCAACAGACCCTCAATTAGCCTCCTTCTAACCACCACACGGCCACCAGTGACATCGAGGCAGAACCAGCTTTCAACAGAAAACACAACAGATCTCCACTCTGCCCTCCAATGAGCACTCGTTTGACACTACTCAAGACGCAAATGGTGGTTGTACGATGCACGCTTGAAGTAACCGATTTTTAACAGTTCGTTGTTTCACTTGGTGCCAAGTTCTGCTCAAATGCTACTTGAGGTACAGTACGATGCGCCAGACCCATACGCCACGCCACGTGGCCGTCCAGAGCCCGGTCTTGTTGCGACCGTCCATCCTCGTGACGACCGCTGGAAGAAATCATGTACAACGGCTACATTCCTGCCAAGTCTTTCTGCAACATCACAGAAGGAACATCCAGCTTCTCGTAGCCCTATTGCAAGACTTCGTTCAAACTAAATGAGGCGGCCGCGCGGAATGACCGCGTGGTTTGAGGCTACCTGTCACGGACTGGGCGGTCGCTCTCGCCGGAGGTTCGAGTCATCCCTCGGGCATGGGTGTGTGTGTTGTCCCTAGTAAAGTTAGTTTAAGTAGTATGTAAGTCTAGGGACCGATGACCTCAGCAGTTAGGAATTCACACACATTTGAACATTTTTTAACTAAATGAGGAGCTGATAACGGCGTCTTTGCCGCATTCTTGATTAACATCGACTCACCACGTCCAATCTGAAAGATAACTAACGCGTGTACTTAAAGCAAACCTAAATTGCATCCTCAGCCACGTTTATGCGATTGGTGCGAAATTTGCATAGATATCATGTTTTAGATGTAAAAAGAGGCCTACCAACTTTCTTTATGTCGCACACCTTCTTGGTGATACGATTTTGTTTCCGTCAGTGTACGTTATCTGGTAAGTCACAACGCGAAACTAAGTGTGTGATGATCGATCGTGACAGACGGCCACTGGAGTGGACTGTGACGAAAAATGAGAGGACGACAACTGTTAAAGTCACAGCAAAATTGAATGCCGCTCTCGTGAACCCTGTCAGCACCAAAACAACACAAGGGGAGCTCAATAAGTAGGGAATTGCAGGGCGAAATGGAATTCCAAAACCACTCATCAGTGATGCAAATGCCCATACCAGGAAAACTTGGTGCGAAGGTGAGTAAATCTAGACTGTGGGGCAATGGGAGAACGTTGCTTGGTAGGATGAGTTTTGTTTAACACTGTTCTCAACTTCTGGCTGAATTTACTTCGCAAGAGTGAAACGTTTCGGTGGCTCGATGATTATATGGGTAGCCGTATGGTCGTATCGAATGAGCCCCTGAGGACTCTGCAATATCACGTTACTGCCAACGATTTTATGGCCAATTTGGACGACCAGATCCATCCCATAGTTCAGTATTTGTTTCCCAATGGTGATGCTGTGTACCAAGACGGCAGGGAACGATGTCACACGGCTCAGCACTGGCTCTGTGAGCAGAAAGATGAAGTGTTGCGTCCCCCATGGCCACCGCAGTCATTATGTCACTATTATTGATCCTTTGTGGTCTTCTTTGGGGAGAAGTCTGCGTAATCTCTACCCACCACCAACATCCTTGTCTGAACTTGCCACTATTCTGCAGGAAGATTGGTATAAGGTTCCGTTGAAAACTATTAAAAAAATCGGCATTTATCCATTTTGACACAACCGGAAACTGTTTTCCTACAGCATATTAAACATGGTTATGCGTAGTGTTTTTGGTACTTCCATATATTTTTCCACCCCTTGTATTTGTGTCTCTCTGTATTTGGATGCATTACTTTATTTTTGTCAAGAATTTTATTTTTTTCAGCTGTAATTATGAGCTCAATGCTACTCGATATGTTTTATGGAGTGCCACCAGAACAGTCGCTTCCTTTCCAAAACAGACTACCTGGGTTCTAATTTAGAAGAATATTGTCTTTGGACGCGAAGTCCACTGTGCACCAAAGGGACCACGAAAACGTTTGAGACACTGTAGGAGTATTTGTTTCCCAGACCAGAAGCACACTCTTCGCCTCCTGAGCTACAGCCAGTCTTCGTCTGTATTTCATTATTACAAACTGAAATTTTGTATTCTTTACACACCTCTGGCATAATTTCCACGAACTTGCGACATCATTCCCACAATATAAAAACTGACACCTCAGTAGCACAGATTAAAGAGTTAAATCTATCCGCTGATATTTCAGGCACCACCCTGTATTTACGTGAGAAACACTGTGCAGCCTGCGGAGCTGTGGCGTTTTACATATCAGCGGAACAGCGAATTTCACGCCGGTGAAAGCGCCATAGGAAAGGCAGCCAGTGTGCGGCCAGCTTTCGAGTGTAGACGGGCGCCAGCGCCAAGCGTGGGCGGCGGCAGCTTCGGGGCTTGGAATATGAATCAGCCGGTGGGCGGCGGGGGACAGGGGAGGGGGGGGGGGAGCTGTGATTTACTCCGGCGCAAAATGGCAGGCGATTGTTTCCCCGGCCAGTGATTTACTGTCACGTCTTCCGGGCCGGCAGGACGGCGGCTGGCCAGTCCGGACTTCGCAGACGGCGTGTGCGCTCGGCATCTGTCTGCAGCACCAGCGTGGGGGCCATCTGGCTACTGTTCTCCAGGACATCGCCTTCTGTTGCTGTTATCCGTTGCCCTGCTCCTGTGACAATGCAGATATGAGTCTCGCAAGTGGCATGCTGTAGTGGCTCTTTGAGGATGATTCTAGGAACAATAGCAATCAGACGAGAACTTTTTTATTTAAAAATTTTCTAAAGTTGAAGACTAAACAAATTCATCATGAGTTGAACCTTTCGTTACACATTGAAGAGTAAGGGTTATGAATGCCATCTCTCCACCCAACCCACAAAAATCACTGGAAAAGCAAGCCGAATGTTCCGCCGCCCAGGCACCTTAAACAGAACATTAAAAAACCTTGGACACTCGATTAGAAACTAATCTGGGATCTCCATTTACTAACCATTCAAAATAAACTGCCAACAGCCTGAACATGGGGTCTCAATCCCCCCTCAATTTTCCACATCTACAAGACACCCATCTGTCTCATCCTACTTATTCGCTCTGCCTTATATTGCGCATCCATCAGCTCTTCACGACCTGTCTTCTTTATCAGTTAATCGAATTCTACACCACCTCTAACATTTAGTACTCCTAAGCGTCTCCTACATTTCCAATAAATTCGATACCCGTCACCCTATTGTCTCCCACGTCCTTGAGAACTCTGGCCTAATGCCGCACCTCTATCAACATGTCTCACATTCCCTCTATCTGCTTGCACCCCATACACTTTCCCCTAATGCATTTTAATCGGCTTCCACATACCTGAAAACTACCCCTCCTTCCGGCCATAACCTATTTTACCCATCCACCCCAAATGAAGTCTCGAACATAACCTGTCCTTGCCCAGTGGGATACCACTCGTATCCCCTACCTACCGGATCATTCCCACAAAGGCATCCCTCACTTTTGTTCCACCCAACAACCTTCCCCATAGCGTTCATATTTCAATCCCCAGTCACAATTACTAGCAGCCCACATCGCACCATTTCATATTGATTTAGAATATACACTCTCTGACAAAAAGAGTGAAGTAAGTGAAAGGAGAAAACGAAAAAGAAATGATACTTCAAAAGTTGAGAGAGTATCCGATGTTGTTTCAATGCTGGTGTACATGTATGCACAAATTCACTTAGGAAAGGTTCCTCCCATAAGGCAATGTAGTCCTTCATGACCTCGATACTGGAGTTGAGATGCAAGCTGGTTCCACACGTATTCTGTTAGAGATAAATCTGGGGAAATTACAGGCCACTACAGTACCTCAATATCATTCACACAGCTGCTAGAGACACATACCTGTCGAAAATGTCGTGTGTTAGATAAAACAAGTGGACGCAGGAAGCCCGTAGCATATTGTTGTGCCCTCAGAGTTCCGTCAGCCACTACAGTCGTGTCCTGAAGTCATACCCGTTGGCTCTCCACACCATAACCCCCGGAGTTACACTTTGTGCCTCTCCAAAACATTGGATAAATGGGACGTTTCCTCACATCGCTGCCATACTCGCCAATGATGGTAAACCATCGTAGTGCAGAATTGTGATTCATCGCTGAATATAATATTACGCCGTTCATCAGGAGTCCGTACTTCCTGATCACGACACAGCTCCAAACGCAGCAATTTGCGTTGTGGCGTTAAAGGCAGTCTACGCAGGACGGTGATTTAGCCCCGACCATTTATGTGGAACGACACTGAATGTTGGCCGGCCAGAGTGGCCGAGCGGTTCTAGATGCTACAGTCTGGAACCGCGCGACTGCTACGGTCGCAGGTTCGAATCCTGCCTCGGGCATGGATGTGTGTGATGTCCTTAGGTTAGTTAGGTTTAAATAGTTCTAAGTTCTAGGGGGCTGATGACCACAGATGTAAAGTCCCATAGTGCTCAGAGCCATTTTTGAACCAACATCGGGCCACTGTCACATTAGAATACCCCACGGATGTGGATGTTGCACGATTCGACCATCCGTCCAAATAAGACCCACTGTCAGGCACATTTCAAGCTCCTTCAGTTGCTGATAACGCTTTCTCATACGATTATACGCCATCTCTGCGTTTTTCAAAGAGAGCACTCAACATCTGACGCTCTCGACGCCCCAGATTTGGCGTACGAGGCCTGGTAATGACTCTAAATACGAACAAAAGTAATGCACTTTGGTGGCTGTTCGATCTGTCACAGATAATTACAAATCTAATCATTTAGATATCAGCAAATGGTGTGTAGAAGTACGAAATTGTATTGACATTCTACCATGTCTTCTGGGTGCTTCACAATCTTGTCAGACAGGTGCATCGTATCACCACCATCCTGTTCACATCCATCATGCGTATCTTACCATCATAAATTGTTAAGATTTAATCTTATCCGTTTCGTAAAAATCGACAGATGACAAGCGACAACATGAACGCTGCCAGCCCGACTCCGCCCCCTTCCCTCCAACGGCAGAAAATGTAAATAACATTTCACTAAAATAAATAAAAGGAAAAATCTTAATATCATTATGACAGCTCTACTACCATCGAAAATTAAACGTGTTTAACGAAATGCGAACGAAAGTCACTTATTTTATTGGGTATTTTTATGAAAATCTTCAGTGTAAGTTAATGAAATACTTACTCTACGGGGTATTAAAAAGTCTCTCCGCAGTGCTGTATGATTGTTAGCCGTGCGTGCCGTATGCTTGTGGGTCCCATATTTTTCAACGCACCAATAAACGCACAACGATACTACAGTGACATTCTGTACCCATTCTTAGGAGAACCTGTGTTAAGTGAAATACTGAACGCTTATTTTCAACAAGATAGTGCAACCGCGCATACAGCTCGCGTTTCAATGTCACTGCTTGCTGATGTTTCTGGTGATCGCATAATTTCACAGGGACTTAGGCCTCCACGATCTCCTGACCTAACACCACCTGACTTTTTCTTCTCGGGTGCAGCGAAAGCGACTGTCTATAAAAACCGTCCAAAATTCATCGATGAATTGAAAACTGCAATATCCACTTTCACTGCTTCTGTTACAGAAGAAATGTTACAGCTTGTGTTTGGAAACATGATTAGGCGAAATGAATTGTGTATTCAACAACAGGGGGGGGGGGGGAGACACTTTCAACATGTAATGTGAAAATTTGTAAGTAAAAATGAATATTCGATCAATTAATAACTTGTATTTCACTGAGTGTCATTTCGGTAGATTCACTGCGGCATACGGCACGCGCGGCTAACAATCATACGGGACTGCGTAGAGACTTTTTGAACACCGCGTACAAAAGCGACCAGTGGGACTACTGCGTTGAGGTGGTAACGGATAAACACTGCAGTACGTAAGAAAATCACTATGGATGTAGTTCAGTTTCATTTCTTGTCGTTATTGAATTTGGGGGTATAATTCCCTAAATTTCTCGACGGCCGCGGTGTCCGAGTGATTCTGGGTGCTTCAGTCCAGAACTGCTCGACTGCTACGGACGCAGGTTCGAATCCTGCCTCGGGAATGGATGTATATAATGTCCTTAGGTTAGATAGCTGTAAGTAGTTCTAAGTTCTAGGGGACTGATGACCTCAGATGTTAAGTCCCATAGTGCTCAGAGCCATATGAACTATTTGAAGCCTAAATTTCTCATACATCATCATTGTTTGATATTTCTGAAATTTTCTGTTTTTTAATAAACAAGGTGTTAGTTTGAAATTAAGAAGTTGTTTGCTGAAGAGCATATTTGCCCTCAATGTTTCATTTACTTTAATTAATATTAATATCATACGCTAAAAATAATTTAGCACTGTTCTTGTTCATAAAACTCTTCAGGGTATGTTACCGCATAGTCAGTATCTAAGATTCCTCCAACGCTGTGAATGCTGAATGAGAGAAACCTTTACTTCTCATATATGCTACTACAAGAAGCTATTCTCACAATCCGATAGTGTACTGAGGATGGGGAGGAAGTGTATTAGATGTCCTTTGATGCCGCTTGCTGTATTTCTCACTATTGGTGTTTGTTTTATTTCTTGTTATTAGTGGTGTAGCGTCCCTACCGAGTTTTAAGTGAAACTTTAGGAATTTATACAAACCCCCAACAATCCCTGAAGTTTCCCTTAAAACTCGGTACACCACCAATAACAAGAAATAAACAAGCAGCAATAAGTACGTCTACTTTGACCTGCGTCTCCTACAGCAGTGGTCTAGGGGTAGCGTCACTGATTAGTAATCAAAACGTCCTCGATCCCGCCACCACTAAAATTATGAATAAAGAACATCAACAGTGGCGGCCAAAGACATCTCAAATAAGAAATCGACATCATTCTGCTAAAAGCCTCGTCAAAGAAGCCGGAGAAGTGGACAGAGGTTTAGGGTAGTCTCTTGCCCTTGGGGTGGGAAACTGCCCCTATAGGTGGGCGAATCAGCAATGATCAACTGCGTGAGGATGCAGAAGACAATGGAAACTACTGCATTAAAGACACATAATGTGTCTCCACAGGACATGTGGCCTGTAATTGAAAAAGTGTGTTCATGATCTCTCGATTGGTAAAAGATTTAGGACTAGTCCCCCTAGTGCCAAGGCGGAGGTGACCAGAGAAAAAGATTCAATAAACAACGAAAGGACTCGGGTGAAATGTCAGAAGTCTGAACGTGACAGGAAGCTGGAAAATCTGAAAGTGGAAATCTAGACATAATGGGGATCAGTGAAGTGAATGAAAAGAAGACAAGAATTTATGGTCAGATGAATATAGGATAATATCAACAGAAGCAGAAAATGGTATAACGGAAGTAGTATTCGTTGTGAATAGGATGGCATTTCGACGGTAGAACTGACAGCAAACCAACACCGACAACAACAGTCCAGGCTTATTGCCGACGTCGCAAGCCAAAGATGAAGAGACAGAGAAAGTGTATCAGGACACTGAACGGATAATTCAGTACGTAAAGGGAGATGAAAATTTGATAGTCATGGAGGACTGGAATGGGGTTGTAGTGGAGGGAGTATAAGAATCGGTTACTGGAGAGTAGGAGCTTCGTATTAGAAATGAGAAAGGAGAAGACTAATTGAGTTTTGCAATAAATTTCAGCTAGTAACAGCGAATACGCTGTTCAAGAATCAGAAGAGGAGGAGGTATACTTGGAAAAGGAGGAGAGATAGTGAAAGATTTCAGTTAGATTGCCCAAGCAGGCAGAGATTCCGAAATCAGATACTGGACTGTAAGGTGTAACAGGAGCAAATATAGACTCAGATCAAATTTGGCGGTGACGAAAAGTAGCCTGAAGTTTAAGGCACCAGTCAGGAAAAATCAGTGCGCAAAGATGTGGGACACGAAAGTACTAAAGAATCAAGAGATACGCTTGAAGTTCTCTGAGGTTATAGGTAATACGATAAGGAATAGCTTAGTAGACAGATCTGTTGAAGAGGAATGGGCATATCTAAAAAAGGCAATCACAGAAATTGGAAAGAAAAACATAGGCGCAAAGAAGGAAACCACAAAGAAGTCACGGGTAACAGAAGAAATACTTCAGCTGGTCGGCGAGGAAAGGAAGTACAAAAATCAGGAAGAAAGAGGTACAAGTCACTTAGGAACGAAATAAGTAGGAAGTGTATGGAAGCTAAGGCGAATGGTTGCATGAAAAATGTGAAGAAATCTAAAAATAAATGATTGTCGGAAGGACTGACTCAGCATGAAACGTCAAAACAAGCTTGGGTGCAATTAAAAGTAAGGGTGGTAATGTTATGCAATGCGAAACCCATCATTAAATGCAGAGGAGCCAGCGCATAGGTGTAAAGAGTTTATTGAAGGCCTCTATGAGGGGGAAGACTTGTCTGATGACGTGATAGAAGAAGAAACCGGAGTCGATATACATTAGTGGAAACAGAATTTAAAAGAGCTTTGGAAGACTTCCGATCGAATAAGGCAGAAGAGACAGAAAACAGTTCATTAAAATTTCTAAAATCCTTGGGCGAAGTGACAACAAAACGACTATTCACGTTGGTGTGCAGAGCGAGAATTATCGTACAATCAACTTAGGTACTCTTCTGACAAGAATATTATACAGAAGAATGGAAAATAAAATTGAGACTGTGTTAGATGACCATCAGTTTAGTTTAGAAAAGGTGAAGGCACCAGAGAGGCAACTCTGAGATTGCGGTTGATAACAATAGCAAGACTGAAGAAAAATCAAGACACGTTCATACGATTTGTAGACAGGAAAAAGCGTTCGAAATTATGGGGAAATAGGGATAAGCTATTGGGAAAGACGGGTAATACGATACGTACAAGACCCAAGAGGGAACGAAGTGCTTAGATAAAAAGGGTGTAAGACAGGGATGCAGACTTTCGCCCCTGCTAATCAGTCTACACATCGAACAAGCACTGGCAGAAATGAAAGAGAGGTTCAAGAGTGGAATTAAAATTCAAGGTGAAAGGACGCCAATAATAAGATTCGCTGATGACATTGCTATCCTCAGGAAAGTGAAGAAGAATTGCAAGATCTGCTAAACGGAATGAACTGTTTGATGAGTACGGAATGCGAACTGAGGGTAAATCAAAGAAAGACGAACGTAATGAGTAGGAGTAGAAATGAGAACAGCGAGAAATTTAACTTCAGGACTGATCAGAACTAGACGAAGTTAAGGAATTCTACTACCCAGGCAGCAAAATAACTTATTACGGACGGAGCGAGAATATAAGAAGCATACTAGCACTGGCAAAAAGGGCATTACTGGCGAAGAGAAGTCTTCTAGTATCAAACATAGGTCTCAATTTGAGAAATAAATTTGTGAGAATGTGCGTTTGTAGCACAATATTGTATGGTAGTGAAACATGTACTGTGGGAATACCAGAAAAGAAGAGAATTGAAGCGTTTGAGATATGGTGTTACAGAAGAATGTCGAAAATTAGGTAGACTGGAAAAGTAAGGAATGAGGACGTTCTCCGCAGAATTAGCGAGGAAATAGATATACGGGAAACACTGAGAAGGAGAAGGGACAAGGTGGTAGGACATCTGTTAAGACATCGCGTAATAATTCCATGGTACTAGAGGGTGTTGTCGAGAGTAAAATTTTTAGAGAAAAACGGTTGTTCGAATATATACACAAATAACTGCAGACACAGTTTGCGAGTGGTACTCTGAGATAAAGAGATTGACACAGGAGAGGAATTCGTGGCGGGCCACATCAAACCTGTCAGAAGATTGATGACTCAGGAAAGAAAGACACGTATGGAGACCTCCGTTAGCTATCAAATTACCTCTGCTCGTTAGATGCAATATGGCGACATGTAGATTCAGCAACATGTATACACAGAAGAACTGTGAGACAGGCCAGCGATGCTCTGCAACACCTGCACCATGCAGCGGTAATAGCCGGAGTGGTCAGCATGGCGGCGTCACCACACTACGGTAAGAACCATGTTATGAGCTACATGACCGGGTGCTGTATAACAGTGCAACAAACGCGCCACACAGCAGTATTAATAACTGTTAATTTTGAGACAGATGCATTTAGAACTCAGCGGTACTACCACAACATCAGGGCTACACTATACGAAATGACTGGAGGCTCCCTGCTGCAGCCATGGGTTCGATACTTCGTTGGGCCAACAGCCTATCGCACTTTGCTCTCAGTGCCTGCCACAACCAGACTCCTTCCAGGCGACAACGGATCATATCCTTTGCACGGCATTCTTCCCTCACCACTGTGGAAGACTGGAGCCGCACCTAAGTCGCCTGGTTGTGGGCGTTCAGCAGCAGAGGGCAGACACAGAATGAAGAACTGACGCAGCGCTCACGTCATGGCCTTGAACCACAGCCGATCAGTCGTCAGCAACACAGGGCACCTAAGTAGTTTCTGCGCTGGTGGTGTGGAAACAGCCGACCACTGCCCGTTACCATCCCGATGTTCCAACGAGAAAGGTGGCTAGTGCCTAGCGCTGGCTGAGGCGTGCTGGTACTCTGTGTACCTACGGCCTTTACCGTCTCCTCAGCACTCACGCGCGTTGCTTTGCGAAAGCTCTCGTCCTGTAACGCTGCTACTGCTGGCAACCAAGACGCTGGAAGTGAGTACCAGTCTTCTCTTTTCACGTTGGTGGGTCACATGTCTATTTCTATTGCCCCTCTAATTTTCCTCCTCGAGAAAAGTGGCTATTTCCTCAGTACGCTGGCTTCTGGTAATATTATCTGTTTGCCACACTCGTCCTGGTATTCTGCCACCACTGACTTGACGCGTTGTCTTAGACGAATGTACCTTTAATGTTCAGACATCTATGTGTGCTAACTGGTCGCTCAATCTCACCTACATACGCTATTTCATATTAGCAGCCGATTTTGTAGACAACAGCACTATCTAACCTGTCGACTACATCTTTCGTTGAACCAGAACGTCTTTTCATCTGTTGGTGCTTCGGAAAATTTGCTTTGTATCAACTGGGCGGAGAACTTCGCTCACACGTTCAGTGACTCCTTGTGTGTGTGTGCAACTGGGCGGTGCTTTGTGCTTCCTTCTGCTCTTCCCCATTGCCTTCATTCTTTCTCATCATAGTTTTGTCCATCATCTTCTTCATATGAACTGGCTCCAAACATGGATCTGAGGTTTTGTAGATCCGTTTTCAGATGTTCTCTATCGCCGATCCTCTCTGGCTTCTTGGTTAAAGCGAGCAGGGGAGATGCCTTCTGCATAGGAGAAGACATGTAGGTACCTGTCCGTGGGGGTGGGTTTTCTATACACTCTATGGTTAAATTCGTCATGAGCCTTTCGATATACTTCCACGCTGCTACAAGTCGTGGCTCACTCAAAGCCACCCAAACAAAACGTCAGTGAGGAAAAACGTCTGGAGGACCTTCTTAGTGAGCCCTTTTGTAAGAAAATTAAGGGTGATCCGACAGCCAAGATAATCACTGCTGAACCAAACCAGAATGGACTTCGACATGCTCAGAAGGCTCATCCCACAAGATCCACAGAAACCAAGGTATGTGGGGTATCAAAGGACCACAAAGAGGCCTTTTCCTTTCGTTGATAGTATTAATTCATAGATCTGTAAACTACTAAAATAACTGGCTCTGAAGCTTCAACATACAGTACCCCACACGGATTCGTACGTTAAAGACTTCACCCATTTTGCGACTTTTTTATTAAATGTATCTCGACTATCTGATGATTAGTTTCGACGTAAAGTCTTTACTTACGAATGAACCAGTCTCAGACACTGTGAACGCCTTAGCGGGACGCGTGTCGCCTGATGTGTGCAGACTAGTGCGCCACTGTTTAATGACAACATATTTCATGTGGAAAGGGGAACTCTATGAACAGACGGATGGTGTAGCCATGGGCTCCCCTCTCCCGTCTACTGCAGCAGACATCTCCATTGACGCATTTGAAAAAGCAGCTCTCCAGTCCACAACAACTAGCCCAGAATGCTGGTTCCGTATGTTTATGATATCTTCGTTATCTGGCCATGTGGAGAAGAAGAGCTACAAAAGTTCCACCAACATATCAATCAGCAGCACAGCAAAATCCAGGCCGCCTGCTGTGGCCGAGCGGTTCTAGGCGCTACAGTCCGGAACCGCGCTGCTGCTACGGTCGCAAGTTCGAATCCTGCCTCGGGCATGGATGTGTGTGATGTCTTTAGGTTAGTTAGGCTTAATCAGTTCTAAGTCTAGAGGCGGCCGGCGGGACCCCTCCCGCGGGTTGCCTACTCACTAGGGGCGCTGCAACACGGCTACCACCGCACATGCATGATGACGTCAGATGTAGTCCCGTAGTGCTTAGAGCCATTTGAACCATTTGAAGCAAAATCCGATTTACCATGTAGATAGAAAAGTAAGGAGTGTTGTTTTTGCTCATCATGCAAGTCTACCGCCAGCCTGATGGTGATCTTGGCGTCAGCGAGCATAGAAACACCACTAGCATGGACAAGCACCTACATGCTTCATCCCACCATCATCCTACCCGGAAGAAATCCGCCTTGCATGCTTTAACTAATGGGGCCCACACGATCAGCGATGAATAACATCTGAAGGCGGAACTACAAAACGTCAGGCCCATCTTTGGATCCAATGGTCATGGGAAGAAGAAGATGGAGGAAACTGTGGCCACAAAGGATAAGGGCAATGGGGGAGAGCAGAATGAAGCACATAGCAGCGTCCAGTTACATACATACTAGTGATCACTAAACGTATGTGCAAAGTTATCCGCCGAGCAGGTATCAAGCAAATTTTCCAAAGCACCGTAGTAGCAAAATAAGGAAGGGGCTCAACGAAACATGTAGTCAACAAGCTTCATACCTCTGAAGTGTACAGAATCAATTAGGAGGGTGGACTAGTGTATGTAGGCGAGAAGGGGGCGACCAGTCAGCTCACGAGCGTCTGAACATGAAAATACATTCGTCTAAGACAACACACGAAGTTAGTGATGGTGAAACACCTGGACGAATGCGGCAAACATAATATTTCGAGAAACCTGCACACTGAGAAAAGAGCCAATTATCTTGAGGAGGAAGATTACAGAGGCAATAGAAATAGCCATGTGGCTCACTAACATGAAAAGAAAAGACAGGAACACAATTTAGCATCTTGGTTGGCAGCAGTAACAGCGCTGTGAGACGACAACTTTCGCAAAGCGACACCCGCACAGGCACTCGGGGGTCCACAGCAGTCATAGGTCACATAGTACTGGCGCGCCTCAGCCAGCACCAGGAAGGAGGTAAACAGTGCCACTCCTGCCCATTTCTCATTCACCTATTTTTTCCAGTGGCATGAAATAAAGCAGACGCCAATTAAGGACCTCTATTTTCACTGTAGGACTGTGGGTCAGTGGCTGGAGTGGAGACTGGTGGAGCTTAGAGAGAGACTGATGGTCGATAAAAACACTTTATTGATCTCCACTTACTCATTTAGTCGCTGTCACTGTGAGGGAAGCACGCCCCAGTTTGACGCGAGGGACTGGCGACGAACAGCTGGCTTTCTCCCCAGTGGGACGGAACTCTGGTAGGCCTCCTGCATTGCTGACACTAGGGTAGGAATATTTTGCAATTTGTGATAAGGACTGAGGGACCAAACTGCTGAGGTCATCGGTACTTAGATTTACGCGCTACCTAATCTAACTTCAACTAACTTACGCTAAGGACAATACACACACCCATGCCCGAGGGAGGACTCGAACATCCGACGGGGGGAGCACCGCGAACATTGACAAGACGCCCTACACGCACGGCTACCCGCGCGGCTTTAGGGTAGGCAGCACACAGCTTTCCTAAATAACAAAATTCAGAGAATCTTTTTTTTAAATGAATGTATGTTGTAAAAATTGTTTCAGATCTCAGTAGTTAATAAGAAAATTTTTCTTGTCATGTAACGTGTAAAATAATATATTTGACTACTTGCTCTCTGATTGGCGACATTTTTACCGGACATAACTGCTAATTCGAATCTAAATCTTGAACACTTTCGGCGTAATAAGATCCACCTCTAAAAGTCCGCTATAATAGAATCGTCTGGTACGTGTTCCACCACAAAGCTTTCCACAAGCTGTGGAGGAAGCCATTCAAAATTAGACACACTAAGATACGACAAAACTGCTCAGCTGTGTAGGCCATTCACATCAAAAGATATGATGTATGATTCAAATATTTCATCATCGTAATCAGACATCATCGCAACTGTATGCCTGCGAGGACAATGGGCAATATCCCCTCTAATTCCTTTTTCAACTAACTAGTCTTATTCCGAATAGGTCCGAAAACTTGTGAGTAGTTTCCTCCTAATGAATCAGCAGGGATTTCTCGTCTTGAGGGTGCATTCTTACTGAACCAAAGCCTGTGCATCCACATAGTTTCTCGTATGAAAACAGCCTTTCGGCAATAATAGCGGTAAGTCCTGCCTTGTTGACATATGCGTCATATTACTCTTCTCACATTTCAAGACACGCGTATCCTCTCCAGCTCTATGGTTGCATCATATTCTGCTTCCAACTTACAAACAACAGAAAACAGACGAGCTTCCTTAGCTCACTGTCAGTTTTTCTGGCAGTAATTATAATTCTGCAGTGAAATAAACGGTACCTGGCGTCGTATGACAACGCATTGTGATGAGCAGCTGTAGCAAATTGTGATAGGAAGCTCACACCGGTCGCTGGCCGCATTCTCGGTCCCAGCCGCCAGCTGGCCTCTGCGGCCTGCGCTTCTTGCTGCGTGACACCCCCAAACAGTCGTGACCTCTTGTGACTATTACTGTATGGATTGTTTCACGCACCTAAGTATAAAATCGAGTTCTCATTTCTTTGTCATGCCCTCTATGTAGATGGCAGTCAACGAAGACACCCAGACACTTTATGAAATACCATGCCTTATTGAATTTATATGGATGTTTTACATTAATTACCTTGATTCCTAGCTTAAGAACCTAATGTGCAACTAATTATCTCCACCTGACTGGATAATACGGCATATCTTCTCTGAGATTATGCTATCCTGTGTTAGTGATGTGCATCTGGTGGAGAATCCTAAAGAAAATTATAGCTCCAAGATTTTGAGGTAAAGAAACGAGACTTTCAAGCGATGAGGAAACACAACATATCGCGTTTGTCATATACGATATCCTTCAATAGATAGATTCTGTTCGAATGCCGGACATTTACCACACTTGTCCCTTCGCCAGGTAGCTTGAGTAGCAATCACTCAGATAAGGGACGCCCTTCCTCGTACTTCTTCTGTCCGCTTTCAAACCGCCGTTTACATATCTTACTCGATACAACCAGTACGTAAGGGGCCTTCTTCTTCGACACCTTCGTGAAATACAGAGCTTCTTTTCCGAAATCGAAATATTTATAACTTTTGGAAACGAAAACAATACCGACGATTATGTCAGTATGTAATTAGTTCTGCCAAGTATAAATAGAGATCCCTCTGTCTGTACAGTAGCTTCCTTTCATGCTTACTGATTGCGCTAGAAACAGTCCATCGCCATGGGAGCAACAAGAAAGGAACGATGTAAAGAGATTGCGAATGTACGCTTACCATTTATTTTTGATGACTGCATTTGTGCCTACTTTAATTACTACAACTGCATGCCCAAAAGATAATAAGGAAAGAAGAAATGGGTATGTGAATGTTTGAAAAGAAAAACGACATACTCCATATTAATTTACTCTCTAAAATCCGATATCCCTTGCTGCGAAACATCAGTTAATAAAGTGTAGCGGGACAATGTTCAAAACATGACTGCAAATACGTTCACTAAATAGACATAAGAATGTCTATGATTGAAATGTCATCTATAGTCGACGTACAATTTTAAAATGTAAGAAATAAGGAAATGAAGTAATACAGAATGCTATGCTTGTAACTTATGTTGTTGTTCTACATTGTTTAGCTCTGGTATTTACAGGGTCACGGAGAAAGCATTCTAGGTTTTGGAAGGAAAAGCCGTAATTGTGATGATCTGCACTACAACAGAAACAAGAAGCACAACTTAAGGAAAAATAATGTAATGTGTGTTCCTGCTTACAAGCGACATTGAAGCAGATGGTTCCTGTGACTTAGTATGGGCAGAGGTTATATTCGACAACCGGAATAAATCAATAACTGGTTCCTTTTACCGATCCCCGGTCGCAGATGAAACAGTTGCTGAACACTTCAAAGAAAACTTCAGTCTCATCACAAATAGGTACCCTACTCATACAATTATAGTCGGCAGTGACTTCAAGCTACCTTCCATATGTTGACAAAAATACATTTTCAAACCCTATTGTAGATAGAAAACAACTTCTGTAATTGTTCTAAATGCATTTTTTAAAACTATTTTGAATAATTAGTTCACGCGGCCATTCAAATTGTAAATGGTTACGAAAACACACTTGACCTCTTAGCCACAAATAATCCTGAGAATCCCGACGGATACAAGGATTAGTGTACACACAGTAGTAGAGAGGCTCAATTCCGTAACAAAGAAATTCACATAAACTAAACGCGAAATACATATATTTATATAAGCAGCTAAATATTCGGTTGACATCTTTCTGAGAGACAGTCTCCAATCCTTCCAAACTATGTAAGTTAAGACCATTTGTGGCTTAGTTTTGAAGAAACAGTATCAACAGCACTCGAGAGATTCATACCAAATACTCGTAAATTAATAAGATACGGAACTGATCCCACATGATACACAAAACACGACCGAAAGTTGCTGCAGCAGCATCAAAAAAGGCATGTATAATTTAGACGAACGCAAAATCTCCAAGACTGGCGAAGTTTTACTGAGGTTCGAAATTTGGTGCGGATTTCAATGCGATATGCATTTAATACTTTCCACAATGAAACTCTCTATAGAAATGTGGCGGAAAATCCAAAGAGACTTTGGACGTATGTTAAGTAAACCGGCGGAAAGGCTCAGTAAGTACCTTTACTGCTCGACGGCGACGGTAATGTTACTGATGACAGTGCCACTATAGTGGAGTTACTGAATGCAGTTCCGTGGGTGAGAAGGAGGAGGGGGAGACAAGGGACGCAACCCTTCGGAGCAGGTAAAATCGTGGCACCTGTCCGGCGTGGCAAATGTCCGCACATCTTCTGTTCGTTGGTTGGTTGGTTGGTTGATTTGCGGGAGAGGACCAGACAGCGAGGTCGTCGGCCCCATCGGATTAGGGAAGGATGGGGAAGGAAGTCGGCAGTACCTTTTGAAAGGAATCATCCTGGAATTTGCCTGGAGCGATTAAGGCAAATCACGGTAAACCTGAATCAGGATGGCCGGAGGCGGATTTGAACCGTCGTACTCCGAAAACCAGTCAATTGTGCTAACTACTGCGCCACCTCACTCAGTGTAGACTCTGTCTTTCTAGATTTACGAAAGCGGTACTAACACATCTAAAAGATTTATCAGACTTTGACTGCAGACTGTTTACTGTTGGCTTGTACTGTCAGCGATAAGCGATATGAAAATACGAAATTCATAGCAGGGAAAGTAAATGAGAAACTTATTTGTTTGTGACAGTGCGGTGAAGGAAACCACATACGAGATACAATTGCGATCAAGTTTGCTTTCGTGTTCAAAGTCCTTATCAAGTATACGAAATCAGAGATGTGACTCTAGGTCCTTACAGTCTATAAAAAATGTAACTGAGGTTTTGAAGAAGGGTGGGCATGTTTACACAAAGCTCTCCCACATTAATTTTGAAGAACTATATAATCGTTTTAGGCTTTGTTATAACACGACGATAAGAGAGATTGTAGCATATGCGAACACATATAGGCAGTCAGCTCCATGTAATAGGAGAGGAAATCGTTAATATTGATATTAAACATAAACACCTATAAGACAAATACGGATATAAAATAGCAAAGTGAAAATGAGCAGAGGAAAGTGATGTGCGCAGCAGATTAGTAAGCCTTTTTATCTCCTAAACGGTGGTCTCCAAGGCATATCCTCAGTGCCTAATAGATACTGCCGAAAATTGATATGCAGACTTCCGCTTCCACATATCACACCAGCTGCCACTGAATGCCATCGTTTTGGTTACACGAAGATTACATAGACGCTATGAACGAACTAACACTGTTCTGTATTTACTCCCTGTATCTTCACTGCTTGTCTGGAGGTGTTTTACTCTGAAGAGCTAAAGAAACTGGTACACCTTCCTAATATGGTGTTGGGCCACCGCGAGCACGCAGAAGTGCAGTAACACGACGTGGCATGGGTTCGACTAACGTGTGAAGTAGCCCTGGAGGGAAATGATACCATGAATCCTGCAGGGCTGTCCTTAAACCCATAAGAGTACGAGAGGGTGGGGTTCTCATCTGAACAGCACGTTGCAAGGCATCCCAGATATGCTCAATAATGTTCATGTCTGGGGAATCTGGAGGGCAGCAGAAGTGTTTAAACTCAGAAGAGTGTTCCTGGAGCCACTCTGTAGCAGTTCGGAACGTTCGGGGTGTCTCATTGTCCTGCTGGAATTGCCCAAGTCCGTCGGAGTGCACAATGGACATGAATGGGTGCAGGTGATCAGATAGGATGCTTACGTACGTATCACCTGTCAGAGTCGTATCTAGACGTATCAGGGACCCATATCACTCGAACTGCACACTCCCCACACCATTAAAGAGCCTCCATCAGCTTGAACAGTCCACTGCTGACATGCAAGGTCCACGGATTCATGTGCTTGCCTCCGTGCCCGTACACGTCTATCTGCTCGATACAATTTGAAACGAGACTCGTCCGACCAGGCAACATGTTTCCAGTCATCAACAGTCCAAAGTTGGTGTTGACGATCCCAGGCGAGGCGTAAAGCATTGTTTTGTGCAGTCATTAAGGGTACAAGAGTGGGCCTTCGGCTCCGAAAGCCCATATCGACGATGTTTCGTTAAACGGTTCCCACGCTGACCCTCGTTGATGACTCAGCATTGAAATCTGCTGCAATTTGCGTAAGGGTTGCACATCTGTCACGTTGAACGATACTCTTCAGTAGTAGTTGATAACATTGTACAGGGCATAACTTTGTCATCGCTAACACTCGGTTTAAGAATCATGAAAGAAAATTGTATATGTGGAAGAGACCTGGAGATACTGGAAGGCTTCGGATTGAGTATATAATTTTCAATTGCAAGACATTTCCAGGGGCAGATGTGGACTCTGACCACAATTTGCTAGTTATGAACTGTAGATTAAAACTGAAAAAACTGCAAAAAGGTGGAAATTTAAGGAGATGGGATCTGGATAAACTGATTAAACCAGAGGTTGTAAAGAGTTTCAGGGAGAGCATAAGGGAACAATTGATAGGAATGGGGGATAGAAATACAGTAGAAGAAGAATGGGTAGCTTTGAGGGGTGAAGTAGTGAAGGGATCAGAGGTTCAAGTAGGTAAAAAGACGAGGGCTAGTAGAAATTCTTGGGTAACAGAAGAAATATCGAATTTAATTTATGAAAGGAGAAATATAAAAATGCAGTAAATGAAGCAGCCGAAAGGGAATACAAACGTCTCAAAAATGAGATCAACACTAAGTGGAAAAGGGCTAAGCAGGAATGGCTAAAGGACAAATGTAGGGATGTAGACTCATATATCACTAGGGGTTACTTAAATACTGCCTACAGGAAAATTAAGAGACCTTCGGATAAAGGAGAACTACCTGAGAGCTCAGATTAAAACCAGTCCTAAGCAAAGAAGTGAAGGCATAAAGTTGGAAGGAATATATAGAGTGTTTATACAAGGGCGATGTACTTGAGGACAATATTATGGAAATGGAAGAGGACGTAGATGAAGATGGAATGGGAGATATGAAACTAAGTGAAGAATTTCCCCGGGAGCAGACAACATTCCATTAGGACTATTTATAGTTTTGGGTGAGTCAGCCATGAAAAAACTCCACCATTTGGTGAGCGAAACAGGCGAAATACTCTCAGACTTCAAGAAGAATATAATACTTTCAATCCCAAAGAAAGCAGGTGTTGACAGGTGTGAAAATCACCGAACTATGAGTTTAATAAGTCACGGTTGCAAAATACTAACACGAAAGTAAATTCCAGTGAAATGAGGTGCGCTAAATTGGTGGGGAATTAAATAATGTATTTTAATGTGTTCTTCCCTTTAACCGATGTTTCTATTACTCTTTAACATATCGAGAACATGTATTTCGTGAAAATGTTAACCTGTCTGCAAAAATAAACATCACAGAATTGACAAACTGGAGTACATGTGGGGGAGTAATTTTTCGATGCAGGTGCGTGCCTTACGTCCAACTATAAAAATTTTACCGTGAAGTGTCTGATCAATCTGCCCTTACTACGAATTAATAACGTCAATAAATTTTTGTTGTCCAACATATCAAAGAACGACAGATTTTAAAAACTTTTCTTACAGCTTTTTAGTGAATTTATTTTAAATTTGTGAGTCAACTCGTCGCCTCATATTTTAACAATCGAACCAAATTTCCCAGATAGTTATATGAAGAAACGTAAGGGAACATCGTTCCTGACGCAATTATGGCGAGTGCTACCACGAAATAATATTTTTGTGTAATTTTGCGAGAGGTATAGTATTGAGAATGATATTCCTGTACATTTAAATTGAAAAAAGAAAAGAAACACGGGCAGGGTTTAAACCAGTAGCTCCAGTGTGGTGGCATGAACCTGAGCCGCTGCGCTAAGCTCGCTTGCTCGAAACATAATTAAAGTTACGGGTGTAGGAGGTACGCATTAAACATCAACATCGATTTTCTGGGAAACGAGGAGCCATCGCATAAAAAGCAGCTAGCCAAGTGCTCAGGAATGGCCTCACTCTACACAATACCTAACACTCATCGAAATCCCTGATTAACAGGTCTAACGGTTCTCCTTGTCAGCCACAGCCCGGGGGATGTTTCCAGGGGTGCTAGTCCTACAAGTTGCGCAGGAGAACTTACGTGAAGTGTGAAAGGTAGGAAATTAGGTTATGGCGAAAGAAAGGCTGTGAGGACGGGTCCTAGATCGTGTTTGCGTAGCTCAGTTGTTAGAGCCCTTGCCGGTAAAATGCAAAGTACTAGTGCAGCACTCAGTTCTGATCTGCTGGGAAGCTTCATACCAGAGTACACTCTGCTGCAGAGTGTAAAGTTCATTCTGGAAACATTCTGATGTTCTGTGATTTATGAGGGTGAATGTGTATGCGTCCTGAGTGGCACTCTCGCTGTGATTTCGTAAGTTTATTCCATTCTTTTTGATTTCTTGCCACATAGCTATTTGTTTATAAAGAAGTGACATCTGCAGCATAGTCTACACGTAAAGTCTAAATAAAATTTTATATCGCTGTCTATGTAAACACAATAAACATGAAGCAACATTTCAGAGTCTTTTGAAATGGTTTTCGGAAAAGATAAAATTTATTTACTGTATTCCCTTTGAGTAATGTTGCCTGTGACCATCGGCTGGCTTCGACAAGATGAGACCGAACCATTACAAATTTCAGTCCTTTTAAACGGAATGATAAACGATGAAGTGTGTCACTGGTTTGTAGAAAACTTTATTGTGTCACACAATTGATGATTATAATTCCCTTGGCTCTTCTTCATCAAAGAGTCTCGAAATATTTACGCCATCATTTTCTAATTATACGGATTGCTTGCAGAAAAGAAAATTCGTGATTACTGCCTGTTTTTTGAGAACACTTCTTCCGCCAGACATTTTATTTCCATGGGTAGATTGTCAAAGAGCTGCATATCTCACCTTTTTCGGCACCATCGTTAGATTCATTAAAGTATAATGTAGATCATTGTTCCTTCTAGTGGTGTACTTGTGAATATCTCTGTTAGTCTAAAATCATTAGTAAATAAATGTACCGTTACGCCGTGGTTAATATTCCCAGCTGCTAAAAGAGACGTCAGCAAACTGAAGGAGGAGGAGATCAGTGTTTAAAATGTTCCATCGACAACAAAGTGATTGGAGACGGAGCACAAGCTCGGACTGGGGAATGACAGGGAAGGAAATCGGAATCCACTCATAAATCTAATTACTTCCTTTTATTCGATGAATATGTTTTGTCTAAGTGAAGAGTTACCCCTTAATTTTTCCCATAGGACATCATTGAATTAAAATATGCAAAATATGACTTCTGTACCCCTAAGTTAACAATTATTCTTACTGTAAATGTAGCTGAACCTAAACGTTTTAGCAGATTTACTATATTGTTTCTCCACATGAACTTTTCATAAATATGCACGGTTAGGATTAGAGTTTAAAGACAGCTTATTTCAGCAAAACCTGTCTGTAAGTTTCACAAAAACATTATTTACTGTTTACTCTGATGAGGCATCTCTGCTCGGCTTCACAGCAACGTTTGTATCATCCGCATACAGGACTAATTCGGCTTCCTGGTTCAAATAAAATAGCAGACCGTTAAAGTAAACCTAGAGCAGTAGCGGGCCAATAATCGAAACCAGTGGGGCTACAATTGTAATTTCTGTTCGTGCAGGTGTCATGTCATACCTCTTTTTTATTGTTTGAAAGTACTAGTGAAACTTTCAGCATTCCGTTTCTCAAATAAGATCATCATCAGGCAGCTGCTGAAGTACATATTCCATAAAAACTTAACTTCTGCAATAGAGTATTATGACTGACAAAGTCACAGAAGATCCCAGCTAGTGATTTTATTATTTGCTCGATAAATATATAAATAGCCGACTCAGTCGTAGAGTGGTAGTTTTGAAATGCTAACTGTGGTTAGCTACGCATCTCATTATTACACACGTGGATAAAAAACCTGGAGAAAATCACCTTCTCAAAAGTTTTAGAAAATGGTCTAAGGATTGACAATGTGTGGTAGTTACTGACATCTGTAAAGCCACTATCAGTACATGAGAGGTCTAGCAATGTTATATTTGAGTCTGTATGAGAAAACACTTTTAACTATAGATATATTACATGAATGACTGATAACATTACATGTTATGGGGCCGCAACATCCAAGTGTCATATTGGAGTATCCACCACATATGAACTGTAATTTTTTTATAGTCATGTGATCTTCCTAATTTCAAATAGGAATGTGATATAATGTTTACTTTACTAAATTTTCTCTGTGTTACTTCTTTCTTTTCCTGTTTTGATATCACTTCTCAACAACACACATTACAAATGTTTTGCATCACCCCAGTTCACAGAATTCCTGAAGATAGACGTTGACTGAGGACATTCTATCATAGACATAGTCACTTTGACTGTTCAGAGATGTCACTAAAACCGCCCAAAGATGTAAGCAACCACGCATGAGCAGCATTTATTAGACGGAGCGGGTCCGACAGCCGATCAGTTCCAGTCATTCCACCAGGAAGGAGGAACACGGCTCGTGTTTTCTGTAGTTGAACCATGCCTAGACAGTCAATGCTGTGGTTCGATCGCGTCCGCATTGTTACTTTGCGCCAGGAAGGGCTTTCATCAAGGGAAGTGTCCAGGCGTCTCGGAGTGAACCAAGGTGGTGGTGTTCTGACATGGAGGAGATAAAAAGAGACAGGAACTATCGATGACATGCCTCGCTCAGGCCGCCCAAAGGCTACTACTGCAGCGGATGACCGCTAGCTACAGATTATGGCTTGGAGGAAACCTGACTGCAACGCCACAATGTTGAATAATGCTTTTCGAGCAGCCACAGGACTTTGTGTCACGACTCAAACTGTGCGCAATAGGCTGGGTGATACGCAACTTCACTCCCGACGTCCATGGCGAGGTTCATCTTTGCAACCACAATACCATGCAACGTGGTACTGATGGGCCCATTGCCGAATGGATCGCTCAGGGTTGGCATCACGTTCTCTTCACCGAAGACTTCAGCCAGACAATCGTCAGAGACGTGTTTGGAGGCAACCCAGTCAGGCTGAACGCCTTAGACACACTGTCTACCGAGTGCAGCAAGGTGGAGGTTCCCTGCTGTTTTGGGGTGGCATTATGTGGCGCCGAAGTACACCGCTGGTGGTCATGGAAGGTGCCGTAACGACTGTACGATGCGTGAATGCCAACCTCCGACCGATAGTACAACCATATCGGCAGAATATTGGTGAGGCATTCGTCTTCATGGACGACAATTCACGCCCCCTATCGTGCACATCTTACGAATTATTTCCTTCAGGATAATGACATCACTCGATTAGAGTGGCCAGCATGTGCTCCAGACATGAACCTTATCGAACATTCCTGGGATAGATAGAAATGGGCTGTTTATGGACGACGACACTGATTAGCATAAAATTTGTTTTACTTTTATTATTTCTGTTCCGCAGTACTGTACGACCTTACTGTGCCTGTTTTCGATCAACTGAAAAAGCGTCCTTTCACAACTTACAACTACAAATTGCTGTTAGTGCTATTGTTCGGGGCCATTAATAAATGACATGTGAGAATTACGAAGCTCCATGTTAAAAGAGTTCTGGGCATACTTGGACTCACAGAAATAATATCGTCGTCTATGGCTTCCCCCCCCCCCCCCCCCCCCTATCTGTTTTAACAATATTACAATGTGATCCGATTTTAATGTCTGATCTGCCTGTTTCAGACAATATGTACACGTTACCGGATTCTTTATAATATGAAAGTGTTTCTGTATCATTTATTGTTCTGGCTATATTAGACGTATTCCTTTTTCGTTCTGAAGAGCCACTAATACTTGTAGTGATCCATGGTTTCTCTATTGTCTTTCCATCATTACATTTATTTACCTTTTTAGGAAAACTGTTTTCAAAAAGGGAAACAGCTCGTTAAGAAATATATTGAATTTCGGATTAGCATTAAGCTCATTGTAAACTGTGCCCAATTTGACATTTTTTAAGCTTACTTTAAAATATTTAGTCGTTTTGTCTTTCAGCAGCAGTTTTGCTTTAGCGTTTCTGAGCTACAACTGGACCTAATTTACTGTGAATCGGGATTGATAATCTGTTTATCACAGTATAAGTAACGGTTTCTGTAACTTCCGCGTGTTGTCGGAATACAACTTGTGTAAGTAAATTTATGAATGACAGTAAATTATAGGTGACTAACAGCAGATCTAGATCACTTTTCTTGTCTGATTCCTGCAAGAAATTTATGTTAGAATCACCACATACTAATAATCCCTTCCTTCTATTTGATAAAGAGAACAATAGACCATCAAAACTTTCATTAAAAGTTTCCCAGTTACTCAGTGAAGACTATTATATGTCGCATTCATAAGTATTACTTTTCCCACAATTAACACACCAACACAAGCTTCTGAATCCTGGTCTATACAGGATTTACTCATTTATACATTTTTATTATCTTTCTTTTATGAATGTGACAGCTCCTGCTTTATCCACGTTGGAAACACATGAATTTGCAGCTAGTATACAAACACATACGCTGAGATTTTTTCATCCCTGCAGTTGTACAGACAAACGACATCAATTTCTTTGCAGCTAATAAGAACCTGGAAACAAATTTTCATTTACTTTATTTTTTCCTTCCTAATATTCTTTCTTTTATTTCCTTTATTTCACTTTTCGATCTATTATTACTAGATTAACTAAGTGTATGTCATTTTAATTTCCTTTAAATTCGTCTGTCTGGATTCTGAGTTTGATCTGAATTCTGGCTCACCTGACCATATTAACCAAACGGATTTGTGTTTACGTGACTCCCCCCCCCCCCCCCCTTTTGCGATTTCTGTTAATAGATTTCCTAACTTGCCCTTATCCCTCCGCCTCAGGGGAAGGCCGTAAGAAGTATAATCCCATATTCCTACAGCAACTACAGGAACAGCACCAATAAGAGATTTTTATGCGTATGAAGCAGCCCCCTCAGCTCCACGTTCACTCTCGTGACAGCCGAGTTAACCTGGGGACGGTCATGCAGCCACAGAACCTCCGAGAAACTCATATTTTTGTATATAAGAATTTTTAACGTGTTGTAGCCTTGTCAGCAACTGTGATAAATTAATATGTCAAAAATCCGCCTCAGTTGCGAAATGTTACTGGTCTTTACCCAGGTTTCAGCTAGAGTAATCTAGCCTTCTTCAGAAGCATAAAATAAACTAATACATGCCAGAATAAGACACGGTCAAACATAAAAAGCTAAAGTGCTGTGGTACCATGTCAAGCTACGTTACTTAGCTGAGGAACTGCCCCATAGCGCTCAGGAGGCTAACCGACCTCTTTCCACGAAGTAGGGACGGGGCTGCTCCTCAGCTAAGTAGCGTAGCTCCCTGAACTATGAACACCTTATCTTCTTTGTTAAAATCCTTATAGATTTGTCCTCAGTTTTCTGTTACTAGATTTCACAAAACTTATAACGTTACAATTTTTCCTCTTGCTGCCGCCTTGCATCCCTCCCACGACTTCCGACTAGCAGCAGAACTCTTTTTTCTGTTCGGT